>NC_136636.1:19109699-19652199 GCF_949748355.1 Melanostigma gelatinosum | reverse complement strand
TGTTAAACGTATGCATTCCTTTCACGTTTCGTCTTGTGTTATGGAGATTTGGAAAGGTAACAAAAAGACACCAACCTCCAAACTAACTGTAAGGGCCGAGCGATCTGTCAGTTTAATCACATTAAGTATTCTTTTTTTCATTTGCTGGTGTTTTTGTTCTTATTTCACCAAAGGCATAGTGCAACTAAATGGCAAACCCCAGGTGAGGAAGTGGATGTGCAAGCAATTATATCTCAAAATGAGTTTCTGGGGGCTGATTTATCTCCACTGTGCATTGAGAGAAGATTATGAAACCCAGTCAGCGCACAATAAATCCTCTATTACACAAGCAATGAATTTCATCAAGGAGTAGAGCAGGAAAAAAGGGGCTCCAACCATCCACCCGTAGAGTCATAGAGTCTACCTTGTGTTGAGCTGCTGCTGAATACAGAGCAGCCCAGGGAAGCCTCCACAATCCCAGGCAAGATATTCATTACAGCCACAAACCTCCATGTCAGCAGAACAGGAGAGCAGAATTCAATGAGGGAGTAACCATCTCCAGTGGCTCCAAGCCACACTTCCCCGGTCCCCCCCCCCCCCCCACCCCCCCACCCCCTTGATTTTCCATTGTTCCAACCATTTTTTCCCCTCCATGTCGGCCCACATACGTGACTGCATGCGGAAAGTGGCCATCGCACTCATGAGGGTGAACCTCTCCTCCGTGAGCTGCAAAGAGCAGAAGGACAGGATTTTATCACCTGACAAGAACTCCATTGGCCAGAGTGAACATGCCCTTAATGTGGTTTCATCCATGAGGAAAAATGCTCCTGTGTCTCTATAATATAAAGCCGTGTAATGATACGAGGTCCCCTCTGCTCCTTTGCTAGGGCTTTAAATCAATGGCAGAGTGCTCTGCAGCCCTGATTGCCCACACTCCAATCAATTTTCCCGCAACATACATTGTTTTGTTAATTTTTTTTATTCTGTTTTGTTCAAATACCATGAAGGTTTAATGGCTGTTTCCCATACATGACGATATGACGAACAGGAGGGAAGCAGGTAAAAGATTGTACCGACAGGCAGACTCCATGTTCAGACTCTGTGTCTGCAAATGGCCAGATGTCAGCAGCTGCCTCATGAAGAATGTGTTTCTGTCTTTGAGGATCACCTCAGGGTCAAAGCTCATTTATTGTAGTGTCTGGCTGGTTATACAAGTGTGCTGTGAGACAAATTACATATAATGCAGGGAAAACCAGAAAAAAAGAGATGAATTCAAGAGAGTTATGTCCTGGTGCTACACCGCGACATAATCTAATAACATAACTGCAAATCTGCTTTCCTTGATACGATTTAATACAGCATCTGATGGCAACAAGATCCAATTTTAATTTGCAGGAAACGCAACACGATAGATTACAGAAAGTAGAAGACATTCATCATACAGATAAATAGATTCAATCATAAAAAAAGATCCGGACCCAATTAATCCCATTGACTAATTATTAAGACACATACGCAACAAAGACGGGAAAAAAAGAAAAGAAAAACACTTCTGATTTAGCCCTGAATAAATCTGGTGACAGAGGAAACATTAAGTCTCCTCCACCACCATGAATAACTGTGCAGGTCAATGACCTGCTACTACATCACTGGGTAGAGGGGCAAGGTCAGATTAGCAAAGAGGGGGAGCAGCAGAGAGTGAGGGCCTTGGAGAGAATTGATATTGAAATATCACCAACACCACTGCACCCATCGCCTCCTCTCGAATGACCATCATGCACATACACACACACATACACACCGGTTGCGGTGTGTAGCATGTGGGAGCTGGCGACGAGGAGGGAGAATGAGGTAATGATGAAAAAAGCCCATGAGAACAAGAGAGGAGAGCCCTCATCTAATGAGCTATTGACATTTTCAGGGGAGACATGCTTAGCAGCTGAAAATACATCAGTCTCTCATGAATGATTTCCATTTAAAACTGATAAAAGATGCTCAAAAAACATTAGCATGCACATACGGCGGAAAAAAAGGTTTTACCTGGAAAAAGAAGTCAATTCAATGATGGGTGAATCAATAATGAAATCATGAATCATGGAGGAGGAGCGGCTCAGTCAGATGATGTCAGGATGTGCAAGATATGATTTGAATCCCAAATCTTTTGAAAACACGTCAGATCAGTATAACAGTATAACAGCACAGCGTTGAGAATTCTGATGAGGGCCATTTCTATGTAAAAGCATACACTACACGTGCTGTATGATCAACATTAGTGCTGAAGTGCTCTAATTTAATAAAGAAGAAACAGATTTGCACACAACAGAGCAAGAGCTGCATTTTCCTATAATTATTACTGCAATGTATGTTGTTTGTGTGAAGTTAAGCCTGATTATAAACATGATTAATTCGTCTATGAATTGATTGTCCTTCTTTTTTAAGCACTTGGAGAGTTTTTGCTGCACATTTTCACGAGTCTGATGAATAGCAGAGCGAAACATGTTGTTTGAGGCAAATGTTACTATCAGTAACATTTGCTTGTATTTGAGAGTTATCGCCAATATCTCTTAATGACCGTTAGAAAATACGAAATCACATGGCATTCATCAGTCCTACAAGTCTCGCCCTGTAATAACGTCCTAAAAGTGCTCTGGATGAAGTAGCTCCAGAAAAAGGAAGTACATGGATCATGGGTTGGGATTGTTTTGTCAAACTTCTATTTTTGCGGTCAAGGATGAACTCAGGCTTCTCAAAATATTTGCCATAACTTGTTACAGTCAGGTGGAAGAAAGCAGCAGTGATAAAAACTTTACAATACGAGTGAGTTATTGAGATAAAGCCAAAGGCTTCGTGTAAAACGCAGCAGCTTTAGAGGTTCGATTGTATTAGATTGCATTTCTGTTGATGGAAAACACTGTGTCCTCTTTCATGATGGATTTCAGTCTGTGTGTTTGTTGACTGTAAAAACAACAAGTCTTGACAGAAATGTATTACTAGGAGGCTACATCATCAAAAGTTGATCAACGTCTCAACATAAATACACTTTTTGAAATGTTCTTTTAAAAGTGTCTTTTACCTTTAAGCAATAGCTGCATCTGTTTGTCTGATGATAGTAATAAAAGCACTTCTTCAAGGTGATATGATGGGAGACATTTATCATTTAGGCTGTGATGCATGAGCACAATCGCAACACAGACAGGAGTCATTGACTGCAACTCAAGCCGACAGACACAGGAAGGTCCTCGAAGAGCGGCTGCCACTTTGGTTTTTAAATTCATTAGCATTGATTTTTCAATGTTCTCTTGTCATCACAAAGTGTACATGCCATGAACCAGGAAGCCTTACTGGATAAATCTTCCTTTTCAGGTGAAATACTTTGTGATGTCTTATTTATCTAAGAGACTGCTGGAAGTGTGCAGCATTTCAAAGGGTAGAAGTGTCATTGAGCAAATGAACACAGTAGAGAGTAAAACAATAATACAAATAATTAAGGTAACTTTTATTCAATTAGGGATCAATGTCTCTTTTTGAAGTCGGACCTAAAAACAAAACAGCATTCAAAATCACTAAATCATATCTGGAAAGCAGACTGAAAATGGGGTATCAATGAATGAAGTATCAATAAAGTGGGAAGTACAAAAATGCCGACAATGATATCAATAACTGACACTGCGGCTGTTAAAATCCATTACTATATAAAAGTACAGAAAGTCAAACTGTTGCTGAACAGATTTTTTATTTTTAATTAATATCATAATAAAATATTAAGACTGAACTAGACTGACTCCACCTCTACGTACGCTGGCTGTCAGAATTGCAACTATATATGTGAGTGGAAACAAAGACACAGACTGACTGTAAATACAGGTGGAATTTGCTGTGAACAAATTGCCTCTTATTCCTCATGCAGACATACCAGAGGGGAAAAGCATCATCCAAGAACTGAAGCCCTGCATGTTAATGACAAAACTGTGCGCAATGACAGACAGGTAGACTATCCATAGAAAAATTATACATTCAACAATGAGAAGGAAAAAAAACTAAAATATGAAAAGTATTTTAAATTGGAACAGACAGGGTAGTCTGTGTACCATGTATGCGTATCTAAAGATAAATATGTGATATACAGTATATTTTATTGAGAAAATATAGTCCAGAAGTAGTACAATCTTGCACAGAAATGCCCAATCAAATCCTTAATAATTTGAGTCAACAATGAAAAATACGAAGAAAGAAATGTGTAATCACAGAAAGTAATGTTATAGCCATGAATGAGAAAATGAGAAACACTATGAATGATTGAGAAAAAGGCACAAAAGAAAGGAAATTCAAGAAATATATTGCACAGCCTTTTACATGTGAAACATACGTAATGAAGGAAGGGGGAACCTGACATTAAAATATATGGAATATTAGATAATTACCTGAACATCAATACAGCCTCAGTGGGCATTATCAAAGTAAATAAATTACAGACAGGAAATGGCAGATGATGAATCCTCAGAGGGCAAACGTAACCTTGCACTCCAAACTGTCAATAGTCCCCGACAGTGAAGCTCATGTTCACTCCCTCTCCAGAAAATGCATTAGACACAGATGATATCCTGAGCTCAGGCCTTCAACCTATCCCACACAACCACTAATCTGATAATTGATCTGGCGAGTGGAAGGAGAGAGAGGGTGTGTGTGTGTGTGTGTGTGTGTGTGTGTGTGTGTGTGTGTGTGTGTGTGTGTGTGTGTGTAGGTGTGTGTGTGTGGAGGATATATGGGGATGACATTACAGATGAAATATATAATCTTTTATAATAGGTTCGGGGGCCTTGAATGGATGAATGATGGCTGTTGTTTGAAGGCCTCCCCTTTAGAATTCAAATTGATTGTTGCAATCTCTGAGTGTTTTATGCTGCCATTGCACAATTAAGATCTCAAACTGTGTTGAAGATGTCATTCAGTGGCTTAAAGACGCCAATCCTTTTGACAGAAAGTGCCACCCGTAAGACTTTACATTTTCCACCGAAGAAAAGTTGACGTGTGCAGAAGACACTGCGCACTTCAAAGTGTGACATCTCTTGCATGAGTTACGGTATTATCTCTCAGCACAGATGATGCTGATGGGGATGTCATTAGTTTTTGACCAGATGATGGCGCTAGATGAAAAGTCAGAGGTTCACCAAAGTTTCCACAAGTCATACAGGGACAGAAGACCGACTGTCTGTGTAAGATTTCAAGGCAATTCAACCAACAGCTGTTGAGACATTTCACACAAAAACAAAAGAAAAGAGGATCGCCAACGTCAATAAGAGTCATCCTCTGGGGAACATGAACGTCTTGGCATGGCCAGCCGTCCAATAGTTGTTGAGACATTTTTACATGTGATTGTTGAACATCTTATTCCAAAATCAGCGCATTAATATCCTGCCACAATGACCTCCACTCTTCCAGGAAGGCTTTACACAAGATTTTGGGATCTGGCTGCAGGTCAGCCCCAAGACCGTGAGGTTGGGCACTGATGTTGGCCAATACGCATATACCCGTTCTTCCCAAAGGTGTTTGATGGGGGTTGGGGGGTCAAACCAGGAGATCCACTGTTTATAAAACCTGCTAAATTAAAGTCGAATTACTCCAAATGGCACAGAGGCATGTGTTGGAGTCAGGCCCGGCGCTAGGGGCGGGCCTTGGGGTGCAAGGCCCGCCCTGGGACTCGGTTGGGCCCGCCCTGGACGGACGAGCCTGTCAGTCACTTATCACACGTAAAAAATCACAATTACAAAAATAACTATCTTTTCCCGAATAAATGCATACTATAATTATTATTATTATTATACTACACTTAATATGAAGTTTGCTAAAAAATAATTTTAACCACTTTTGGTTTGACGTAAAAACGGAAATGACAAGTGCAGAGCGGGCCGCGGCTGCGAAGTGCCGTGCGAACAGAATAGGCTGCTCAACAGTAGTTGTGATCCGAGTCCGAGATAGAGAGATAAAGAAATAAAAGATGGATATACGACGTTTCTTTCATAAACCGCGGAGTGTCTCAGAGGACGGGGACAGAGCGCGTGTAAGCGAAGCCGGGTGCTCACACGCACAGACGTCTGAGGAGATTGACAGCTCCAGAGAAGCTAACGTTAGCCACCCTGTCGAAGCTAGCAGGCAGCAGAGGTCCTCACAGCAGGCATCTGAACCAGCAGGAGATCTGGGCATTGATCAACCCAATCAAGTGGTGATAAAGAATTACCCATCAAGCCTATTTTCAGGTAAAAAGAGATCATTCCACAGCGCCTGGTACACTAATAGAGACTGGCTGGAGTATTCAGTTAATGCAGATGCTGCATATTGTTACCCCTGCCGAAAGTTCCGGGTGCCTGGGTCTTCCATGGACTCTGCCTTTACTCTGAATGGATTTTCCGATTGGAAGCATGCAGTGGAGATGGGGAAAGGGCTGAACAAACATGCAGCATCCAAAGAACACATGCTTTGTGCAGTTATGTGGAAAGACAAGGCAATGAGGATTGCTACAGGAAGAGAGGTATCGACGTTGGTTAACGCTGAACAGTTGCAGCGCAATAGATACTACCTGTCATCAATAGTAGATGTAATTGAGTTTCTCGCCGTCAGCCACTTGCCTTTCAGAGGCGATAATGACTCGTATGCGAGTATGTCTGATGATGGCTGTGGTTTGTTCTTGTCTATGTTTGAGTATACTCTACGGAAAGATCCTGTTTTGGCCACGATTGCCCAGTCCATTCCACACAATGCCAGATACACCAGCCATGAGATCCAGAATGAATTGTTGGACATCATGTCCACCATGGTCACTGAGCACATCGTGACAGAGGTTGGGGAGTCATTTTACACGATAAAAGTGGATGGTACTCGAGACCCAACAGGAAGAGAAAACATCTCAATAGTTGTGCGCTTTATTAATGAGTTATATGAGCCAACCGAACGTCTTCTGACAATTGCCACAGCTGACCAAGGGGATGCGGCTACACTGACTGACACGATCGTGGAGGAATTGTCTAAAGCTGGACTGAGTCCGAGGCGAATAATTAGCCAAGTGTATGACGGTGCTTCTCTGATGTCCGGTAAGCACGGGGGAGTGCAGAAACGGTTGCAAGAGAAACTGCAGCGAGACATTCCTTATGTCCATTGTTTCAACCACCAATTACATCTCGTGGTCTCGCATGCCCTGGCAGCAGAACAGGCCGTGTTGGATTTTTTCAGCACCTGCAATATCCTCTACAAATTCTGCAGGAGACCAACAGTAGCCATCCTGTACAAGGGAGAGAGGTTGAAACGCCTCTTGGAGCAACGCTGGACTGGTCACTTTGGCACTGTCTCTGTTGTTTTAAGATCATTTGATGACCTGGTCACCCTCCTCAAAGAGATTGACAGCCAGAGGACCTATGGCGCAGACGTGCGCGTTGAAGCGGCAGGTCTGCTTCGGACCATGTCTGAGCCCAGCTTCAGGTTCATCGCCGAGATGGTACACTCTATCCTGTCATACCTCGACCCCCCTAATACCATGCTACAGTCAGAGAACATGGATCTTTTGACAGGTATGCAACTTGTCAATTCTGCGTGTGTGTGTATTGAGAACCTGCGCTCTGAAATTAAATTTGTGGCTCTCTTGGAGCGCTGCCGGAGTGCAGAGCCTCCCATGGAAAAGAGAAGGCGCACCATCAACCCAGCCTTTGACATCTACATTGTTGAGGAGAGAATCGCACAGGAGGACCCCAACGACGAGATGGAACTGCGGAGGCTATATTTCAGCTGCATTGATTCAGTGTGTGGGGAAATCAAGGAGCGCTTCGGAGAGCGCAACTGCGCGGTTATGGGTGCATTAAAGGCGCTGGACCCAGAGGACGCCGATTTTCTCGACGCATCTAAGATCACCCCACTATTGAAGCTCACCAACACGTCCGTGGTGGATACGGAGTACACGGTTGCTAACCAGTTCCTACGTGCGCGAATGGATGACACATCCCCACCTGACGGGGGAAGATGGACTATGGCAAAAGTTCTTAAATACCTTCACCAGCCTCTTGAGGCAATGCCAAGCGTCATAACTGCTCTGAAACATGCACTGACTTTTGGTGCAAGCACGGCCCTCTGTGAGAATTCCTTCTCCACTTTAAAGAATGTTTTCTCAGATCACAGACAGTCGATGCTCCACAAACGAAAGGCCAACCTGATTATGCTAGCTTTCGAGAAGGACTTAACAAAGAAGTTCAGGAGTGAATGGAGGGACACTGTCCTACGCAGATTTCACTCGGTGGCCAATCGTCGTCTCCCGCTCTACTAATGGTGAGTTATCAGGTTTTATCCAGCCTCCTGGCCCTATGGACTAGGCTAAATGATTGGTTGTAGGCCTATGTGTTTGTTCTTTCTTGGAAAAACAAACAAATATGTAATGCAAAGCAATGTTTTCTTAATTTCTGTTGTAGGCTAGCTGTTGGTAGGCCCTTTTCGTTGTTGCTGCATGCTGCACTGCTGTGTTTCGGACAAACTCCGCACAGTGTGTTGTTGTAGAGTGTGTTATTGTTGTTGTTAATGTTGTTGCTGGATGTGCCTATTTTTTAAATGTCTTGTTGTGGCTGAATCTGCTACCTGCTGATCTTTCAACACACAAGTTGACCTACTATGCTACCATCGGCTGTAAAAAAACAAACAAAGAAAACGTGCCCCCCCCAAAGCAACGTAAGGCCCCCCCGCAAATCAGTGCCTGGAGCCGGGCCTGGTTGGAGTATCAAGCTTTCGGTTGTACTTTAAAACCGTCACCAAGAGCAGATAGAGGTGTCAGGAAACGACAGCTGATACACACCAGCTGCGATGGTTTAAATGTGAAACAGAAGGCTTGAAACGGCAACGATGCCTCTGTCCCATTGGGAGTTACTCTGCTGTTACTTCTACAGCAGAACACTTTCCTTATGTGTCCTTATGTGTCCATCGGGGTATCGTCATGTTTGAACAGGTACAGAAGCTGTTGCTACAAAGTGTGAAGCACACTAAAACGTTATCGTTTGCTCTAGCATTAAAATATCACAATTTTGAAGTAAGGATATGTAAAATATTAAGTGTATTAAACCATGTTTTGAACAAGCTCCAGTGGCTGCATACTACATTGACCAATATAATGAAAAAAGGATCATAGGAGAGTGCTTTGATTTGACTCGAGCCCACCTGGTACCAAAGAGCCTTCCTGCTCGTCCTCGGGGACATGGAGAAGCTGAAGGAAGCTCAGAAGCCAGGGGAGTCTGGAGGATGACAGCGGGCATTATTTCACAGAGGACAATGAATGCAATAGTGTTTTGGTATTACTTCGCTTCTCAACCACTAAAGGGATTAAGGGCCCGATCAAGGCTGCAGTGTAGGTGATAAGAGTAAAAAAAACAAGAAGAAGTGAGTCATACCTTCTAATCCCTTCTGCACCGTTCTCACCAGCAGACATTTAGCATCCTCCTCTGCTCGACACGTCCCCCTCTGAGACATAAGGAGCTTAGGTGATGCAGTATTTCTTTCTCTGTTTAAAAAGTGCTCCTACTCACAGCCTGTCGGGTTATTTTGACTCCTGGCAAAACAGAAACTTCTGGTTGAGGTTGCCACAAACTGAATATAACATACAGAAGAGTTGATGCGACCATACAGTATTATGGTATGTGTGACATGAAGTGCCGTTATTTGTCAGGCGTTTCATTTCCTAAATGTGCAACAAAAAAAATTGAAGTCTTGATTTTTTTTTTTTATCCATAAACTGTTTCTCAATTGATTTTTTTCAGAAAAACTATATCACAATGCAACTACGATGACCTTGTGTCCTTTCAAAAGTCTTGTTTAAAGTCCAACTGTAATCACGTTTGCGTCTCCTGGTTTGAAAACACAAGCCTACGTTTGTGAGCGATTATGTACAAGCGTTAAAGTAAGCGTGAAGACTAAACATGCAGTTTAAGCTCTTATCAAACTCAAATTCATCACAAAGTGATTTATCTTTCTTCAAGTTGATATTCAAGACAGCTATGCGGTTATTTCACTCAACAAATCACAGAATATATTCAATGTAGCTTTCAACCTTTCATCTATTCAGATTTTTGTAAATCCCGAATATATTCAATGTAGCTTTGAACCTTTCATCTATTCAGATTTTTGTAAATCCCCTCAGCTTTTATTTCCACTTTGCAAAATGGTGAAAGAAGATTACAGACGATCCCGTCTTTCAGGTGAGGAAGTAGAATTAAAGCAGTCTGTGGCGGCTCAGCGTACAGAGCACCATAAACACTGAGGGGAACTTCCCAAAACCAACAGGTATTTTGGAAAGAAAAACTATCGACAACGAAGCACTGCTTTCATTGTGATTTATTGTCCCATTATATAACCGACTGTTGGGGTGAAGGTTCTGAATCAGTTCCCTCTGAATGTGTGCAACACTTCTGTTCATACACTGACACCCAGTGGTCATTAGACAAACTGTCCACTCTCTGGCATCTGTTGATTAATGACAAAACTGGTTTCACGGTGTAGAAACAATACTTAACAGCTCACTTAAATGTCCCCACAATTACTATGTTGGTTCCATATGAAGTTTCCAACCCTTTAATCAAAAAAATAAAATAAAAAGCATTTTAATTTCACTCTTCTCAAATAATTCAAATCTGCTTTGGATAAAAGTTTAATTCACAAAAATACATTGACCAATATAATGAAAATGTACTAAAATGTACTTTAATAATCCATAAAAGCTGGAACATCATTGACAGAAAAACACAAGAAGCATTATTAGAGTTGGTTTAGTATAATATATTTCAGCTTCAAGACACATAGAAATCAATCCTTATTTTTCCCCATATTTCATCTATAAAAGACCCATTTTTCTGAAGCATTAATATGCAAAAAATGGCATTAGAATATATTATGGGAGCTATGAAATCCCAGTGACTGAGTATAAAATTAAGTCACATCAGAGAGAGATACTCGCAGAAGAGAAGTCCATGAACAGGGCGAACAAAGAAAAAAATATATAGAATAAAAATAATAATTCATATTATAGACCTCGATCTATCATCACTGACATGACGGGCATGGAGAATAGGTGTCTGGCTATAAAATAATTCTCACTGTTCCACTTGAAAACATCTACACTTAACAACTGATGCATTTTATCATGCTTGTTTTTGAAGAATATTTATAAGCATACAACTAAAAATAGGTCAACTTCCATGTCTTTCAAATACAATATTGATAATGAAAAAGATGAAAAATACTGAATCCAAGTTATAACTTTGTTTTCCTTCTTTTTAACGCCGTTATATTCTTTTTGTTAATCTGTCAATAAAAGAAAGAGAGTAAGGGGGCTGTCTCTGGCCATGTAGGCTCATGGACACTTTTTCTTTTAAACGTTCAGAGGCTTTTATCATCATCTTAAGTTTGTGGTGTTTGTTGGTGCAGAAAATGGAGACTGTCCGTTCAGGGTTCACACTGAAACTGAGACACAGAGGAAGGTCCTCGGAGGCGAGAGACCAGCGTCGTCTCTCTCTCTTACTGTCTTTACTCCATCTCTCTCTCTGGTGTAGATCATCCTCGTCTTTGATAGGAGCAGTTCAGTCAGCTGATCCACCGTTTTTATGGCTGATGGAGGGCGGGGGAGTGGGAGGGCGGGGCTGTTGGAATGCTGGCACGTTCCAATCAGGGCAACAGTTCTTCATTACAGCATTTCTGTAAGACAGCACAGTGGTAAGTCCTCATTTCATAGACTGGTTAGGATTTACAAAAACACCATGGACCAGCTGTGAGAGCCCTCTAGTGGCCGCTCAATGGCATTACATCTGGAGGAGGCGTAGCAGTGTAACGTAGGAGGCGAAAACAGAAATCAGGGTCACTATTCACATACATTTTGATGTTAAGGAAGAAAGACATTATTTCTTATCCTGATCATTTTATCCAATATCACAAATCTGTCTCAGGGGGCTTTACAGTCTGCACACAACACCCACTGTCCATAGATCCTTGATTCAGGTAAGGAAATACTTAAACAGCTAAAAAAAGAAATAGCTGTTCAGAATAGACTATATTGACAATCAATATGCCAGAATTAGATGAAAAATGCAAGAATTTGGTGCAATACATAAATGTCCCCCACTGCCAACACCTGGTGTCCAGGAAGCACCAAGCATATTTTGGACTTAAATGATGAAAGGTGTGTAAAAAGATACACCGCCTGTGCTCAACATAAAATAGTTCATGATATGATGGTTCAGCATATACAGATTCAGAGTGATTCTAATATTCACATCAACATCAAATCTAAAGTGTGCACTAATTATTGAGCAGTGAGATACAAGAAGTTCAGTGATTCTGAAAGACAATAACGACACAGTTAGAATTACTGCCACGCGCTTGTGTTCACATCCACGTCTGTCCAAAATGTCATCGAACACCAATTCTTAGGTGATGACGATATCACAGGGTTTGTGATGTCACAGTGACCTTTGACCACCAAACTCTAAATCTGTTCATCCTTCAATCCACATTTGAGTGAAATTTGAAGAAATTCACTCCAGGTGTTCCTGAGACATCATGAGAACGGACCGGACAGACGGCCAACCAGAAAACACAAGGACTGCGTCTTTGTTGTTTTAACAACAAAGCCTGAGGGAACACAGACTACAGTCCTGGAAGTATACGTCTGTTGACTGGTTTTTCCCAGCAGACACATTTGTTATTGACAATATTAAAAGACGTCTGCATCACAATCAAATGTTCCAGGGCCGTGCCGTTGTGCACGCTACTGCAGCTCACTGGCACGCCCATCTGGGGCCCTTGAATGGTACGCAGCCAGAACTAACGGCGTTGGTTTCACCTGTGCTTTTCCTGCTTTGAGAAAGAGCTCACGGTGTAGTCTGTTAGAGAGGTACATGCTTAACTCACAGCTGGAGTAACATCCAACTTTGCGATTTCAAAGATAAAAAAAAAAAGACAATTAGCAAGTCTATAAACTCTAATTGCAAAGGCTCACATTGAGGTGATAAAACAACATGTGGGCACATCTGAGTCGACACTGTGCAGAGAACACAGAGGAACAGAAGGCCACCTGTTACTACATGTGCTAGCATGAGTCTCACATACACGGTTACACTTCGATCATTACGGACAAACTGCTTCTTTTTAACCGCCTCTATCCAGCATGTCCTACAAAATACAAGTTTTAAAAAGTCTACAAAACTGCAAATACCGACTATATCGATTAACTAAGAAGCAATACACCATCGAATCAGGTTTCAGCTCCGAGTCAATTTCTGTCCCAGTGAAGACTGTGACGGATAATCAGAGACCGGCAACTCATGAGGTCAGCAAACTGGAAAACGCCCATGTTGTACAAAGTGAAACGTCCCATTAACTCTCTCGGTTCTGTCCGAGGCTGGCACTGTACTGTACCCACCCCCCTCCCCCCTTACAGTGTATGAGCGTGTGTGTTGTGAGCAGTGGAACAGTGGCGCTGTAATCCCATTAGCGTTGGTTCACTGGGCAGACACCGCCCCAGGGCCGGCTGACAGAGGCCCCCCGTCGCACACACACCGGACCACTAACTGACCAACACAGATGGATTCAGACGAGGACCGCAGTGGGTGGGTTAGCGACCCTGATGTCTGGGCTGGGCACAATGGTGCCGTCTGTTTTACTAATCCCACGTTATCCCCCATATCAAAGTTCTATTTGCACAAAGATCACACGGTCTAGTGTAGAATCCTTTACTCATCCGTTGTGATATTAAGTGCACTCTATGCTACAGGGACACTGACGCTAGAATTCATGGGAAGAATGAAGCGATCACACCAGAGGCAATAATCACTCTCAATACAGTACAATACAGGAAGTTCAGCAGAAGGGCTTCGTGTTTTGATGCAGTCAGCGGAGAATATAGTAATTATGATTATGTGATACTGAAATCCTGAAAGGAATTAATTGTTTACTCAGATTTAAAAAAAGGGGGGGGGGGGGGGGGGGGGGGAGTCAGCTACAGGACAGCAGCCCTAAACATGGTGAAGTGTCGTCATCTAGGACGATTCAGTCTGGTCGACACCCACAGAAGATACGGCTTGTAGTGAAGACCTCCAGCTCCCTTCTCATCTTGCTACCCTGTAGAACGTTCTGATCCCTGATCAGAAGCAGTGGGTGTACAAAACAGGACGCATGAGGCGCAGAGGCTCCTGTACAATCAACAAACACGGGCCAACTACGTGTATGCATGCCGAACTTCCGCTGCATGGCACGGCCCAGCTCTACTCAGCAGTGTTTTTGGTTTCCCATTAGAAAAGGTTGCGGAGAGTACCTGGTTCTCTTTTCGGTACCACCTCGGTCGAGGTTCCAAGCGAGCTGATCCCATAGAATCGTCTTACAAGAACCAGTCATATTTAAAAAGCAAAACTTATTTTATTAACTGGACACAGATTTTTTTAAATGTCAACCAGCAAAACTGCGCCGTACAATTGACAGACGAGAAAGGACGTTCCTCTGTTTAGTTGCCGATGAGAATCCAGCGAGCGTCCCGATGAAGAAGTCACTGAGCTGAGGTTTCCGTCTACACTGAGGTACCATCTGCAGTAACTTTCCACCGACAATCAGACAATCACACCCCTTGCAGGCAAAGCTTAAACTTTTCCGTCCAGCTCTGTTTTGTTTTTTTCATTCCTCACACAACAACTTCCTTCACTTTTACTACGTACATCCAGGTGCCGCTCTATGAATGCCTTCGAGGAGGCTCTTCGCCCGGACCTTGAGAGTTGCCATGGGGGAACAGCTCTTTCCAAGCAAAGTGACCCCTTTAGGCTCACACCGTCAATGTTTGGAAATACAAGGCCCAGCTTTGTAATCTCCATGTGAGGCTGGATACACGTCATGAGATCTCACAAGATTTGCTCAACTGACTGAGCCTAACGTCATCTTTCAAAGGAAACTTTCCACATCAGAGTGGAAACATTCTTACCGGGACTTCGTAAGTGGGCGAGCGGCGGGTTAACCGGGTTAAATCTTATCAGGCGCTCATAGTGACCTCCGACCTACAGTGGCTTTTTGCTTAATGTGAACAGCACTAAAAACATCTCCTGCTTGGATTATGCCTCACCGCTCATACCGGGTGACTGTGCATTTGCCATTTCTGTGTGTTAATCATTATTACAAATGAATATGAGTTATGGTAACTTAGGCATTATCGGTGTACCAGTGTGATGAGGTTCCTTGATTTGATCGGTATTTAAGTTACCGTGTCACCTCCGCCACGGAGGTTATGTTTTAAGATGAGTTTTCCCACAGGATCAAAGAAAAACTGCCGGCCCGATTTTCATGTCTTTTGAAAGGTGCAAGAGTGAAGCATGGGCGAGGTAGGAACCCATTACATTTTGGGTCCGATCCGACGAAGCGAATACGCACATTGTTTTTCATTAATTTATAACAGTTTCTCAGCTGAATTCTCAAGAAAATTAGCATACATAACAGAATTCAAATATAGCACAAAAGTGTCTGTATCATGACAGAAGATCTTGTTTAAATTGACAACCTGTAGCTGAATTAAAATGCATGTTTAGGACAATTGTAGAAAAATGTCAGTACAATTACAGCAGAGTGAAAATAAATGCAACTACCAATGTTTACAAATAGGGCTGCATTGATCAGAGCTCCTTTGTACTGCCAAGCAACAATCCATCACCTAGTACGGATGAAGATGAATTAGTGCATCACATACAGTAAATTCAGTCAAGGCCAGTCTAAAACTGATCCGTTTAGAAGGCTTGACGGGAATCAGCAGCCTCGTTTACGGAGAGAGTCTTTTTTCAGACTTCCTCATTACAACAAACGGGCTAAGATGTAAAAAAACACTGAAAAGAAGAAGAAGAAGCGATTCTAATTTTCCTGGGAAACAACCTGATGACAGATGGATTTCCTCAGACTTTACCAGCTGTTGCAGTCTGCTGAGGTCCACGTTTAAATCCAGCCATCACACAGTGACTCACTCAACAGCAACGAAGAAATTGCAAATGAAAGCACTTCACACTTTTGAAGGCTGACTCACGGGATGTTGGCGTGCCCCGAAACGTTAACTGGATCTTTAACTAATCAGCATCAAAGAAATGACATCTGCAGTCATTATTAGAAAAAAGGGACAAGACATGTCCCACACATGCAAGGTATAAAAAAACACGTCTGATCTGTCACATGGAATACTTCCTCTATGAACAAGAACTACGTGTTCATCCCAGAATAGACTAAGATCACACTGTTCATCACCAGTAAGTCGCCCTGAAATGACTGAAACACTAAAAACACTTTCAACATCTACTGGGTCCAGCTAGATGAAACCAGGTCGTGTTAATATGAAGTCAGTTCATTAGGAATAAAGTAAATATTTCCCACTTGCACCATCTGTTGCTCCGTCTTTTTTTCCATATGTGCTCAAGTCCTTCTTAAGCTTCTTTACCACCAAGAGGTTCCTGGCAATTTTTGTCTACAGAACAATCTGGTTCCTTCAGCCGAGTGTTGTCTGCGTTACCATAACGGTCTAAAGAGCAGTGAAGATTAGGCATGTTAGTCCGCTGGAAACGCTCTGCCTCGTCTTTTGAGTTTTAGGGTTATGTATCTGGGTTTTAAACGACTGCCGAGAAAAGGTTTTTGGTCGTTTTTGTCTTTTGCTCACAACACCGCCGCGCTGTCCGTCTCTTCTACCACTTGCCCGCTTGAACAATCTCTTGTCTTTTATTAAAATTAGTTGGGAATCGGATAGCAAAGCCCAACTTTCTTTTAATGTTATCAAACAAAGAAATACGTTTTTTGGGGGGTAAAATGTGCATTTAGACCGTGGTTCCTGATGTCAAAACTCAGCAAGTTCCCCAAAAGGTTCCCAGTACCAGGTGAAAGTTTGAGCCTGAGACGGGACGGTAACCACTGATGAGACTACGTAACACCAGGCTACACAGACTCATTTCACTTCACTGCAGGCAAACAAACCCACAATAGACTGTGATGAATGATTAACCACCACTGATGTGAGCAGCATCATCTGAGATGACGTAGAAAGATCAACGTTATTATGAAACACTAATTAACCCGACAGCCTGCCTATGCATCATGACCTCATGAATAGGTGAGCTGCATTTAGACACACACACACACACACACACACCTGGCTCAGAGCTGCTGCAGGGGCTGAGGAGGGGGTGTGGAGGTCTTTAAAGCAGCACACAGTTAGATTTCTTTTTCGCCTTCTTCTTTTCCACTGGCGTTTTCCTATTTATCTGTCTGACCAGGTCGTAGAAGATCTAGGAATGACGTGACGAAGAGAAAAGTGTCGGTGAGTAAATACAGCGATAAAATCTCTTTCGTACAAGGAACATCTTTACACACTGTGGGACCTTTAAGCATTCACTATTACGAATTGCTGCAGACGTTTACACACACATCGAGTTTAAGGGGTGTAGCACTGAGTAGCAGGTATAATCATACTCTTCTTTGTTAACACAAAAATAAAACTCAGATGAGGTCCCTTTTACAACTAGGTCAGCTTTTCCCTGAGAGATGAATGTAATATTGCAGCTGGTCTTTTGAAGACTAGTTGTTTAAAACAGGAGGGCCACCAGTGGTTGGTGTGTGTGTGTGTGTGTGTGTGTACTCACATCGAGGACGTTGATCTTTGACTTAGCAGAGGACTCTAAAAAGGCACAGTGGTTCCACTGTCTGGCCAGGTTCTGGCCCTGCTCCTTCCCCACCACACGCTCATCCTCCAAGTCGCACTTGTTCCCCACCAGGATCATCGGCACCTGAGGACAAACAGCAGGGATCCCTTTGAGGCAAGCTTGTGATTTTAAGTCATAAAAACTAAATAAACTTCATACAGGCAACCAAAACGTATCACTCTCTCTTCTAACGTGTTTAAGATTGTGCTCAAATTAACACATCAATGTATAAATAAAACTACAGATTTGAAGCTATGGGGAAAAAAAAGGTTTAATTAAACACAGATGTGTTACATTTATTTTGAGTGGTACTCCCAAAGGTTCACAAGTAAGCCCATACAAATAAATAGAGTAGAGGGAGCAAGTACAGAGCAATCTTTGGTAACAGAGGAGAATTAGAAATGAGACAATAGAAGGAGAATAAAGAAAAGTGGAGGGGCTTGAGCAGGAAGGGAACTAGGTGATGGAACAAGGGGACAGCGGGAGTTATTGTCAGCTACCATTTACAACGTGTTGACGCTGATCTAAATTAGACTTTTTAGAAAATAACTGAACTCGTGAAAAACGTTTTTCTTCTTCCTTTTAACAAACCGATTCTAAATTTGCTAACGCATAAGGATGCATGTTTGGATTCAAAGAGTGCATTTAAGTTGTGCAGAAAAAAAGAGAAGAATGCCAAGAATACAACATAAAGCCTGGATGGAGGGAGGCGGTGTACCAAAGACAATGTGCAGTAAGTGACAGAAACAGATTTAAATAAAGCAACAAAGCTTTGAGTGGCATCTTGTTGCCACTCATCTTCATATGCCTCTACATACGATCATCAGTACGTGTGATGAATGAACGTCTTCCCTTGAAAGAACAAATCTAACCATATAGGCACAGCTCCTCGAGATCTGTACGGAGGACACTGGTGACATTAAAGTCTGTGAGGGTCCACATGTGGACACATGTTTGTTAACAGCCAAGTAGTCCATTCATTTAAATCTAAAGCCTGGATTAAAGAGTCACAAAGACAATCAAGGAAATCAATCCATCCCCGTGGGACGGCAGAAGGACAATCAATTAGGTTACACAACACTGACAAAAGAGATTAAAGAATCAACATGAACTCACAATTGATGCAGTTTCTGCTAGTTTTGTTTCTTTATAAAAAGGAAAGCATTAACTGAGAACTGGGTTTGGAATCTCCCAGAAATACCCAACACTTCTTCTTTTGTGCCTCAAATCAGCCGTTTTAACCAAGGTCAAAAAATAAACAAAACTCTCGGAGGAAGAGAGAATAATCTGGGCAAAACTTCAGCACCGACTGTCACAGGCAGTCAGGGTGTCGGGATGCGTCTCATCCTGCCTGCTGTTTCCTGACCGTCTATCTAGGGAGCACGCTGGCCCCGGAGGAAGTCATGGCAGCCCCGCCCTGCCGGGATAACATCGCTTTCCTTCCTGAATGTTTTCCAACATTTCAGGCTGGATTCCACGCTCTGGCTGCTCTCTGGAATTACACGATAGTGCGAGACTGTATGCATGCGCGTTTGTGTGGATTGCGTTCATTTAGCGCTTGAACGTTACGATACCTATACGACAACGGAGTAAAGCTCCAGGCTCAAGTTTGAGGTAGAGTTCAGCATTTTGTCTCGGTTTTCCAGGGGTTCCCAGGACATTTGTGTTTGTGGTGCAGCCTAACAAGCAGGAGACATAATCAACTAGTGGAAAATGTTGCAGGCAGCACAACAGGCGCCAATAATATATCAGCTGGGGGAAAATCTATTTGTGGTGGGGATGGCAACAAATAAATCCATGCATGGGAAACCCTGCCTTCGCTCCCTTCTCCTGGTTCACAAACTGCACCCAAATGTGTCTTGTGGATCTGGAAAAACTGGATATTTGTAAGCAACATGGCAGTACAACGTGATAGTACCCCGCCATGCGCTAGCTTGCTCAAACCTGAGACCTTCTCCCAAGTCTACCGTTCAGAGGTTGTTTGACAGCGGTACGGCCAAATGTAATACATTTGAAGGCATAGTAGGACTGTTCCAGGCTCCGTTTTTCATTTCTCTCTCTCCCCCCCTCTCTGGGCTGTGGGGCAGACGACAGGAAACTGCGATGTTTAGATTAACCCCGTGGAGGTTGCTGCTTGATGTTTGATATCCAAACAAGCCCTCGCACTGGACTGCTGAACGACATTTCTCCCAGGGGTCCTGGGAGAACTAGTGGTATGCCCTCCTAACAAACTGTGAGCCGAGCTGGGATGAAAAGGATGGAGAGAGAGAGAGAGAGAGAGAGAGAGAGAGACAGAGAGAGAGAGGGGATGCAGGATGGAGGTATACAGGGAAGCCAAAAATGTTCAGTGTCAGCAGCACACAAGGCAGCATTAGCCTACTTGGAGGAAGAATCCACACAGTTAACATGCTACAGACAGGTCCTGTCCCGCCCACGATGGCATGATCGGATTGTGGGGAACCCAGAACGGGGGAGCATGGAGCAGCTTAAATGAATGGAGCCAGTCGTTGCAAATGGAGGAGTGAGTCACAAGCAGAGACGGCCCAGAAAAGTCATAAGACCTCTCTTACGTAAGAACTGTGGAAGGAAGTAAGAGCGAGCTTTTAATTTACTTTATTCTCCTCCCTTAAGGACTTCTTTAAGGAGATGGAATTTGGCCCGACTGCGATCAATGTACGGTCATTTTAAAAGGCTTGTTAATTGCGCTTGGCAATATCAAGTGCGTCTCTACATTTTGCCAGCTTTGCAGTAAATGGTGCGTGCAAGAGCCGAGAATGAGAACAGCTGCAGCAGCAGCAAGAAGGTCTGCGTTAGCAATAGCATGAAAGCGTTCTAATAAGAAAACAGTCCTCTTGGATGGAAAACAAAGAAGAAAGAAAACACGTTAAGCCTTTCCTTTGGTCGCGTGTTCCTGCAAGGGGCGAGGAGAGATAAACAGATGTCACGGCCATCATAGGTGAAGGGGTAAATCACCAGCGGACTGATGGCCGACAGAGTGGCTGTACCACTCGCATAAACACAAACTGGGGACACATTCAGAGGGAACACAGAGAAAGAAAAGGACGTTAACTGTTGTTCTTGCAAGTTGAGGAGCCGCTGATCCTGCAATCCATCTGTTCGCCTGAGGCTAACCTCAGCTCCCTAACCACGAAGCCTCCAATGATGTTCCACAGCCTCACAATACAGTGTGTTTTCTGATGGGCTCAGGCTTTCATCGCTGACAGTCCAATCACCCGCAGAGTGCCAGACCGCAGTGACACCATAGCGAAGAGGGGGGGGGGGGGGGGGCAACGAGAGTATACTGGACTAGATACAGAGGAAAGGGAGTAGGAAAGATGCACAGAAAAGAGTGGCGTAAAACTTCAGTGGCAGGCTGTAGAGATAGTTGAGAGGGAGAGAGCGCGGGAAGGAAAGAGGGAGAGAGAGATTGAGGGTTATGGTAACATTCATTCCCTCCAGAGATCACCAAAAAAGGGCATCTGAGATCCTGCTGACGCACTATCTGGCCCACCAGAGAGGGGATGCAGGGCTCACTCACTCTACAGCCTCACAATTCAAAAGAGATTCAGTAAAATAGAAGTGTGCTTCCAACTAACAGCACAATAATGACATGACGCATGCTCTTTGTATTTCCTCTGCTACAGATCTTGGAGCAGAAAACTACATCATATGGGCGTAAAGAAAGCACGATTAAGGGTTGAACATCCACTTGTGAGACAAAGACATTCCCCTCCCTTTACCAGACTCTTAGCTTCGTGGGGCCTCTGGCTCCGTGTCCATGTTAAACACAGATTAAGTGATCCAACCACAGAGGGACCTCCGTGACGCTAAACTTTATGCTAGGCTACGTACGAAACATCAGTAAGGGCTTTCTCATTGTTTTCACTCCACAGAAAATGACACCCTGCGCATTATGTTGAGGTAATACAAATTTGCACCGGCATGAGATGATTACAGTGTTAAAATGGTAACTATAGCAACAGTGCAATCAGATGGCGAACAATGTAGGCGGCTGAGAACACAGACATGTGGAGCCGGGAACATTTCTGCACTGCTTTTTCCACTCCGTTTCTACCACGATAAAAATGAAAAGAGAAAAGTTTCTCTGAAGATGTGGACGAGTTGATGTAAGCGGTGCACACACTGTGTACTTACGTCCTCTGTGTCCTTTACTCGTAGGATCTGTTCTCTCAGGTCCTGCAGGTCGTTGAAGGTGGACTGTGCTGTGATGGAGTATACCAGGGCGAAGCCTTGGCCGTTCTTCATGTACAAGTCCCTCATCGCTGTGAACTGCTCCTACACAGCGGGGAACAGGGAGAGGAAAGACGGGCCATGAGCTAAGAAAAGAGCTATTCCTACATGAACAGCCAAGCTGTGAGGCTAAATGTCAACATGCTGCTGTTTCGTACATTTAAATGTTAAGGATTCTGTTACTGATCCCTTAACAGAAGCAGGAATGTCAAATAGACAGTTTCCCTCCTAAAATGTGTTCGATACAGTGACTCTGGGATCCTTAATCACAGTAAAACAGTATCAACAGAGAATCCAGGGGCATAGAGTTCACTTACTGTGCCTGCTGTGTCGAGAATTTCAAGCATACATTGCTGCCCATCTACCTCCACTTGCTGCGAGAGAAAAAAAGGAAACAGATAATATGATTTATTTAAATTGAGACTTGAGAATATTCCAAATCTAAAATACTACATAGAGCAAAATCCAACACAGATGAGATAGAAGCAAGAGATAATAATACATAAAGACAAAAGCAAAGAAGTAAAAACAACAGGAGGGTCAGAAAAATAGAGACAAAGAGAGTCCGATGAGAAAAAAACAATATCATGATGTGAACCTGCAAAGTAGCTGCTAACGATCAGCTCATTCCTATCCACCACTCAAACCCCCACCCCCCGGGACACTCACCTTTCTGTAAGAGTCTTCTATTGTCGGGTCATATTTTTCCACAAAGATTCCCTGTACAAACTGAACTGTCTGCAAGAGAAGACGCAGAGCGAGCAAACGTCAGATCAATGTGACCTGCCGGCAACAGGAACAAAACATCATCCAGAGCGGCAAAAGTGTCATGTGTCCTCGCTGTGTTTATCACAACAACTCGGCAGGGCAACTGAAGAAGAGGATGTTCATGGTGGTGCCAGTCAGGATGCAAGAAAAAAAAAAAAAAAGTCTGATTCATCATATAGACATGAGACGCATATATTTAAATAAAAGAGGTCTACGTTAGGAGTGTGCTTCATGGTAGGTTTACATTAGGGGTAGAGCGAGTTCACCTGATAATGTCTTACGCTCAAAGCATGTCAGCCTGCCAGTTTGAGGGTTTAACTCCGACACCTGGTTGAGGTTAGCTAAGCAGAGTACGCAACATATCGCAGACATTTACGGTCTCCTCACAATCTTGAAACGACAAAATGGTGAAAATATCTATATCTAGAACTAACGGCATGCCTAGAATTGGCATATCTGTCAGTCCTTGACAAATGGATGAGAACTACAGACACAGAGAGTGTGTGTGCGTGTATAGATGTATGTGTGTGTGTGTGGGAGGGGGGATTCAGGAGTGAATACTCACCAGCGCAGACTTGCCCACACCTCCAGAGCCTAACACCACTAGCTTGTATTCACGCATGGCGGGTTTGCTTCACCGGACAGCCCAACAGTCTGCACTGGACAAATGAAAAAAGGCAAAATGGGAGAGACAAAATGAGTGAGGTGCAAAAGTAGATTAACAAAAACAAACTAAACAAAAAAACAAGATCCAACTTTTGAAGCAAAACAAAGCAGTTTTCCCAGCCTGGTCTGTGAGTTTTTCCACACTAAGAAGGAAGGATTCTAGTCATTCCTGGAGGTTCTGGACAAGAAGCAGCACAACAATGGAGGGAACACCCATAAGTGGAGCTGCTTCAGGGTGGAGGAGGTGAGGAGTATGTGACCCTTCTCTAACACAAACCAGCTGTGATGTGTGTGAGTGGAGGGGGAACTGAAGGGGAGATGATGAGGATACATGGATCTGGCAGATATTCCTCTTAATGACACAATCATCTGGCCTTTACACAACAAAACACACCCTGCTGTCAGATGTTTTAGTCACTCACTCCTTGGTATTGCAAAACGGAAAACTATTGTCAGTTTTCGACTAATGACGAAAAATAGCTGAGGGGAGGGGAATATTCGACTGGGATGGAGAGGCTTCGAATCGTTGGCACACATTGTGGCGTAAAGTCAGTTGAGTTAGCCAACTGGGTCACCGTGTGTGGGGCTTCAGAGAGACGACTGCACTGAGGACTGTGGCTGGGTGAACTGGGGGATTTCGGATTCTTTGCAAACTTTCAGGACATTAAGAAAATAAGTGCCAAAACTCTCCGTTTCTAGCTTCTCAAACTTAAACATCGTCAGGGTTCCTTCCTTCTACGACTTAACTGAACACTGAACCTACTGCCAGTCGGACAAATCGAGACATCTGAAGAAGTCACAATTTTCTGACTTTTTATTGACCTTTGGTCGCGTGTGACTGCTCGAGAAAATAACTATTGGACTAATCTAAAATGAAAATAATAATTTGTTGAAAGCCTACTTCAATACATGTGAGAAATTAAACTTCTCCCCATTTTCAGCACTGAAAATGAAGGTTAGAGTGTAATACTACATCAGTGTAGACTCGGGTAAGGTACCGCCATCATTATGGGAGATACAGTAAATGGCAATCACCATCCTTGTGCCCAACTGTACCACATTCAGGCTGCCAAGTTACTGATTTCTTCAACTGCACTTTAAAGCAATCGATGCCCAAAACCAGAGTATAGAACTTTTCGGTCGTGGGTTGAAAAGTGCAGCATGTTGGCATCAAGGCTGTGCAAAAAAAGAAATAATCAGTAAGTGGCTTCAAGTTGAAATCAGGTCTCAAGGGGGAACATATAGCCTCGCTTGATGAACCAACCCTTTTTGCAAACCATTAAACAGCTAATAGGAGGCCATTCTGGGAAGCAGCTGATCGCCTCCTACACTGTTTTAGAGCACACAATACTCAGAGGGGTGGACAAAGGAACCAAGGACCTCCAACTTCAAACACAAGCAGTGGCCATGTGGGACATAAAACCTGGACTGTGAATAATTCATACTCTGTAATCCTCTACACACAAAGAGAAGTTCTCCTTGCACGATCAGGGAGGAGCCATTGGAAGGAAAAAGAGCAGGGGTGCACGAGTGCTGTTGCAAACAGTCCCTGCTGCACTAATGTAAATGCGCAACTGGAGAGTCATGTGCATGCACAGCGTCGCATACAATGTCATACAGACAATGTCACATTTCAGACTAGGCCTCACATGTCTGCTATGGTTCCTGTGTGGACACTGTGGACTGACCCCAGCAGGAACCCGCTCTGTGACGGTAACTGAGATTATTATGAGACTTCTGCAGATGTTTTAGAGGACGTCTACTCTGTCAAATGTTACTGCGCTTAGAAATCCTCAAAGGATGAGCAAAACTGAGGTGTGTGTAAGGCATATTATTTAAATATTTTAGAACAGAAATACCTGAATGTATTTTTAAAAAGGACTGGAAAAGTTTCAACTGACTGACCTACATTTTACAAGAAACTAGTGAGCAATTGAATTGTTGCTCCTGGTGTTAGAGGAGGCCGACACTACCATACTCATTTCGGGAGGCTGGGTGAAAACGCTACACATCAAAAAGTGCAGTTTTGCTTCCTGCTACACAGGTATGTTGTTCACTTTAAGGATGAAAATAAAAGTCCATTTATGAAAAAGAAATTAAAGAAAAGTAAAGAAAAAATTTAAATAAACATTGAATAAAAATCTGATTGGAAAGATATCATTTGGAGGATACATTTTTTCCAAAAATGGTATCATTACCTTTTCATTAAACTTTTACATTTATAACAAATATTGTATAAGCCACATGCCATTTTCAAAACAAAGAAAACACAAAAGCATTGTATGGTCAATGTTTTCATATGTTTAATATTACATTAGTAACCAACTACCCAACAAAAAAGAGAAAGTAAAAGGACTTTTTTACTTTAATCAATTGTGAGTGCTTACCAAAGCAAAAATGGCAACATGAAAAAATGGTTGTAAACAGTCACTTTCACAACATGGAGTGGTGGACTTTCTACTCCAGATTCTCACACGTTCTACAGTAATACTCATTTAGGAAATGAACATTAGTCCTCCTGACTGGAGACATTACAAACTGGTATGGGGCAGTACTACATGGAGCTCTACGCCAGGTGATTAAAACCGCCCAGAACATCATTGGTACCCATCTACCGAGCATCAGTGATATTGGTGACAAGAGGTGCCTGCGAAGAGCCCGAAGGACATAAAAAGACAATACCCAGCCCGCCCAAAGCCCGTTCAGCCTGCTGCCGCCTGGCAAGTGTTAGACGCATCAGCTAACACAATAACATATGCAAGTCTGGTGGTATGCGTCTATGCAGCAAAATGGGACTACGAACTGCATTTTGTTGCACAACCCTGTTGAACCATGACAATAAATGAACCTTGTACTATCTTTTACACAACTGCCGTCCCCTGTATATCGATTAGTAGGTAATGTGCTGGAAAGCCGACTGTGAAGCTCAACTTTTGCATACGAATAAAGACAATTAAGTTTTGAAGTAAAAATGCTTCACTGAGCGTTAAACCACTTGAAAGGACTTGTATGTCTTTCTGAGCTTTGAGTAGGAGTGAAGGACGACAATTCTCAGCGAGCGTGTGCTGATTCATGTTGTGGAGAATGACAAAGTGGTTGCTCCTGAAGCCTGCCAACACACAAATGCC
Source organism: Melanostigma gelatinosum (assembly GCF_949748355.1). NCBI lineage: Eukaryota > Metazoa > Chordata > Actinopteri > Perciformes > Zoarcidae > Melanostigma > Melanostigma gelatinosum. Next base: position 19,625,690 of record NC_136636.1, on the reverse strand, counting down.
ACTCTCCCCAACTGAAATGATATTACTAATAAACGCTAAAACAAATCCCGCTTCTGATTCAATGCGTGAAGAAACTCGTCTAATTTTAACTCCGTTCTTTTTCAGCTTCTTTTTTAGCTTCCCACTCCAACTAGTATTTTTTCGCTCTTACTTAGACAACTTTTCTACCAACTTTCATACCAGGACAACTACACACAACGCTGCACTCTCTCAAACGCCTGTCGACACACTCGCAACGCACACAAACACAAGGCCATTTAAGGACATCTGTCTTTAAAAATCAAACCTCTCTCGCTTTCCATTGCCCTCAGTTACACACCGTCATTCCCCACAAAACAAACACGCTGCTGCTGTTCCTCTGCTCTCGTAGTAACCCCAGCAAATAAGGAGCGAGGGGAAGCCACATGCCACAGAAAACATGCTCCGCCATGACATCACTGCATCACTCACCCTCTACAGCCAAAAGTATGCATCCATCTAGGGCTGGAACTTGGACGAGGTGCGCTGCTAACAAGAATATGCAGCGAACGTGTCTGGATAAAACTATGCCTCAAACTTCAGGAAACTGAAATTAGAGAGCAGAAGGCTTCACAGCTACAACTAAAAAAATCCAGGATGCAAAACTTCCTGGTGTAGTGGGGCGAATCAGACAGCGCTGAGGCTGTCAAAGAGCCTGACTCAGCAGGGCGGTATGATTGACAGCTGCCCTCTGTATCGTCCACCCAGTGCGGATGGTGAACATGCACACATCCGTTGGTTAAGCTAGCAGCATGACACCGACATGTGTCATGTTTTTTTGCCTGTTGACCCACATGACAATTACAGAAGCTATGCCGGGAAACAAATATATATCCTCTTGAGGTTTAAGGGTAGAAAAAAAAACAGGGTGAGATAATAGTTGCTCTGGCAGAGTGTTGTGTATTCTATATTGATTAGCTCCGGGTTACTCATTACTACCTCCACCACAACCACAGTTCACATCACTTGTTCACACCGAGCTTAGCATAAGAAACCCACTAACTTTAGGGGAATAACCCAGAAACTACTGATAGCAGATACACTGTCATGGAAAGGTCCCTTCATTTTACAGCTAACCTTTTTACTGTTACCCTAATAGTGTCCTGAAAATGTCTTGGAAATAACTGTTATATAGTGCTAATTATAGGGGTAGAAAAACGGTCCGTTAAGCAAGTTGTGTTGAGTTTAAAAACAGATGTTGAAATCCAGAGGAATTTCCCTAAAAGTACAGCTCCACTTCAACGCAAGTTGAAATTTATACATTTTAATTCAAATGTGTTATTGAATTTATCTTATTAGAAACATCAAGTCTTCATATGCTAAACTGCATGATTGCCCGTCGTTAAAATTGCACATTTTTGAAAACGAAATAGCAAAACCAACAGCTATCTTAGCAGTTAATTGGAAGTAATGAAGAGTATACCAAGTGAAACCTGCATCTAATTAGTCCCAAATGATATAGTTCTTTCTAGGAAACTTCCTAGTAAATTAGGAATTTACGAGCCTGTAAAATGAAATGTTACCCCTGAGCTGAAACAAATAAAGGCTTTTCACAGAATGTTTCTTGTTAGAGCTAACCTTCACGTGGGAAAGACAAACTCGAACAGATAACCAAGACCTATGAGTAACGAGGATGCTCCTCATCTCACTGAAGAAGGCCGCGTCAAACTTCCTGCACAATCTTCTCTGAAACTCCCGTTATCTCGTCGCATAGTACTCTCATCTCTTTTGAGGTCCACTACAACCCTGAATGCCAGCTATGAGTCAGAACAAAACTGCAGCCAGGCACACAAAACTGCACTGTGACTTTATGACAAAGATCTGTAACTGACAAACACCATCAGCAGAATACATCTGTCTCGCTGGGGCCCTGACCTGTAACCACATCCTCTTTCCAGAGTGCAAGAAAGGCTTCGTGCTGATAGGCTGGAAAAGGAGTAGATGCCTACTAAAATAGCCTCTTCCAGTCTCTGTTCAAGACTGCAGACAGAAGGCTTGCTAACAGAGGGGGAGGAAGTGGGTTGTACAGCCTGTATCTCTTTATCAAACCTGGGCTGTGGGGAGATTAGGGGATATTCAGGGTGAGGCTCATTTCAGTTAACCACGGGGTGAAAAAGAGAAAGGTCTACTTCACTTGGAAACTGTGATATTCTGTTATAAATAAAGCAGAGGTGCAGAGTGTTTATAGTTTGAGGATGAGAGTACACACATTTCCCGTTTCACACCAGCAGAAATATCCTGCAACAGGCTGGTACAAAGCTTGGCCCCAGACAAGAGAAAGTAATTTGAGCTCTCAGGTAGATTCACAGTGAGGTAACCCACCTAATTTGCTTACGGCAGTAAGCATGTGCTTATCACGCCCAGGTCATGCAAAGTCCCTGCAATCTGTGGCAGTGACTACACCACAGAGCAGTAACCAACACTCCGTCGATGCGTGATTATTACACCCTTAGCTTCCATAACATCAATCAAATTACGTTAAAATCATACACCAGTTTACAGATTAATACGAAAATAACATAATCTATAATCCAGGGAACCGAGACCAGCATCTGCCCACAAACAATCTAGTTTCACACCAGCAACTGCACTAAATCCCGTAACCAAAGCTTGTTAGCAAAATGCCGCTAACTAGCTAGCTTTGACTGCGGCCGCCGACACTTCAACACCGCTAACGTTAGCTACAGCTCGTTAGCTAGCGAGCTAGCTAGGCGACACATTCCTCTCCTCGGCGTACATTCAAAACACAGCTAGGTTGTCACAAACACGCCGCAATCAAGCGCATTCACCGCTCACACGTCCACGGGGCGTGGCAGGTTTAAAAATTAACCCACACCACGGTGTATTTTCTCGGGAAAGACTCGACTGCTAGCGTTACCTGCCCTTCCGCCCGGCCTTGACTAAAATGGGAGTGCACACTCCGTTTTGTACTTGCGGACAATTCTTCTCATGTATCCGACACATTTAACACGAGCCGTGCACCCTGCTGTGTCTGCTTACTATCCCGCGTGTGTCGACGCGACGTGCTCCCACGCAAATTACTTATTTGACCGCGTTTAGCATGTAGTAAAGTTTGGCGTTTCGACTCACCGTTTCTCGCTCGCTGTCTTTCGCCGCTCCGCAAGTGTCAGTCTGCCCCCGGCCTCTCTGTGCGCAGCAGACGTCACTCCCGACTATTTCTCATTTTTCTTAAAAGGGCATGACACATGGGCCACTCGTCCCGCATCATTTGCATGATAACGGGGCTGCACAGTAACGATGACTGTCAGTAGAAACACACATAAACTGCTTTTATTCTCTCTTACTAATATATTGGGAACACATTTCTTTCAGGTGTTTTATTTAAACATTTTATATTCTTGAAGGATTAGTTACTTCACTCCTTGTAAAATGCAATAAATACTAAATTATGAAGTATTTTTGTTTGTAAAGTCACTCATCATGATGTTTAAGATGACAAACTCCATGAGTTCAGCTGTTATACGCATTTCTGTCCCAAGTCAAAATCTAGGCTCAAGTATTGTCAGAGTCCTTGAGGACAAGTCACAAGTCAAGCAACTTTCTAGTCAATTTTAGGTTTCACACATACACACCTTTTCAACATTTTCCTCTGACACCCGTTCATTTGTCAATCAATCAAATAGTAGATTGACAGAAAATTAAATGAATCAAATAACTGTTTAAGCCAAGTCCAAAAATTCTTATGTTCCAACTTCAAATGTGACTTTGTATTGTTACATTGTAATTATTGGGGGGGGGGGGGGGGGGGGGGGGGTTATTGGTTGGGCAAATTTGGTTTTAAATATGCCAAATAGGCAAAGGCAAGTCCAAGACTCAAGTCATGTCAGAGCAAGTGTGAAGTCCTTGAGCAAGTCCAAGAGTCACAAGTCATCAGCATCAGGTTTCAGACACCATTTGACAATTTGGCCTAATTAGCGATGAAAATATGTCTATTAATCAAATATCATTTCATGGAAAATGACTGAACTTGATAATGAACTAATTGTTTTAGCGCTTTGTTTTGGTGAAAAGGCCAAAATTCTTCAGTTCTTAAAACATTTTTCATCTTCTGGTCCTCGAAGTCTTCTCTTACACACAATACTGAATATTTAGGAGAGTTGGTTTGACAAAACAAGCCCTTAAAAATATCAAATTGAAAACTGTGATGTGCGATTTTTCTCAATTTTCTCACATTTTATTGATCAAGTAATTACTTGATGATTCAACCAAATAGCAAGATTAATTGCTAAAATCTTTTAAATCCCAGACTTACTATCTAAAGTGTGTCATGTACAAGGTTTTGTATTTATTCTAAATTGTTCTGGATGTATTTGTTCTGGTTAAAACTTGAGACTTAAATGATTGAGTCATATCTTGTTTCTTTTTGATATATATATATATATTTTTTTTGTGACTAATGCTCGGCTTAAGTCTGAAGTGTACAGCTCTTTCGTGGATCCCTGACCTCGCATATCAAACTGGTGACGTTAAAGTTACATCAACCGTCCTTTCCCCAGCGCCTCCAGTGTCCTTCACCCGTCACCACACAGCGGGGGCTTCAAACAGGTAACAGGTGTGTGTGTGTGTGTGTGACACAAACATGCAAAAATGTGAGAGGAAAGTGCTCCCTTATGTGGCTTTTGTAAACACATCCTAAAACAGCCAGTTGCACAAACTTGGCCAAGCAAAGAAAGAGCAGTACTGGCCTGAATGTTTGCGAGGAGTACCCTCTAGTGGGGAATGAGCGCTCCTGCCCAGGCAGCATGCATCATGGGTGATTGCAGCTAAAGGACAGTACACATAAAAAGCTTGTCGTAAACTCATTCTACTTCATTATCTACACTTTTCATGAGACAGACAAGAACTGATATATGCATAACTGTATTCATAAGATCACAACAAACACAGGTAACTTATTTCTTTATTGTACCATACTGTGATCTATCATACAGTACGCATCAATCCCTTGCTTGAGTTTCTCCATTCATTGGTACTGCCTCGGCCACCCTGTCATTAGCAGCCTTTCCCAAACCTTTGTGTTGGCTGTAAAAGCACTGTAATATAAAATACAACATTGGTAAAACTCTGCATCTACAATAAATTAATTCATTTAAAACAAAACCATTATCACAGGAATAGCATTGTGACTAGTTTGTTTAAAATCAAAGTAAATATATTCTAGCCAAATGTAAGTGGCCAGCCCAAGCAGCTGACATATTTAAGGCAAATGAGACTATGAGGGACTACAAGCAGAAAGCCTTTACCGTATATACACAGAAGTACACCATACGTATAATTTATAACGTTCCACGTGTGACGTGTTTTTGCTCGATTCAACACTGTCCGAAGCTCGTCAGTCTGGACCTGCCACTCGTCGGGCTACATGCAGTACATAATGTATATGAAGGAAACAGAAAAACACACCTCATCCCCAGTCTCACCACGTGTTTGTATTTAACCAGTGTTAGGTGAAACAGATGCACATGACAAGGCGGACAATGGCACGAGGCTGATCTGTACATGGCTCTTGAAAGAAGGAAAATTAAGATGTACTCTGTCCTTCACGGTCCATAAAGTTGGGTGCAGTTGCTATTCTCTCATGTGTGGTGTTTTACATCTCCATTTCTTCTTTGTAACTTCAGCAAGGAATTCAAAAAGGCCTATAGTGGACAAGAAGTGAGGGAGTCCTCTCACTGGTATTGTCTGTAGTCGCCAAAGGACGAGCTGGGCATGGGGGCCGGGGCCGGCTCCTCAGCAAACTGGGGCCCTGAGAGACAGCGAGGGTAAACAGTTAACTAAGAGGGCAAACATCCTTAAATATAACTACATTAACATCTGAGCTGGGCCCCAATTCCACACGACATACTTATTCCAGGCAGATTTTAGTATTGCTTTCACAGTTAATTGAGTAATCAATTACTGCATGAAACCAATCAGAAAATAAAGTATAGTTACAGTAGGTGGTGAAAATAAAAGATCAGACAAAAAAAAAGAAGAAGATTTTTAATCTTCAGAACACCACTCGGTAAACACAGACTTTTGTATACCAACTGCAAAAACAATATCCTATTCGAAGTACATAATAAATACTTCATATTATTTATATGTAGTGCACAAGTTGGACACATTATTAGAATCAAACCTTTTTCACAGCAGACAGTGAGGAAAAGCACAGCTGCAACTAATAACACTAACAAGGGCTCTGCTGTGTCAGAGATAGAAACCATTGTGATTGTGATTGATTACACCTGTGCTCTTCCTGCTGTGACCTGTCCAAATGTATTGCGTAACAAAAAGGGCCGTCATCGTTGTCAGGTGGGAAACTTTTGATTTTTCCTGATAACAAGACATTCTGTGAATTTGGAATTGTGATAAAACGGTTTTAAAACACTAATTAAACTGAAAATATAAGATGATCCAGCTTAAAACCAGGCCTTTACTCAGTCTGCAGAAACACATTACACCTGGTATTATATTACAAGTTACAGTTTGCATTGGGATTAGATGTTTTTTGTGTAAAGCATGCTAGCAGGTGGAGAGGTGACTAACATATCTACACAGTATAGTCAACAACAAACAACTAGTCAGATGAAGGGCAAACAGAGGCACTTTGTCTCTGCCACAGCAGAGGTCATGTTTCACAACCACAGAGGTGTTTATACCTCACTGACTGACTGACTGACTGACTTCTGATCTCACGTAGCTGATGTAAGTGAGGGAGAATTATAACTAAATTTGTATATATTCATTTGTATACAAAATCATCAAACTGTGTTCTGTCTGTGTGTTATCCTTTACGTCATAAATTGTTCAATGACACAAACGTTCAATTCCACAAGTATTACTCACCAGTTGGGAACTGTGAAGAGGCAAATCTAGTAAGCAAGATCCCAGCGCCCTCTATCAACGCCAGCAGGATCCCTCCCATAGCTGCAGAGCCTACCATGGCTATCGGTCCATCTGCAGAGGAACAGGAAACGGTAATACATCAAACCAATGTGTAATCCCCGAGCTCCAAAGAAAGTCAGCATTTCACCTCCACTTCTGTGTCCAATAATGATGAATTAACAGTTATTTTAAAAAATAAGCCAACTAATAACTAACATCAGGGCAAGACTCTGGGACAAACGAACACCGATCTCATAATCTTCACGTGTAGTGTCAGCCTATAGTTAACGTTAGCCACCTTTGTGTTTGACGGATGTGGCTCACGGTGGCTGGTTGGACATTTTTGTAACATATCGCCAAACCGCGAAGCAAACACATATCCACTCTTTCCTTAACGGTAGCCAAACATTGAATACTCTTACGGATGTTTCTTTGCACACTCAAACATCACTGTTTGCCTTTTGCATGTATGTGCTATCTGTTCAACTTATGGCTGCCAGCTTCTTCTAAGCGTACTCACTTCTTGCAGCGAGGATAGCTCCCGTCATGGCCCCACTCGTGATGGAGTTCCAGGGATCCTCCTTCCCTCGTACTTTTACTAAACCACAGTCAATCATGGAGAAGAGGCCTCCCCATACTGCGAAGCTTCCTGCAACCCAAAAAAGATTCACTCCAGTTCACTAAGAAACAAGTTAGGAGAACAACTGTAGACTTAAACAGAACATCAACATGACATATTAAATTGACAACAGCCCTTGTTCTTTTCACTTTCAGGCGGATACTATTTAAATTCAGCAGTCATCCTCACCTCCAAGTTGTGGGGCTCTGGTCTTGATGGCAGTCATGCTACCTTTCATTCTGTGGTTCATACCCTACAACAGAGAGCAACACAAAACACACATCAATGGAAATTCATTGACAATTCAAGATACCTGCATTTACGATGAAAGAAAAATGCAGAATATGACAATTTAAGACCCGGAAAATGCAAGTTGCAATGTTGTACTTATTATCTGTTAAAATCATGTAAATGTTATCATACAGTAACACTGCTAAAACAAACTAACGCTGTATGTAGTATGATCTGTATAAGGAGGTCATAATTGTTGTACTTAATTGAGACAACACAGCAAAGAAAAGTGTTAAGCTGCATGAGTGAACTTACCGAGGGTGAATTTCTGAAGCCTTTGACTGCCTGAAATATTCCTCCTCCAATAGCTCCCATGGTGAAGGCTCCCCCACAATCGTCAACAATCCTCCAGGGGCTGAAAGCGTAAGACAGCCATTAGCAAAGGTCATCATCATGCATAGTACGAAGTTGCATTTATATGGGCCAATATCATGATCTCATAGATCTCTGATTGCAGGTTTAATCTTGATATGCATCATGAGTATGGATTGGAAGTTGAGGGTAATCGGAGAGGAACAAGCACTTTCTACATATGGATAATATGGAAATAAAATAAAGCTTTTCTTAAAAGTGTACTTAGTTTTTCATTTGGACAATGACTTTTTAAAAACACAATTGTATCAGATCACATAAACACTGCATGTCTCATTATAAATCCATTAAATAAAATATATTCTGTAAATCTCTATCACCACTTAAATATCTGTCGTCACTGTTTATTTAGATTAAGTGCATCTCTACTTAAGCAGAACTTGTGAGTGAATAGAAACTAGTTTATATTAATTTATTTTAAAGCTACTAAATGCTAAATAAAAGCAGTGCAAAACAATAATTTCTAGAAAATGTCTTTATTACCTGGTCATTACACAACCATGTACCACCTGGTCTGGAGATAATTAAACGTAATACAGGTCCTGGACCTGTTTGGTACCAGACCGTGGGAATAAACCTGTCACTGCTGCTTAACACTTGCAACATAAATACATCCACCTCGATAGAATTAAGCTCAGTTCCTGCGTTTTAAGATAAATTGGACACGTCTCCGAGCACCCTTCAGCAGCTGTTGCGCAATCCCAGGCTGCCCCCAGCAGATAACGATAGCACACAGGTAGCTAACTATGCTAGCTTAGCAACATGCTAAAGCCACTTTCTTAACTGAAACACTGCACTGATGAAATTGTGACAGCGGGGTTTGCTGTTCACTGTAGATCATATAACACTTTGTACACGCAGTGACCGGAGTCAGTTCACTAAATGTAATGACATGTGAGCGAGTAAACCGACAAGGTCACTAACAACGTGATAGAGGAACGGCGGTCTGATGCTAGCACACACAGCCAATGCATCTCTATGTAAAGTTAGCATTTGTGCTAACGACAGGTAGCCAGCCGGATTAGAGACGTTTCGTGTTATACCACATGTTGTAACATAGAAATAAGTACAAACACTAGAAGTGGTAGTTACCTCACACAGAGGACTTGGTAAAAAGGCCATTTTATCTGGTTTTAAGACTCACCATGGTTCTCTGGCATACTCCTCCATCTTGTTATTTTACTGTTCCCTCTGACGTGACGCTTATCGGCAAGCTGACGTAACTACACAACGTGATGCCTTGAGATGAGCGTTTCATGTGTTTTAAGCGCCGCTTACACGCTAGAGGGAGATGTAACATTGTGGGAACATCTTATTATCTGGTAAGGAAAGTCAACATTTTAGATTGTTGCTTTGTTATCCTGACTTATATTTAGCATTCGAAAATAATATTCATTGGGACCATGTGGCCTACTCACCAGCAGTTTATTTATTAACGTCAGTGGTTGACCTGTAAACATTACACAACCCGTCTCTGCTTATTCTAATACAACAAGTATTGGAAACGAAATTGAGAGAGAGATTAAGTAAATATATATACATATACATTTATTTATATTTATTTATTTCTCAATGAATTTTTCTAGTAGAGACAAGAGCCTATTGCAATAAGGCAGAGGACAGTTAACAAACACAACAGCAGCAAAACAAATGTCAACAAACGTGTTTATTAACTTGCAGTAACACATATGCACATACTTTATATTTTTTGCTTGCAAGGCAGTCACCCTCCCCTGCAGGATTATTTTCTCCAAAATTGTCCAAATCACATTGCGTAAATGATGAAAAGAGAAACGCGTATCAATAATATTCACACAAGGATGCAAACTTAGAAGATTGACGAATTTTACACAGCAGAATATACACACATTCATATAGAAATCATTTACATGGATGTCTTATTGTGGGTTTAAATAAATAAAAGAAAAAGGTGACAGTCACAACGGTGTGACAGCAACAATAACACATCAGAAGTGTATTGTCCTCTCTACTGGTTGTCCTATTAGTAAAGGCTTTATATAGGATGAGAGCTAATTTCACCGTAACCTTAAGTACAAGATGGTCAAATGGAGATATTACAAATGGACTAATGTCTTAATTTGGAGACAGTTACGGGAGTGAGGGATGAGGAGGTAAGGAAACATGAGAACAGGACACACATGGAGAACTCTGTCAAGCTACATATCAGGCAAAGTGAACATCTTTTCTTCTACATAGTTGTCCTAGTGTCAACTGTTCACCTTTCACTGATTTCTAAACTGAGAATGCTTTAAATGCTTTGAAGGGGGTGAATCAAAAGAAAAATGCTAAAATAAATGTAAAAATTGACTTACCAGCACAGGGATGGGCCATCTCTCACAGCACACTCCCCGCAGGTGCTCCTCCTTCAGCCAAAGATCTTTCAGGCGCTTCTGTTGTCCACGATAGTACAGCGATCTAGTCGTTTCTCCAAAAAGTTTCGGAAGTAGCTTTTCTCAAGAAGTTAAAAACTCAAAGAGTCGGCTCTCCACGGTATGTCCAAGAGGTGTTTACGCTCAGGTCCAAGTGCAGAGTGAGCGATCAGAAAGTTCTGAGGCCTCAAGTAACCTCGGTCGGTCAGTTTCCATGGCATTCAGTGACGCGTGCGTGAGTGCGATTAGCCAAGACAGAAAGAGAGAAATATAAATTATTTTATCTTATATATAATATATTTTTTATTTGATTTATACTCGTTATTTTTATTTTATCTTTCAGTGCAGCTATGGGTTGTAGACAGGGGCGGGCTGGCCATAGGGGATACCGGGATTCCCTGGGCTAGTATCAGATGGTTATACGCAGTGTCAGCCGGGATTCCCCCGGTATCTCCTATGGCCAGCCCGCCCCTGTTTACCGACGGGGTTTTGGGCCGGTCCAATACCGGCCCAAAATAATCAAAATAAGTTAGCGGAGAAACTGCACAATCAGACAGCAGGAAAGGGAAGCAGTACGCGAACAGACAGGTTTGGCTAGCTGGATGACGTCATGCTAATTTACTGGTAGCTTTTTAAAACAACGGGGACAGATCCAGCACGGACAGTTAGGGAGTGAGAGACATGCAGCACCTGCTGAGACATTATATATATTATATATATATATATATATATATATATATATATATATATATATATATATATATATATATATGCCTCAAGGCCCTTAAAGACTTAGCAGAAACTTAGAGATTTAGCAATAATAGTAACAGTAGCAAGATAAAAATCTTCCTTAGTCTGTGATAAACGGGTGGCCCATGGAGAAGTATGCCAGGTATCTGTGATACTGCAGAGGAGATGACTTGTTCTACATATTGTCAACAGAAACAACATCGTCACACATATTATTGTAGTTTAGTTTCCGAGAGATCATGTTTTTGCCATGCCAAAATGATTTTTTGGCATGGCGGACGGGTCTAAATACTACAATACCCATGAGCCTTGGCCATCATTGGCATGGAGAAGAGGCCTGTCGGATGCAAGGTCGTAAATCCAAAAACACTTTGTCGTTACTTTTGAGAACAAACTATGGCGCCATAGTTGCATCGTGTTTTATTACCTGATTTTGGTTCTACATTTTTGTTTTAAGACTTTTATTATATTAGCTGATACTGTGCTTACATGGTGCAGATTCATTTGTTTGCTTTATTCCAGGAAAGGGGGGTCAATAGGGGACCAACAGCTCATTTTTGCCCTGGGGCCTCCTAGTGGGTTATTCAGCCATACTACAGTGACGAAGGACCCTTAAAAACAGTCAACCTACTGAACTCCAGTTAACCTGATATAAACACACAGAAATAAAAAAGAATGTTCACTGAGCAACTTTCTGCATACAAATGATCACCAGGTTCTCCTTACATCGCCTTTGCTGGAGCTGAACATCGGTAATCTCAACATTTTCATTCCTTCCCCACTTTTTCCTCCGTCTAAACTCGGTGCTGTTGGTCAGAGGAGCAGCTACAGCCCAGAGACAGACCGCTGGCCGGCAGCCCATTATTAGGAACGAGAAAGGAATGAATTGCAGAGCAAGCTTTCTTTGAGAAATGCCCAAATATAGGCATTTCATGGATGCAGAGGCTGAGGCAGGGATATGGAGACATAAAGTGGCCTGCTCCTGGTGGTGCTGTTCTCAGGTTGATGGCTGCCTCACCAGCTGGAGGGTGGACACTACACAGCTTCTGCTGTTTGTCTGCAGCTTTAAACATGCAGTGTGAAGTGAAATGTGAAGAAATGTTCTTGTTTTCTGGTTGCAGAAGCACATGCATGTAAATGGGTGTATAACGATGGAGAGGTTCTTTAAATTAACTCGGGTAACTCAGTTGTGAGGATTCACATGCAGCATTATAGGAGTCCTTTAAATGATTTATGCTGCAGGTTAGTTGTTGACTGTGATACACATCTATATATCGCTCTGTATATACTGTGCATATCTTTCTACAGCTCGACCTAAAGTGACAGTGAAAATAGAAATACTTGAGTATATTATTAAGAGTGAATGATTTTATAGAGCCTATAAACCAACTGTAATGAATGACAGCCCATTAGGTGTACAGAATATTTTGTATATATATTAATACATACATACCTTGATTTCTAATACTGGAATATATTATAAATGTCAGTTGCATTTAACTTTACACATACTGTTCATATTCTCTGTAATGGTATCAGCCAGGCATAACGTTACACTTGTGACGTTTCATTGCAAACCAAACAAATACCGGAATCTTTTATTGAAGAAATACAGGCTCTGTAAGAAAGGCATGTGTAATCAAATATGACAGATACTCTTTCATTACACAGTGCACATGTGAGTGCCCCTCTGGTTTATGATTATCATTAAATTCCTTTGAAAATGACATTCACTTAAAAGTACATGAAGGCATAAATCAACAGGAGGGTTGATATAAGCCAGTAATGCTTTTACAAATCCCCTGAAGGTTAAGACGTTAAGGCATTCAAACCCCCTCGCTACAATGATTCTGTACAAATTATAACATCAGATACTGAAGGACAGCCATTTGCACTTCCGGATAAAAATGCATTATGTAATTATTTCCATGCTAAAACTCTTTCGTCATGCACCAGGATTCCACTGGGCTGCGTTCCAATCCATTAAATCCTGCCTGAGATGTCATGAGATTTGGCAATGAGACACAATCAAAGACCACCGTGACCCTTTTCTCTTTTCTTACCCAGATTTTCTTAAGTCAGGCCGCCATGTTTGTTAATTCCCTGATATTTACGCCATTTCAGAATTCCCAGTTTGAACAGATGTACAAATATGAGGTGGATTGTCTCTCCACAAATAAATAAACGATCAAATTAAAGTCCACTATATCGCCGATAGACTTTTTGTATATTAGAATTTCATAAAGAGTTATTTGAATCTCTTATCAATAAGCTCATCGCAAACTCCCAGCTTCATATTATCTCGTGCAAATAACCAGCAAAGCGTCAATATGTAGGGAAGACAACAACAACCACAACACTCATGGCACTCTTTGCAGTCGGTTAATAGAGAGCCCTGCATCACTCCTTCTCCACAGAGTCCTTTTGGTCCAGTGCTTGAGGGGAGAACTCATTGTGAGGGCTGGTCATCCAATCGATCGGGCATCTCATGTTTCACTTTCTCCATCCGTCCCGCAGCACAGTTCTTCCCCTGCATCCGGGGAATGTAGAGATTATCTTCATAAAAAAAACCTGTGGTGAAATGTCTGTTCTGCCTCTCTCTTCTTTTTTCCACTTCATATTCCAACAGGAAATATTACTGCAACCACTTTGGCACCGGCACCTGTGGGAAAAATAAGATGTAAGTACGTGAGGATATATTGCGGCAGAGCAAACCTATCCATAAACCCATCTTACATACCTTCTTGAGTTGTTGCTTCTCGCGTCCTCTAATCGAGGCGAGCAGTTGGTCCCTTGAGTTCTTACCACCGCCCGGGCTTCTTCCATCCAGTTTCCTCTGCGACACCGGGGTCAGAGAGTTCCTCAGGGCGTCTACATCCAGCATGGGAGGTGGAGGAGGGGGAGGTCCACCCCCGGGAGGAGGCGGAGGTGGTGGCGGTGGAGCCGGACCTCCAGCTCTTCTTTTAGGAGTCAGCTTTGGCGATGGCACAGGTGACGGTATGGGAGAAGCTCTGGGCGAGTTTCTCAGAGATCCCCCACCACCCGCCTTGGGTACCTCCAGCGTCCCCTTCTTCTCCCCGTTGGCCTGGGCCTGCTTCTGCTCCTGCAGGCGCTTCTGCCTCTGCCGGTCCATGTTGCGACTCAGTATGTTTGTCGTGGTCATCCTGGGTCCCGCTAACTCAAAGTGGTAGCCCAGTTTGAGCAAGGTGGTGTTCTCCTTCAGGATCTTGGTCATCTCCATCTCGGTCTTCCCGCCGCAGATGTGACGCTGGTTTTGAAAGCGAAGCTCGGTCAGCGTGGCGTTGTGTGGCAGCGCCTGGATCAGAGACAGGATGCCCTTGCCGGTGAGATGGTTGGAGTCCACGTTGATGCTGGTGATGGTCTTGTTGCTGCGTAGCGTGCCTGCGATGGCATAAGCCACGTGGTCGTCCGCGCGGCAGTTGGCCAAAGCAAAGTTCTTCACGTGGGTGTTCTTGTGCAAAGCCTCTGCGAACTCCATGAGTGTTTTCGTCCTGATGACCTCCGAGTTGTTGACGTTGAGCTCAGTGAGGGAGGGGTCGTTGCTGCGAACCTGCTCCATCAGCTCATCGAACATGCTGGAGTCTTCCTCCTCCTCCTCTTCCTCCTTCGCCTTGCTGTTTGGGCTGTTTACGGCCACACAGTTGCCAAGTTTCTCAGTTCCTTTTCCATCACTCCCCTCTTCTTCCTTTTTCTCCTCTACTTTCTTCTCCGTGCTTGTCTTCTTCTCCTTCTCTTTCACGTGGTCACTGTGGTTGACGAGCTCCTCTCTATCTGTTCTTTTCTCTGCCTTGTCATGTTTCACCTGCACTTCACCGCTCTCTGATGGCTGTCGCTCAAGTTTGGCATCAGGCTTGTTTTTATCTTCAGCTTTTTTCTCCTCCTCTTTAGGCTTCTTCTCTTCTGCTTTACTCGGCGGGGCCGGGCTTTCTTGTGCTTTGCTCTGCTTTTCCAACATTTGAGAGACACGCCCTTGTGTCCTGAAACTCTCCGATTTCCTCTCTCTTTCCTTGCCCGTATCCTTCTCATGCTTTTCTCGTAGCTTCGAGATGATGTCTTTGGTTTTGCTCTCATCTCTTCTCCTGCAGTCTTCTTTCCTCTCTTTGCCGTCGTCCTTTTTTTCCTGCAACTTTGAGATCATGTCCTTTGTTTTGCTACCTGTGCTCTCTCTGTTTTCTCTCCTGTCTCTTATCTTGTCCTCGTGTTTCTCTTTGGTCTCCTCTTTCACGTCGCCCTCTCTGCTTTCTTGCTTCCAGTGTCTACTCGAAAGCCGACTTCGCTCCTCTCTCAAACTTTCAGGACCTTTGCTGTTTCTGTTGTCCACCGTAGTATCTTTTTCACTTGAGACACGAGTTTGTCTTTGTAGCCCTTCTGTCACGTCGTCGTTGCCCTCCTGGCTCAGGCCCATTTTCCTCAGATATTCCTGCTTCCGGCTCTCCTTCTTTGTCTCACCCTGCAGGAGGACGAATATGAGGAGTATGAGCAGTGTTATGTCCCAAAGTAAAGCGGTTAGGTAGATGCAACTATCAAAATATATCACAGGTTGTCAAGACATCTGTGTCATAAGTCAAATAATCGATTGGCTATATAGTACAGAACTTGTTCTTACAGACATACGGTATATATTACATGCCATGTATATTGTGATGTAACACCAAATATCCATATATAAATACTGTATCACTTTACTGTCAAACAGCTCCTCGTCCATCTGCTCACTGTAAACACACTCTCCCTGACACAATATGGGATGGGTGTGTTGACAGTCAGCAAAAGGGCAAGGAGACATTTTTTTTTTAATAGCGCAGGGATACATTCGCTGCGATTAGCTTGCAAAGTGTTTGATTTGTGAGTCTCCATCTGTTTTGCTGTCTGAGGCCGTGGCTCTGGCAGATGTATCCTTAAAAGGCAGTGAGCGTAGGAGCAATCAACCAAGGAATTCCATCAGGCCGGGATTAAGAAGCTCCGCAGGGCCTCCGCTCCAGCGACTCAAGTGCCTCTCCTTTAAACACACAAACTGCAAGAAACCTGGCGCTAAGCAGTGCTTTTACAGCACGTCATAAGAATAAAAGAAACACTTAGCTGTGTTTCTGATGCTGGTTCTCCTCTTGTGAGAAGATAATTAAGAATGTAGAACTACATGTAAGCAAGAATCAGAGAGGAACAGAAGCCAACTCCCGGCTGTTTATGAACTGATGGACTGATGGGTTCCAGTTGGCGCTTTGCTTCAGGCAAAATGAAACACGAGAGCTATCATTAGTGTGCCTCAGGGACATAATGCTGTAATCTATCAATCATAAGGGTATACATTGTTGTTCGATTTGATAAAGTCATGTAACTTAGCGGGTAGTTGTGATTAAAAACTGCTCAAACACAAACATCTTAAGAGTAATGGGTCTTTAAGCATTCACAAACCTCAAATGACGGTTCCCTCTCACTGAGCCTCCCTTTACGGTCACTCTCACGCCTGCTGTCCAGCTTAGCGTCGCGGACATTGTTGCTCGTCGGTGGCTGCGCAGCTTGGCTCTCCCCTTGGACGACGATGTTCCCGTCCTTCGGCTTGATGTCCGGCACTTTCATCATGTCCTTCTCCAGCTCCTCCATCTCCTCGGGGGAGAGAGTGGACAGCAGGTTGTCCAGGTCCGGGTCTTCGCTGACCTGGCGGCCCGTACAGGTCAAGCCTCTCACCTTTCTCCTGGACATGGTTGCGAAAAAAAAATCTGGGGTAAAGGCTGTAGAGAAATTTGGGTTGTTTGGAGGTGCTGTTGATGTGTAGTACAGTAAATCCCTTTATTTCAAATCTGATTATTGGGTAATCTCTCTCCGATGTTGAGAAGTATTCCCACAGGTCAGAGCTGGCGTCCTGCTGTCCTGTGGCGTCCTGCTCGCCAAGAAGCCACCAGAGGCATCAATCCGGGTGCAAAGAGGCAGGACTCTCGGTCTTGCAGTGAGGGGTACCAGTGATGAACTGCAAGAGCCTCGCATCATCAAAGCGGACTGTGAGGCTGGGACATTCTTTGAAATCCTGTTAAAGTGCATGTCCATATTTAGTTCAGGGTACACACTCCTTTAAAGGCAATGGGAAGGGCTGACGTTTACAGAGATGCCGGAGCAGAGTTACACAGACTTCCTATTACACAGTTTGTTTATATTGAGACCAGTTCCAATTTTTTTTTGTTGAGTAATGAATCTGATTTTAACTAGTTAGAGTTTCACATTAGGTTTTTTGCCACGGTGAGAACATCAGTGTTTCTGTTCGGGACTTTTTCCAGAGAGTCTTGAATCAACGCATTCCTAACATTTTGGGAGAAACAGTACGAGTTAAAAATACAGTTTTGTTTTCACAGCAGCTCAATATAACACAAGCAGGCCAATGAGTTAGGGAGAAACTGAATTATGTGTTCGATTCACATGGTCTTTAAATATATGCAGTGAAATACAGAGTGTCCTGAGGCTGTACTCAAAGGCTGGTGCAGAGAATTACACCAATTATTATTACAACAAAGGCACCGGAATTCATAGATTTTCAAACAGAACGAATCCCAAGTGTGTTAAAAACACATTACTACTTGAAAGCATTCAAAAGTTGTTTAAAATTACAGAAAGTTAAGATGATTTCAGAAGGATAAAACAAAATCAATTAAAAATAAAATATATTAATCATTAAAACAAAATATTTAAGTCTGGGTAAAATCTGAATAAAAAATGTAAAAACGGATGCAAAATGTATTAAAATGTATATTGGCCTGGTGTGTAGGTGGGCTGTGTAATAAAAGATAAAATTTGTCAAATGTACATACATTAAAGCTGTTTGACAAACTATAAAAATATGCAAATGGCTATCAGTGTTGCAGGGGCACACATTTCATTTGGATTGATAGGACAATGAATGAATCACTTCTGCCAAAGATGAACATATTTATAATTGTCCGGAGGTTGTTATGGACATCTAGTGGTCAAAAGGATGTGGACACTAACTCCACCTTATATAAATGTTATGATTAGATTTCTTGAAATCAAAAAGACACAGGAGACAGTTTTTACATTCCAAAGTAAAATTTTATGTGAATAGAAATAAAACCCTTTTTCACTCACTTTATATTGCAATGTCATACCATCCATATGACAACAGGCAGTTATTTTGCCAACTGATGTCAGTTCCAGTAAACACACTCATGGAGTTGGTTTAGAACAACAAATAAACAGAAACATCATTCAGCAAATATTACGTCAAACTACATCTGAAAGCATCTCACAAAGAAAAGTCCAGTGTTCTGTGTGCTTTACAAAGGCTCAACAAATCTGTACAAATGGACGTCGCCATCGGAGGAAACAATTTATGCTGTAAACTCGCTGCAATAGTTCTTATTTTAGAGACAAGATACAGCAGTAAGACTCAAGGAAAAGCCCAGGCTTCTCTGATCAATCAGCAAGACAAGTGTTTTGTTTTTAATGTAGAGATACATTACACCCGAATAAAGATAATCATCACCTATTAGTAGTCAGACAGCTAACTGCTCATAACATGCTTGAGACGTCATGTTTTACAGTTCATACGTCTCACAAAGGGCACAGGGCCAGAATAATTACAGCTTGGCCCTGACCTCACCGGAGCCCAAATCTGTAAGTGTAACTTTGAAGAAACAGTTGAACACTTTGGGAAACACAGCGCTCTGCTTTCTTTTCCAGCGACATCAGAGGAGAAGATTGATACACTCACGTCTCTGAGACTGGTATCGATCTCCTCGTGTGACTCTTGGTAAGATAGGAAATATATTTCCCAAAATGTCAAACGATGACTTTAAAGAATAAATCTACTTTTTCAACAGTAGTGTTTTTTGGCTTTTCATGATTTCATGTAAAACCAGAAAAGAGGCATGAGAGGACAGATCTTGGACTGGGGTAGCATGCTGATGTCTAGACCACACATTAGAACGGTGCAGCTAATAAACTATCATGAATAAATTAGTCCCGCCGGATACAAAAAAAAGGAAAGACAAAGTTGAAACTAACTGATGACTAAAAGCTTCTTACACAAAATTAGGAGTACCATAAATCCTTTAGGCCGTCTGCAAATGTATCACCGTACCGCACTGCCGTTGGGACACAGACGTCACCTTATTTGAACATGCAGTTGGTTTTTCACCACATGACGAAAAAAAACATTAAATACAAAAATAAAGACGTCGTGGAATCCCAGCTAGAGTGTGTGACCTGGAATCTAGCCGTAGGCAGTTCTCAATTTATTCAAATTTAACAAAAGTGAGGAAGTAAAGCATTTTTCCCTTTAATAAATGCATTATCATTTTGTGTGAATGCCCTCTGACCCCTCTTAGGTAGTGACCCCGTCATTCATTGAGGCGAGTGTGTCAGGGCACAGGTGGCAGCACAGAGTGGAGACAGATACTTCCTCACTTTGGGGATGGAGCGACGGCCTCTGCCAAAACCCGCCGGGAGCCATCGGGCGCCAGGTTGCAGAACATAATTACACTTACGTAAATACTAGGGGTGGGAATCACCAGAGGTCCCGCGATACGATATTATCACGATACTTAGGTCACGATACGATGTTATCACGATACTGCGATATTATCACGATACTTAGATCACGGTACGGTGTTATCACGATACTGCGATATTATCACGATACTTAGATCACGGTACGATGTTATCTCGATACTGCGATATTATCACGATACTTAGATCACGATACTGCGATATTATCACGGTACTGCGATATTATCACGATACTTAGGTCACGATACGATGTTATCACGATACTTAGATCACGGTACGGTGTTATCACGATACTGCGATATTATCACGATACTTAGATCACGGTACGATGTTATCACGATACTGCGATATTATCACGATACTTAGATCACGGTACGGTGTTATCACGATACTGCGATATTATCACGATACTTAGATCACGGTACGATGTTATCACGATACTGCGATATTATCACGCTACTTAGGTCACGATACGATATTGTCACGATACTGCGATATTCTGAGTATTGCGATAACATTGGCCTATATTGCGATTTATTACTTTTTTCAACTTCAAATGATGTCCCCAAAGGAAAACTGTGTCAACATGTTTTATCTAATAAGATAAAGTTTTCAGTCTGTTCATCTCACTTCAATCATTTTTATTGCAGCAGAATAGGATTGTCAAGCAGACAGACTGACCAACAATGTCATAAATGTTGCATGAACCTGACAAACTGAACCGTTTGTATTACTACATCGTCCAACTTAACTAAATGGACTCAGTATATGAACTATAACTTATATAAGTAGGTTATTAGAGTTACATAACTCAGTATAACTTGCGATGCGCGGATGTCGAGGGCAGAGAGACAGTTATGCGCTGCTCTCTCCCCATGAGCCGGCTACTGTTGGCAGATTTAACCCCGTTGTGAGGCCAGATGTCTCTTTGTTTTGACCAACTTCCTACCAATCACGCTGATCCAGGATCTTTCCTGACCTCACCAGAAAACAACTCAGCCCCATCTAGTGGACTGAAAAAGTAATTGATTTGATTTTTCAAAACAAAACGAAAAACATTTTTGTATAGTTTATATAATAAAAGATCGATACTTGGCATCCGTGTATCGATACATCAAATATCGCCACGCAAAATATCGCGATACTATGCTGTATCGATTTCCCCCCCCACCCCTACTAAATACGCCAGAAAAGTAGGACAACCTTGTAAATAAACATAGAAAAAAACAACCTTAAAGTGCCTCCTGCTAGTCGAGCTGTAGCGTTTATTTGAGTGTGTGTGCGTGTTTGAGTGAGAGAGTGTTGCTGCCTTCTCCTTTTCATACAGTCCTTTCTCTCAGCTGCTGTTGCTTCCCACTGTGTGTGTGTGTGTGTGTGTGTGTGTGTGTGGGGGTGTAGACGAGCCCATCAATGGCCAGGATACTGAGGTGGAGAGTAAGGTGGAGGGGCTGAAAAATAAGAGGGTAGAAACATAAAATAAAGTCAGAACTTCATATATCACCAGGACTGCATCAAGACCCGTTTACAAAATAATGACTAAATTCAGTAGGACCTATCTTTTTACAAATAGTTGTTGAGCTATGGACTAAAGTGGTGTCTGTGTATCTATCACAGATATGTTAGCAGTTAATTAATCCATTTGATGGGGTTTATACTATTCATTTGGTTTCAAACTTGCCTTTATTTATCTGATCTAATACTTCTATCTTTCTTACTTTTCTTCTTGTAAAGCACCTCGAATGACCTTCTGTGTGATACATAAATAGTGGTGACTAACGCTGCCATCCCTGGAGCCTCAAATGTAAAATGAGTGATGGCAGTAGTGGAGAGAACATGGACTCATGAGAATTAAAAAGGGTTTATGCCCTCGGCAGCATCACATATCACATATCACGCATCAAAGTTGACCTTTCCAACTGTTGCTGGTGCCAGAGGGCACTGTCCAAAATAGAGAGAGCTCAACCTCTGGGGAACATGAATAAATTAATAGTGTTGGTGCTAGAAGGCGGATCAGGGGGTCACCCAAACAGCCTCAATAGATTTGAAGGAAATCTGTCCAACTCGATTAAAAGAGTAAAAAAAAAACAACATCTAACATTCTCTGTCGTTGCTTGTAAACGTTCTCCTCGTAGTGAGACATTACATGAATAGAGCCCCTTGACGTTCCCAAAAGTAGGTCACAGCACAGAATATCAGCAGATTGTCTCGTTTTTGTTAAAGATGGACATAAGAGCTGGTGCTCCTCTCTTACCCTGGCTGTATACGGGATCCATCAGGTGTGGTGGGTAATGTCCCCGCTGCATCATCGGGTAGTGGGGAGGCATGCCAGGGTAGTGGGGCGCCATTGGATAACCTGCATATGGATAACACGCATGCGGATACTCAGACGGTCCCAGTGGTTTTCCATAAGCGTCATACATGGGCTCCACTGGGTAGCTGGCCATGGGGATCTGCTGGACTGTGGGCCAAGAAGTACAGACGGCTGTGAAGGAAACTAGAAGCTCACGGTTGTCGGCACAAGAACGGACGTAAAGAGAAGAGGTCTCA
The DNA here is from genome assembly GCF_949748355.1 of Melanostigma gelatinosum. Classification (NCBI taxonomy): domain Eukaryota; kingdom Metazoa; phylum Chordata; class Actinopteri; order Perciformes; family Zoarcidae; genus Melanostigma; species Melanostigma gelatinosum. Next base: position 19,603,280 of record NC_136636.1, on the reverse strand, counting down.
CCATCGTACGGTGTCCGGCCCCTCTGCTGCCTTCGCTGGTAGAGGTAACAGCAGGAGCACATGAAGCAGCAGACCATGGTCGCAATGATGGCCACAAACAGGAGGATGGAGGAGGCGATGCCAGCCAAAGTGGTGGGGCTGAGAGGAGAGACAGAGGAAGGGCCTAAGTTATAAAGCGTTTCCTTGCTCGCTTTGATCACCCAGCCCCACGCCCCCCCCCCCCCCCGCTCTATCTCGCTAATTACACTACGAGGATTAAAGACGGGACGCCTGTGATGTGGAGCTTTTGATGCAGACGCAATCTTTTCCCGCAGACCGACCCTGAAACATCAGAGTTAATGACGTACACGTTGCATCTCTCTCTTCAGATTCCATCACCTCGTAGTCTCACTCAAGCAACGAAACCCCCCGTTTCAGCTCAGCCCCCCCCCTGCCGCCCACTGATATGATCTCCCACTGGTCTTAATAAGCTGCAGGTTGTCTGCTCGCTGCTGGACAGAGACGGATGGTTTCCAGTGTTATGGAGGGAAAGTGCCATGTTTCACTCTCTCAGGTACAAGCTTGCTTCGTCCGGCATTATCACGATTCCTCACAGGGGACAGCCGAGGTGATAGAACCACGAATGAGAACGTATTACACCGTGAGGACCAAAGCAAGCTCATCAGGTCACATTCGTCCGGTGGGACATGAGAGCAGGCCAGTTTAAGAATGGAAGATGTTTCACAGGTGACGGTGGACCATGTTTTCTATGGATTTTTATACAATGCCAATATTTCTTCTCACTTACATCCCCTTGTACACCAAAGACAATCACCCCAGACTTGATGCAAATGTTTAATGTTGACGGATACAATTAACACTGCTGTCTGTACACACACTTCACCCATCACTACATTCCATTACTTCAAGTAGAACTTTTGCAATATTTTTTAGAGCAAATTCCTGTTTCTTTACTGTGTTTATGGTTATTTGTTTCTCAATATAACTATTTATGTATGGTGCATCTACTGCATTGTATTTAAATGTTTTACTATACATAGTATATGCCCAAAATGGACAGTTTTTGGAGGGTTCTTTTCCATACTAATAATCTGTTCAAGTCCTTACTTGATCCTTAACTACTACGATACTTGAGTTGTTACCTTCAATACATCATCATGTTCAATCAGTAAATCATGGTCCATTTAGAGTAAATTAGATGATAAAGCAGGGTGTGCTTTAGGGCGGGGCTACCTTGTGATTGACAGGTTGCTAGCGTGACGCTGTCCGGTCTGGGAGTTGTCCGTCTTCGAACTTTAACCCTTTCACTGCGTGTTTGCAGTTCATAATAGATAATTGTGACCTTTTTGAGCACCTAAAAATGACTTCATCAATGCTGGGTTGTATCCTATATTTGACAACAATGCATGAGGCTGTTGCTTTAATCATGTGCCTCTAGTAGAATGTATCGCTGAAACTAACCATTTTCATTAGTGATTTATCTTTTACTCTGTCCAACGCCAGAAGTAGTTGAAGAAATACGTCCCTACTTTCCCAGAGCACTGGTTTACGATTCAAATATTTGTGGGCATTTTATCTGAAACACTGTGTTCGTTTCTCCTTTGAAACACCCTTTTGCTGCCGTCTTTGCCAGGGCTCTCTCACTGAGACTTACCTGGTTAAATAAAGGTTCCAGATAATACAATAATAAATAATTCAAATTTCTGTTTATCTGACCAACGGTCCAAAACCCAGGGATATGTCATTTACAGTGATGTAACAAGAGAAACGCAGCTGAAACCAGATTATCTCCAGATTAGTTTCAGAGCTAGTGAAACGTCCTTATTGCACATAAATAGGCCTCATTTGCATACAATCAATTGGTGATGTAACTTAATGCCTCTTGCTTTGTAGCATTGTTTTCACTGTGTAATTTGTCAGTATAGAGACACATTCTTTATTGTCCTTTTCCAAAGAAATGTGTTGCCACAGTCCTTACAGAGCCTCATTTCCCCTATCAGGGTTTTAAAGAATCTGTCTGCCTTCAGAAAACGAAGGAAATGTGATCCTGCAGCGATAACCTTGAATCGTGAACACAAACTTGGTGTCAAATAAATTCATAAATAAGTTATTCAATCAAAGCCCTGCTTGCCGTTTCCCCCACCTGAACTGGAAGAGCATGCAGCGTTTCTGCTCCCTCTCGGTGATCATCTTGAAGGCGTCCAGGCAGCAGTAGCGCCGGTGACAGTTCCCGCAGCAGAACGTGATGAGAGGGCAGTCGAAGCCGTTGTGCCAGGTTCCGTTTTTATCCACGTACCACAGACAGTCCTCGTTCGCACCGACTGCAGAACAGACACAATACAGAGTGTGAGATGGGATGACTCTACGGGGAAGATGATCAAAATGAAAGCATGAAGCAGCGGGTCAAACTTTAGGTTTTCCTCTAACAAAATGTGTTTTCCTGCTTACAATCTCTCAGTGTAACAGACAGGCTGTTGTTTCTGTTGCGTTGGACTTTTTCTCAGTGAGTGTAATTCTTGATCGTTGACTTACAGTCACAATGCATTATGTAACCGCCGACTGTGGCAGAGGAGGAACACTGATTCGGGCTCAAGTAAGGTGCCTAGGATTTAAAAGACCTGCATGTCTGAAATAACAAAAGGAGTTAATTTATTAATTCTAGGATTTAAGGATTGTTCTCAGTGTCAATTAGTTAATATCCCATTTTAATGAACCAACGTTTGGTCTATAAAAACAAAAAGCAAACAAATAAATACAGTACAAAAAGTTATTTTTTTGTTTTGTCCGACCAATATTAAAGTTACTATGATGTAATATGAGGCGAAGTAGCAAAATTGTCACATTTGAGAACCCATCAGAAATACATACAAAAACACATCTCTGTGATGTTTCAGTTCTGAGGTCTCACATACTGACAGAGAAACATTCGGCACACCATCTTTCATGAGAACAAATACAAAGTGGGTCCGAGATTGAGTTGAAGGCGCTGGTATGTTTATAAAGTATGTTACGATTTGACTGAACACTGTCAATTAAACAACATATTTATCCTCAGAGAGCTGCTCTTGTGTTAAGGTGATCCAATAATACATTGTTGAGCAGAGATGTCTGTAAAGCTGCTCCTGTAACGGTTCACACTCATTTAGGGTGATGACCGGTGAGAGCTGTTATTGAGAAGACTTATTCTGCCACTTGATATAAGATATTACACATTATATTATCCTGTAGTGTTAGTATTGTCTGGTTGTTTACACTACTGTATGCAGCTAGTCTTAAAACTACGGTGCTTTCTACCTTGTTGGACAGTTAAAACTATTGATGTGATATTATTGTAATATCGTGTTGTACATGATGTCAGTGATGTCTTCTAGGAAAACTTGGTGCCTTAAAATACTAAGGCAATAGTTTACTTTCAATACTTTAGATATGCCTGACATTAATAATATACAATACATATTAACAGTTTGCCAGACACAGAATATAAATCACTATTAATTGAAATAACCTCGATACATAGCGCAATACTAATAAAGTTTGATAGATTGACAGAAGGCTTGCATTATATAAACTGCATTGTGGAGGCAAACTGTGTTGGAAAATAAAGACGTTATTCTTTAATTCTCAAAAAAGTTACCTAACATGCAGAAACCCGTCAGACTACTGTTAGTTCACACAGGTTGGCTAAACAAATAGCTTAGCATAAACATGGTGGGACTCTACACAGTGAGCGGTTTAGTAAACAGTTATCCAGGCCTAAAAATAAACACTGACATAATAATAATAACAGTCGGACAGCAGCATGAGCTGATGCTGACTGCTGTGAGGCTGCAGACACTGCCCGACTCCGCTTGTAACGGTTGAAACAAATAGCGGCCATGCAGGCTGCACAGACGTCAGCAGAGATCCACCTCAAAAACCGTTAAACCGTTAGCTAGCGAAGCGCGCGGCCTGGATGGAGCTCCATAATCTTACCCGGAGCCGCGCAGAGGACGATGGTGAGCAGCGCCAAAGGCATCGCGATGATGGACATGTTTCCAGCTGGAAAGACCATCCTCGTCCTTATTTTACACAGAGCGAGCGATGTGTTAAAGAGGCGCTGTGAATGAGCAAGGCTAACCGGACTAACGGTCGTTCACAGACATTATAGACATTATTGTGGTTCGGGAAAAGCTAAGGAGACGAGCGGTAATGTATCCCAAGAAGTGACACATCGAGGCTGTGACGCCGGCTGGGACGAGGAGGATGCTGCCTTCACGTACCGACTGAAACGTCGGAAAAAACAAAGTTGTAATAATCAATCTCATCCCATTAGACCACAGTACATTTGGTAAAAGAAGTATGCCTACTCTGGTATTTCTACTTTAACTTGAGTAAATAATCATAGTTTAAAAGTGTTTGTTTGTTCAAATGTCTCAGCCCTGTAAAGCGTCTTTGGGTATCTTGAGAAGCGCTATAGAAAATAGATGTATTATTAAAAAGAATCCATTACAAGTAAAAGTTTGAATTAAAAATAATTAATTAATCAAAACGTTATTCTATTTTTCTGTATTTATCACTAATGAATATTTAACAATTTTATTTTATAGTTCATCAATGTGGAGCCAATTTTAGAAATGTATAAAAGTACAATATTTCCCTCTGAAATGTAAGAGTTTAAGAATAAAGTTGTAAAGTAAAAGTATCTGAAAATTATATGTATATACATTTACTTGCACTTTTGTTTTGCTACTTTATACTTTTATAGTCTATTGTTTTTGCATTGTTTAAAGACGCAGACATTTCAAGAACATTTTTAAACATTGAGTTTTAAATATATAGTCTGCACTGCAAAGTACGGTCTTTAGGATAGGAGTCAGACACGTCCTTTTACATTCAGAGGTCGTTACAGATTTAACATTATAACAGCTTCTTCAGTCTCTACCATCTGTGAGAAACCACCACAGGAGCCTCTGAGCCTGCTCCAGCAGCCAGGGTAACAGCTCGATACAGGATTCAGGATGCTGAACTCTCTCCCCTCTGCCTCCACAATGTGTGGACTGTAACTTACCCACAGCACCAGCCACAAGAACGTTCTGTCTACAAACATATACGCACACCTCTGCACTCAACAAAGAGTTGCTATTGTATCCCCCCAAACTCCAACGGTAAATGGTATCTATCATAGTATTTTCCTTGTTTTGTTTTAATACTTTTATAGACCAACACAGTGTACACCCACTTAAAGGACATTCACATACATTTACCTTTAAGGACTCCAAACTATGTCAAATATAATTAAGAAATAGATTTCGGTGTGATGTTGAAATGGTTGTTGATTGTAATTTCGACTGAGGCGGTTACAAGTTTAACTGGCCTGTCAGTTCACAAGTCACTCATGTTTACGAGCAGCATGAATGCACCTTGAGAACATGGCGTGTTGACATGAACTGTTTTATTCAAGTGTCCCATTAAGTCATGACTGAGCCAGCACGCACAATAAACAACCCTGAAATGGAGGTTGCTAAATTATTGATAGTTTACATCTTTGATTTTCCAAAAGTGCGTTCTCTGTAAAAGAACCAATCTCAATAGTATCGTGACGTTTAATGACCTCACGTTATTTTAGCATAGGTCCTCCAACTTCAACCTGAAGAGAGTACAAACTGTGACTGATATTTATTTATTTTGGGTCGATTAGTGTGAGCCCTTATTCAGTGTACAGTGCAGGTATGCGTTTGTTGTAGTTTCTTCCTTATTTCATGTGTTCCCTTTAAAATAACCTGCATATTGTAATAGTCACAGCTCGGGGAGACAAGAGAGGAATCTGGGAATCAATCTGGAAAGGTTGTCCTTTCGGGGACTTTTATTTAGAAATGTTTTCCATCGCAAATTTCAACGGGTGTACAAGGAAATGACAATGCTGGGAGTCACCATGGCAACACTGAATTTCTCACATACCCACCGAACCTCGAGACACGACAGCCGGCCGAAGAGCTTTTAATTTCCTGTCAGAAACAGTCACTGTTGTTTCTGGAATATAAGGCCGCCAGCGTTTCTCTCCTTCCCCCAAAGATCATGATGTGTGTCTGTCTTTCCTTCAATCAGTGTAAAGTCTGTCGGAAGTGTTTTCCACGTTGTATTATTTAACTCGCTTTATACAGAAACACAAAAATAACAGGCTAAGTTACAAATAGAACATGGCCAAATAGTCTGTTCATATTTCACTTGTCCCACTGTGGAGCCTCGGCCTTTCTGTTCAATCCTCTCGTCCGGTCTGCAATTACTCTAAAACGGTGAGTCCTCTGACCTTCTCCAACAACTGACCGAGGCAGTCTCTCACCTCTTCACTTTAACATCGGCAAAGTCCTTCATCCCATCACAAGAGCGTAGAAACAGGGCGAGTTGTGGGTAAGTGCACGTCCATCTCTTTCAACCCGGTTTTCCTTCCTCTACCAGGGCCATCATCCCATTTCTTTTGCTCGGTTGTAAATTCATCATGAGCGCATAATTGATGGGCCAATAGGAGAGAGTTTAGATGGAAGATGATGTGACGGCGAGGCTAGAGGCCTATAGACTCCAGGGTGTGTCTCTCCACGGTGGTGAGGTGGCCTGAGAACATGCTGTAACATGGCTGCTGGGCGAACTGCGTCAGGAAGTCCGTCAGGTAAGCCTGGGACAAGACAGGGGATACAGTGTAGTCAACTATAAGGACATCAGAGGTTCTGGAGTCCTGGAAACAAACGGCTGCATCAATCCCGTAATGATATAATTGGAGCATCTGATCTGATTTGACACTCTGGGACAGAAAACACTCTTACACATAAAAGCAACACTTGGACATTTTAACAATTGTATGACTCCTTAGGCGGGCTGCACGGTGGTGTAGTGGCTAGCACTGCAAGAGGGGCCCGGGTTCGATCCCCGATGGTCCTTCTGTGTGGAGTTTGCACGTTCTCCCCATGGCAGTCCAAATATATGCAGCTTAGGTTATTTGGAGACTCGAAATTGCCCATAGGTGTGAATGTGAGCGTGAATGTTTGTCTGTCTCTATATGTGCCCTGAGATAAACTGGCGACCTGTCCAGGGTGTACCCTGCCTTCGCCCAATGTCAGCTGGGATCGACTCCAGCGACCCTGAACAGGATTAGCGGTTTGGATAATGGAATGGAATTGTCCTTAGTTGTTACCAAATTGTATATTCCTGAGCTCCAAAACATACATAGTATGTCACTTATGCAGCATGCCAAAAATACCAGGATGTCCAACTGCATCCGGTCACATTTTGCAGTAAGCAAGCCAGTATTCGTAGCTTGCATACTGCACTAACATCCACTGTGGTGGCTGATCATAGTCTATAACATCAAAACCAATGCATGTACAAGTAAACAGCTCCTGACTAGCTGCATCCTGTAGTAACTATTATCCTTGCACAAACGGTCGAACAATATGACAAAATAAACCAAGAGACAATACATACATTTATCTACCATCAGAGATTTTGCCAGATAGAGTTTATACCGTGGTGACTGTCACTTTAATATCTGTTGTAAGAGGCCGCTGTGGGCACTGCTGAGAACAGTGAGCAGGACTGATTTTACATATAATTACTTCCATCAATAGACAGTTTCTGAATGAATTTTCCAGAAAATGGACTACCGGTACATCACAATATATTTTTTTTGTTTGCAACTAACAGATTAGTTAGTGTACCTGCAGATCAATCTGATATATGGGGTCTTTCACGGCATCTTGATCATCGTCATCATCGTCATCCTCGTAATAATCATCATCTGTAAGACGGGAACACACCAGGAAACTTAAGTGACCCGAAACGAAGACAACAGTATGAGCACGAAGTGGACATGAAGACATAATACAGGAATCGCTGAGGCACTGGGGAGATACTGGTACCGTATTTCTTTGAAGAGATCAGATCAGAAAGCAGCTGCCCTGAGAGGCCTTCATCCTCCTCCTCATCATCGTCACCCCCCTCTTCATCTTCCTCCCACATACCGCTGGAATCTGAGACAAACAACAGCTGGTTGCTAAAAATGTCCGATGTCCAGTTGATGCCGTTTGAACTAAAAGCATTTGTATCATTCGTATTCACCTTGACTCCAGTCGGCGGCGTTCGCCCTGCTGGCGTTCGCCTCCACGACCGTCGACAGCTCATTGATGATCAACTTAAAGAGCTTCACAAGCAAAGGAATGTTGGTCCACCTCTCTGGGTCTGAGGAGGAGAAATGAACAGTGAAGAGCACAAGAGTAACAGAGCACCGTCCGGTGGTACAGCTCCTGAAGTCGCTGCATGGACGTGATGAGATGGACGGATTCAACCATCTCTGGGTCCATTTATCGCCTTACTCTTGGCAGATTTAGAGCGTGTTCGGATACCGTCTTCAGGGCTGTAGATCTCTTCTCCCTTCACCACGATGTCCTGGAGACGCTTGTCGTCAGTGTTGAGGCCGTGCTGCAGCAGCTTACAGAGAGCCACCGTGCTGAAGGAAGAAAACATGAAGAAACAAGAGTTTTAGATATGTGGCAAGGTTGGAAAAAAATAACTGACAGTTTCTGCTTCCAGTACAATTCATGCCTGTTGAAGATTAAAATAAACAAGACAAATCACAAAAGTGCCAGCTGGACATGATGATGATCTACAGGCAGGGAGAATAATCACAGCGGCAATTTTGAAATGTAATTGCAGATTTTCTCTTTAATAGATGTTGGTTTAGTGTCTGTAGTACAAAATAAACAACGTAAACTAACCCTTAATATAAAAATAAATATAAAGGAAAACGTGGTAAAACAGCAACAGCTGTAACCATCATTGGTGGTTCTTAGCACTTGTAGGCCGCTAGCACGAGCATGATGTGACTGACAGAGCAAACTGTGTGTGTGTGCATGCATACATGCATATATATAATATATATATATATATATATATATATATATATATATATATATAAAATTTAAAAAACATTTGGCTGTAGGTTCAATTTATTTTATGGGTTCATGTTTTAGGCATCAATGATGAATGAAAATGTCTGACCTGACTTTACCCTCGTACTGTCCGTAGAACAGGTGCTGGCGGCTCATCCACTCCGTCATGACGAACTCCAGTGCAGGCTTCCCCGTCGGGCCGGGCAGACTGCACAAGAACTCCAACAGAGGCTCCAGCTGGGAGTGAACCAGGTGGGCAAACACCATGATCAGAGACTGAAAAGAGATTAAAGATCAGGTTATCACACACACACAAACATCTGGAATAGGTTTGACGGTTCAGTCTGTGAAGTAACAGCCACACACCAGCTCCCCCCCCCCCCCCCCCCCTGCCTACCTGCATCACACTCAGAGTCTCAGCTTGCTGCATCTTGCTCAGAATCGCTCGGAGGATCTGGTCCAGCTGCTCCCCGAGCTGGGTCCCCGCCCGAGAGATCAGCGTGGACACCAACCTGCCCACGAAGGCGGCCGTGAACTCGGAGGTCCGGGGGTCCAGCAGCTGGTTGACCACCTGCATGACGTACCAGAGGCCGCTGTTCCCCTGCTCGTCCCTCCACTGGGCAACCTGCTCGAGGGCGACTGAGACGTACGCACGCAGACACTCGCCTCCGTTCTGGAGAGCGGAGGAAAGTGGTGAAAGAGCAGAAGTAAAAGGAGGAGACGATTTTCTATCCAAATCAGGAATGTGTGTTGAGAATTTTTAAAAAGTGGTATTTTTAATGAAAGTAGCTCATGACATTTGCTGGAAAACATCATTCGTCTCCGTTGGGTTTACCTGCATTATCGTGTTGTCGTCGGTGCGTAAGCTGCACTGTGCCACCACGGGGAATGCCTGGCACACCAGCATCTCCGAGAGAGGGGGTTTGGTGTTTCGCACGACTGTGGTCAGGATGTCGATAGACGTCTGTTGTGCAGACAGAGGTGGAGAAAATGTGTTATTAATCTCAGGAAACCACTTTAATGTTACATTGCAAAGCAGAACTGATTATCTGAGTTTGACCCTGTAACATTATCTAGACAAAGGGACGTTTCAGATGAACAACGTGACTGAGCCACTAGCCACTTGCAGCACAGAGTCCAGCGGGGATCTTGTCGGGGGGAGCCTGCATGATGCTGACCAGCGTGGGGATGAGACGCATCTGCATGGGGCCCTGGCAGCCTTCGATCTGTGCCAGCTCCTTAAAGATGTCCTGAGCCAGGGACGCCACAACAGGGTCTGGAGGAGAGAGGAGACAAATCAAATCAGTGCGTCTCTAAACTTAAGATGTCTACGTCTTCTCTGGAAAGTCCTGAAAAGGTGCCACACCCTGCAGAGAGAAACTGAATCCTGATGATCCATGTCAAGACGTTTTAAATACTACATTTAACCTTTAAAATGAGGAATTAAGTGGAATAAAATAAAAAGGTACAGAGTCGTAGAAGTCTCATGGAGAACGTGGTTAGAGGAGCTATAGCAGTACCATTGTTATATTTAAGGAAAATAGCAATGGTGAGGGGGCAGATTTTGTTCTCTGCGCTGATGGTGAAGGCCGGGTCCACGGTGCAGACGATGCACAGCGTCTCCATGACGAGGGTGAGCACCTCGGAGCTGAACTGGGCGGCCAGTTGGACCAGTCCCTCGAGGATGCTGGGGAGGAAGGGCTGGAGGACGTGGGTGCTGTCCGACAGCTTCAGCTGATCACAATACCTGGAGGACAGTAGTCGTCATGAACAGGCAGTATCCACCCAACGTGTTTACATGACCCTCTCAAACTCTTTAAACGAGTCATATTTAACATACCGACATGAATAGGATCTCCCTCTACATTTTAATTTCCAGCAAGAAAAATAGAACACTATTGCCTTAACTCTGCCTATACCAGAGGAAACAATTGTGTCTAGTGTGGACAACTTCAAGATGTTTATCAAGATACTAAATTGTTTGTTCGTGACAGAATGTGTTCAGCTGTATTGTCAGCTAACTCTGCCAGAAAGCTTTTAAACTAATAGAGGGTTTTAATACTTTGAGCACCAACAATGGGAAGATCCAGGCGTCTTGATGCGTCTCAGACTAACTGCTTGTTCTGTGGTTTCTGGCTTTCAGATAAAGTTGTTCATGCTCGCCGTGTTGAATAATAAAAATCACATTCATACTCCGTTTGTGTGTCTGCACAGTTAAAGACACACACTTGCTCACCCCCAGATGGCCCTGACCGCAGATATGCGGACAGACGGCGGCTGGTTGTCGTGGAGGCCGCTGACGGTGGCCTGGAGGAACTGCTGGATGAGTTCAGGAGACATGGCGGCTGTGAAGCGACTGGCCGCCCACAGAGCCCGGCCGAGCAGGAACGGAGACGCCGCTGGTCAAGAGAAAAGATGAACAAGACACGGCGGTGAAGAACAACACAAGAGAAGACGAGTAGAAGAGGATATAATATGCTGTAATGTCGATCGCATACACTTCAGACAGTTAGTAGTTGTGGTGGATCGATGTAGGTTCTTTGTGCCGTGTTGTTGATCACGTCGAAGGGTCGGTTTGGGACTCACCTGGCAGGTTGAGATCAGCGAGGATAACGCTGGCCAGGAAACCATGCATGTCAAACTGGATGCGACCGTTCTTCACGTTCTCTGTGATGATGGTTTTGACGGAGCCGAGGGCCAACATGCAGGCCTCATGGATCTTCCACCTAGTTTTAAAAAACACATTCATTTTCTGACTTAAAAGCACAGGTGACGTTGCAGCAGGAAGGAGGCACAAAGTTCAACACGGTTTTAAGAGCAGACACTGAGATGTAGGCAGAGTTTCTCCTCACCAGTGCTCATTGCCACTGTTTTTGGCCTGCTCGGCCTCCTGGAGGTGTCTGGTCGCTGCGGCTGCCAGCGCTGCGGCGCTCTCATTCTGAAACTCTGCAGCAACAGCCTGCAAGCAGAGGTCACAGGTCACCGTCACTATGCACACTCAGAGCGAGACCAGAGGGACGTGGAGTGAGTGGCTGTGAAACAACTGCGAACTCAGAAATGCTGGCCATTAATGACCCCTGTTCTACATGCGAGAGCGCTGCTCAGCGTTTCTACGGTTTGAACACTGCAGAGAAGAAGAACTGTTCGTACGTCGTTTTCAAGGACTACGGCGACGTGGCTCACTGGAGGCCTCGAGTATTTGCGGAGGCTGTGAAAAGCACCCTGGGATACTTTTTATGCTAAAAGTGATTTTAAAGTGACAGTGTGTAGCAATTAAGGCCATCCATTGGCAGAAATGGAATATAATGTTTGTATTTTGAATAATGTATTTTCATAAGTGTGTAATCAAATCAAATCCTACACACACCACCTTTAATGAAACTGTCACAAGTTACACAAGAAGTAACTGTTTTTATTCGGGATTTAAAGATTTGTTGTTGAGTAAGAGTTGAAGGTTTTTATCTCACCAGCAGCAGGTCCTGAGCAGAGATCCTGACAGAGTAGGAGAAGGTGTCATCGTCCTCATCCTCTACAAACTGCTGGGGGTTCGCTGTCCACACTTTGATCTGAAGAACCAAGAAGGTTAACACATACTTCCATCTCTGCGCCTGCCCACTCGACAGCACTTTAAACCTCAATACTCCTCACCTGGTCCTCAGTGATCTGCATGTACAGGATGACGTAGTAGATGAGTTCGGGCAGCGCTTTCTTCACCGTGCTCTTTAACTTGTTGTTCTCCAGCAGCGTGTGGACAAACTCAAAGATGCTGAACACCAGATTCTCGAAACCCAAAACCTCACCTGCAAAAATGAGCCAATGAGAGGATTGAAAAGGTGCTTTGAATGCTGCAAATTTCCAAACCAATGTTCTGCTGCTCACCATCCGAGTCTACCGGGTCATCCACCTCTTCTGTGTAGTTGACTTCTGTTCTCACATAAGTGAACACATTAAGGAATACTCTTCTGCAGAAACATTTTTGCAACCTACTGCTGTAGTGAGGTGGATTAGTGGTTCAGAGAGGATACACACTCACAAGTGTCCAAAACTAAGTAAAACCGCTCGTTATACATCATGTTTGGTTCTATTTTCCCCGTAACAATGCCTTCACAACACAGACGGCAGTAAGTGATCCCAGCAAGAAACAATTAGCTACTCCTCAGTTTGGCATTGTAAAGGATATAAAGCTGCACTTTCAGTCAGTGTGTTCCATATGATGGGTAAGATCTGCTGCATGGAGGACACCATGGGTTTGGGGAAGTTCCTCACCAACGCCGTTACCGCCTGGGAGAGAGGATGAAAAAGAAATACGGATACGGATTTAAATCTTCAGTTTCAAAATAACAAAACTACTTCCAAAAAAAAACACTTCATGATTTGTGACTTTAACTGAAAAAATTATTTACTATTTAAACAAAAAAAAAAAAAGAAGAAAAAGAAAAAGAAAAAAATACTTGAGACATTCGAAAGTGACGGCGAGCAACTACTCTTTGGTCTGTGATGTCTCTCACCTTGAGGACTTCCATCTTGAGGCCGCTATCAGACGAGGGTCCATCAGGCATATGCAGAGCCTGCACAAACGCTTCTGTGAACTGCTGCACCACGGGGAAGATCAACGCTTTGGCTGCACCCTACAAACACAGAGAGAGAGAGAGAAGAGGTAGGGTATTGACAAGTTGGCCACGCATGTCACTTCCTTTTTGTAAAAAAACTAAACGTATTATGCACTCATTCATATGACATGTCTCACCTTCTCCAGCTCTTCAATAGCACAGATGAGGTTGGCACAGGTGGTGAATATCTCCACTGCTCTGGATCGCGTACGAATACTGTACACCTGTAACAGTTATACAAGTTATTCAAAAAGGCAGCCAAAACTTCAGATTACACGAACACGGAGCAGAACAATTCGGGATATTATCAGCAACATATAATTGTACAGCTCCCACTAGTTGTTGACAAGATGTGTGCATCTAGAAAACAAATGCTAAAAATAGCTGAAGAATAATTCAAGTGTTTTTGAAATGGTGAAACACTGTTGTGCCAAAATATATTGCAAGCCTCCGTCAACCAGCAGGGATGAAGCATTACCTCAGCCATGGTGAAGATCTTGTACATCTCAGGTAAGATGACTGGAGCCACCAGCGGCATCTGTGTATCGGTCACCTCCCGAGTGAACTCTGGATTTAACACACAACACGTTGTTAAACAAACAGACACTTAAAGCATGCATGTTGTATTTAAAGTTAGTATTTGTCAAAAGGAGGATTTCTACCTCAATCATTTCTTTCTTTTGAAAAAATTGACTAAATATTTGTATAACTCAGTGTAATAACTAATGAGAATGCACTGATCCCTTGTGTTCTCGCCTGATACCTAAACTACTGATACAACAACATTCAGCTTTTTGACTTTTCCATTTAAAACTCATGTGTGAAACTGATTGAAATTACAGCAGACGGAGATATATTTGCACCAAAGGCTGTAAAGTTTTAATTGGATGGGACAAAATTGTGTTGTTACAATTGTGTAAATTTGGTGTGTTTCTGTGCGTCTTATTATATATATACCTGTGAGGACCCTCATGGCCCCGTGCACAGCATTGACGTCTCCGCTGACCAGCATCTCCATCAGCAGGGTGAACAGCTGTGGCCAAGCCTCGGGCCAGTCCCAGTGGGCGATGGCCGACACGGCGTACGCCACGCTGGAGCGGACTTTGCTGATCGCCTCCCGCAAACCGCTCGGCAGCAGCTCCCTGATGGCGGCTTTAGCCTGGAAGAGGGACAACAGGAGTTTGACAGCATTTGACTCAAAAAAATAAGCCCTCTGAGATCAAATTAAAATTGCGCGCAAGAAATTTTTTCCAAAAGATAAAACGCAGACAAAGAAATGTATTTTAGATGAAGAATGGTTTACCTGATCTGTAGTTTCAGGAGGCCTGAATTTCTCTGACTGGGAACACCAGTGAGTTTCCACATACTGCTTCAGGATAACTGATGCTAACTGCAAACACAGACAACAAGACGGCGACGAGGAATGAGCGTGACACTTGTTAAATTGCACATAAGTGAAACAGATCACAGTCAGGTACAGTCAGATGTTTGACGTGCACGTGTGGGTGGGACATCCTTTTGCAAATGTTTACTGTTTTACACTCACCTGACGGATTGCGAGCGCTCCCTGAGGATCAACTGTGAGTTCTGCCAGATGGACGCCAAACTCTACAATATGAACATATCAGCAAAGACAAAAAAAAAAAGAATTAATTTATGAATGTAAAAATGAGAGAACTGAGAAGGGGCATTGTACGATAAAAGCATGATCGACGATGCTGATAAACAGGAGAAAATAGTCTTTCAAACAAACCTGCCAATGATGCCTCGACTTAATGACTTGAATATGTTGCGTTTCATACGTGTTCCTTTGTGTGTTATGATGTTATTGTTTAAGTTGTTTAGATCATTTGTTTTCATCAAAGAGAATTTTCCTTTTAAAGCATGAAAATTATGTGTTTTTTTTCCTTTTATCCAGAATTCATACTGGAGAGCAATTCTGTAACATGAAACAGCTTCTGCAACATGATGACAACAAAGCCACTCTGTGATGCCATGTTAAAAAAAATGCAACACAAACCGACACAACAAACATGTAACATTCTCTTTGCTGGACCTAAATATGACAAATGTGTAGGTGTGTTGTTGTGAGCCTGTGTACAACAACACATGACCGCACTGATAGTTTGGTTCCACGGCTAACATTCCAACAACCGATGAGGTTTAAAGATAACCGAGTACGCCGGTGTGAACCTGGCCTGACAGGCATGCAGAATGTGTGTGTGTGTGATAAATACAGTTCAGGATCAATGTCAGACCTCAGCTCTGATCCAGTTCTCTCTCACTGGCGTCAGGCGCCAGAAGACAATGTTAGTGCTGACAAACGTCCAGAGCGTCTGCCTTAGAGAGGGGCCAGCGGAGAGGGTCGGCCTCGCTGCGACGCAGCAGACAGACATTGTCCAATTTTAGCCTTTCAGCGGGACAGACAATAGGAAGTCTAGTGGAGTAAAAGCTACAGACACCAGTATATGTCCCAATTATAGTTATATCAACATAAAATACATTGGTATTATTTCCACAATACACCAACTGTCACCAATCGTTTAGATATGGCATACTGTCAAGTTCATGGCCACAGTCTTCGTAAATTCCTAAACTTTGAGACGTTTAATTAGCATTTTCATGGCAACTGCAACATGAAGCAGGCCACTTGTGTCACTGCTAATACAATTGCAATAGGTAAACAGTTTGTTCAGCTGCCAGAAGAGAAGAGCACTGAACTGGTTTGATTTTGTAAACCAAAGCATCCGCTAATAAATCACACAATTCAAGCCTCCAGATGTTTTCAGGGCTTTTAGTTACTTTCACTGTTATTAAATAAATATAAACATGAGACACAAGGTGTCAATATGCTTGTGTCACTTTATGTTGAAGTCTTGATGCATACAAACTTCTAAAGATGGATGTATAGATAGACTTTAATTCAGACTCAGGGTCCATAGAGACAAATACATAAAAAGACAGACAATGCATTACAAAGAGACAGCTGTACCAATGTCACCACAGCTGGGACTGGTAGTGTGTGGTACTAAACCTGATGTTGGTTAAAACAACAATGATCCCATTTTCAGAGTCATTCAGTGGACAGATGAATTTATACATGAGATTTCTTAAAACAGTTTGGAAAGTGTTGACTCGTGCAGCCACAAACATTTCACTAACACGACTCCATCTCGGTCTCTTGGTGGAAACATGTATTTAAACTCATATCAACACAACTGCGACTGGGAGGAGCAAGAAAGCTCATTTTGGGGCAGTTACTGCAGTAATGCACACGCTGCAGATAATGTCTCCATATAAATACTTTGTAGTATGAATTGTATGACTGGACTCTGGGACAGTAGCTTTTGTCTCTCGTGTGCATCGCGATGGTGCTGATGATGCGCGAGGCTGCGGGAGACGTCTTCGCGGGAAATCCTGTCATAGGGTATTCTGTGGTTGCCATAGTGACCGTGGAATAAATGAATAAGATTCAGTTTAGGGAGTAACATTAACTTTACTTCTATGGCGTTTGGAAGTCGGTTGGCATCTAATATGGGGTTTAATAAACAGTTGGTTCAGGTGAATTAAGAGTCTCGTGCGGTTATTCCCAAATAACGTAATCGAATTCCAACGCGCTCGAGACCAGGAAATGTTAGTGTCGCCAGAGCTTCAGAGCTGTGACTTAGCTCGTGGAGATTACGTAACCTAACGCTAACTGAACGTCAAATACACCATCATCCACCCTGTTGCTGTGCTGTTGAGGCCGACCCCTCACTGACCCCCTCCCTCCCATGTGCTTAATGTAACTTACTTTACGTCACGAGCGAAAGTTAACGACTACAGTTGTGACACGGTTAGCTGTGAATTGTCAGGTAACAAGCTCAAGTGAGCTCGGTCATCACTAACTTCTGAAAACATGGCCTTTCAGGAGCCGGGGCAGTTAGTTAGTCGAACGGCTAACGTTTGGACTGTTAGCTACTTCTCAAACGAGCCAAAGTTAGCACTGATGAACGCAGCAGACAGCTGTCCGCGTGCTGCTCGTCTCTGAAGAGGCCCACGCCGTTAGTGAGTGAGAGCACCGGGTAGCTAGCGGCCGTTAAGTCTCAAACTAGCGGTTAGAAAGCGGCTACCACTCACCCTCTGTCACTTCCAGCACTTTAATCTGCTCCTCTGCGGCGGCGCGCACTTCTTGAACCGGAGACAGGATGGCCGTGAGCGTCTCGATGAGAGCCTCCTTCAGTCCCTGCTGTACCGGGCCGGCGGCCGAACCGGACCGAGCACTACCCGCCGCACTCATCCCTGCCGTGTTCTCACCCGCAGCCCGCTACAGAGTCAGTCCACCACCACATCCGCCATCCGGGGAGGAGCGCGCCAATGCATGGCAACGTGGAGGCGGGGCGTCACGGGAGGAAGCGAATGTTGTCGTCCGGTTGGGCCCACGTGTCTTCTATGTTTTTAAACTCCGACTCCCACATGTGGAGCGGGGGGGGAATTACACCTTATCGTGAACTTTAAATTGACTTAACGCCACATAATACAATTCAGTAACATCAGAGCGGTGGTGTTTGCATTTCAAAATAAAGTATTCAGCAGTGGGCACATTTCAAAGGTAGCTAGGTATTACATTTTCTACAATTTTTCATGGTCATTATTTGCTTCCATACCTGACAAAGTTATCAATAAAATACCATAAAAGTGGATTATATCGCCACACTGACCTTGCAGGCAGGGCGCAGTTGTGGCCACACCCCAACAATTGTTTAGTCGTTGCATTTAACTGGCATGGCAAACACTTGCTTTGACATCACTGATGAGGTGGTTGCTAATGTACACTATAATGGACGGTGTAGTACTAGTGCTTTACAACACACACACACACACGCACACACACATTCATACACTGGTGGCAGAGGCTGCATAAGGTTCCACCGTGCGATAAAGCGCACATGCACGCCGATGCCATTGGGAGCTGTTTGGTGTCTTGCCCAAGGACACTTTCCCATATAACTGCAAGGGCCAGCGATTGAACCACCTACCTTCTGATTAGTGGACTCCCGCTTTACTTTCTGAGCCTGGACAAAGCCCCTTCAATTCCCATGAAGTGAAATCTCAAGGCTACTGCACACAATGGTATATTAGACAAAAGTGGGATTCCAACTGTGTGGCAGAAATTTGGGGAATACCCATTCATATCGACATGGCAATGCCCCCATGTGCACAGAGTGAGGCTTCACAGAGATCTGACCTCAACTCCATCCAACACCTTTGGGATGAAGGGAAGCGGCTTCATATCACCTAACATCATCAACATCTTGTGGAAAGCCTTCCAATAATAATGGATATTGTTGTAGCATCATATTATGGTTTGGGAATGTGAGGTTCAACAATCACATAGCTGCAGTGTTCAGGTGTACATATGCTTTTTGCCATACGTTTTAGAGTTTGAATAAACAGAAAATGCTGCAGACAGTTTTCTGTGTGACTGAGTCCTAATTTAGCCTTTAACATCACTTACATGGCTTCAGCTTAAAGGACATTTCCTGTGTGCTGCCTGCAAATACGTTCTAGTTTATTTTCTTACAGTTTAATCTTCCGACATCTTCCTCTCAGTTGTTCCATTTCTTCATCCAGGAGCCTGTCAGTCAATCTTAATGCCATAGTACAGTTATGATGGCTTTTGAACAATACATCCCATAATGTTACTCCTTTTTCAAAATATAGTGTGTCATAAACAATAATTAGTGCAAGTACAGGCCTGGATTTATTCAGACTTTTGTTTCCTATATTAATCACACCAGCCAGATGAGCAATACGAGTGAACTAATTGTAGATTAAACTATCTGAAAACTTCTCCCCTGATATTTATGCACCCGCATGGTGTGCCTCAGGAGTTGGTTTTACTCAGTGCTAAATGTCAATTTTAAACATCTAATTTAAGTATTTGTACAATAGCTCAGAAAAACCTTACACATGGAAAACCAACAAATACTGAAAATACTTGATGCCAAAATAGATGTGGTTTCTTCTTATTGCTGCAGCCTGTGAGGAGAACTCAGGCGAGGTGTTGACATAAAAATGAGGAGCAAATATAAACTCTTCTCTCACATTATTACTAGTGTAGATCTTGAAGGATTAAGCCAGAGAAGTAAATGAAATAACGATATATTGAATATTACATCAGTAACGTGTTCCTGGAATGCCACTCCGTGTGTTTTGTGATATATTGTTGAATGTAAAGCTGGACTTCATGTATCCTTACCTGGTGGTGTCTTAATGTATCAAGACCTTCAATACTCATACTCATGTTTTGTCGTTCACACTACAGTGAATAATAAGTATATTATTCTAAACAATGCAACTCTGTGAGACTTGAGAAATAAGGCCCTGATGTCATCTGCATACCAAGGCCACGGTGGAGAACGAAATTGAATCTTTCATCAAAGTTATTAGTTTAGAAAACAGGAGAATTTCAGCCCCAAATGCTTCTGTACGCTCCAATAAAACACATCGTGTTGTGAAAAGTGATAATCGTCAAGACTGACTGATGGCCGTCAGAAAGAGGGATTAGTTTACACTCAGTAGCCAGTTTATTGGGCACACCTAGCTGTAACTTATGCCATCTGATACAACAGGGAGTCAATAAATCTGACTTTCATTTCATGTTCAGGTTTGGTTGAAATTGTTTAGAGAGGTCTTGATCCGACCTTACTGTCATTCTGGAGGCTGCAGTTTGTGGTCCTGCTGATCCTCTTTTACATCACTTCTGTAAATGTAACAAAAGGCTTCTTAATCACCTTATTTCATTTGCACGTGTATTTATTTGTGTATGCAGGTTTGTTGATGTGTGTACAGTATGTAACATGTTTTCTTCTATGAATAGATACACTTTTCTCACATTGTATTTATTTATGTCTTTGTATGTGTGTTTTCCATTTTTTACCTTTTAAAGCACTTTGCAATCTCTGGTTTTGATAAACTGAATTATTAGTTATGTTTTACTGAGAGGTGTGTCGCTTATACACACACACACACACCGATATGAATGGAAATATCAGAAAGACCTCTCACAGGACATGAAGGGAGGGTTTACTTGAGGACGGTGCTTTGAGAACAGCGTGCCTAATAAACTGGCAGCTGAGTGTGTGTGTGATGTAGAGAGGATCAGATATACTGAATGAACCAAACACTAACACAACCGTTTCTTCTTGTTTAAGCAAAAAGAATTTGGTTTATGTAGAAACAAGCAATGTTTTTCAACTGGATTTCCCTCTTCTTGAAAAGAGTTAAAGCTAAAATTAGAAAAACAAAGAGAAACAAATGAATACCCATCGCACCCAGAATCACCACCTTCTGAAGAAGTATGCAGAGGATACTGACAGAAAGCAAAGGAAACCTGGGGGACAGCTCACAAGGATATAAGTGTACAGTCCATATATATAAAATATAAAATCTGAAATATATTTTATATGTATTAAATTGTGTTAGGGTTCAGTCTCTTTTACTACACAGCATTAAGGTGGTGTGTCTGATTATCTTTTTTTTCATACTTTTTTTTTTTTCCAAATAAACCAGAGGAGAGTCAAAGCAAAACAAATGAATCAAGGAACAAACAAATGTGGGGGGAAAAGCAGACAGACGTACTTAAAGCCACAGACGAAAGGCCTCCGCCCGATCCGATACCCACCCACCCCCCCGAAAGCCTCCAGAGGAGGGGTGAGCCAGCACAGACGAGTCGGGACAGACCCATCCAGCTGTACAGCGCAGTGAAACATAACTTACATATTCGCTCATTTTTACACGTACAGTCATGATCAAGGCACAGGGATCTTCTACAAGTTATTTTTTTTTTCTTCAATAAAGTTGTACAAAATAATACATTTTACAGTCTGTACAAGAATAATAGTCCAGCAGTAAAATAAAGACAGATGTACTTAAAGCCGGGAGGACAGGAAGTGGGACTGGGAGAGGTGAGAGAATAAGACGAAGGGGGAGGACGTCGTGTGGACAGGGAGGAGGGGGGGGGGGGGGGGGGGAGACTGATGACTGCTGGAGAGTGAGAGTGTGTGTTCCAGGTAATATGTAAGTCATTTCTTTTTCTTCATGCTTTCCTTTTTGTGTTGTGTTTTCCTTATTAAATAAAACCTTATTTTCCATATGTTGAGTAGTTGTCAAATAGCAGGTGCGGCGAGGATGTGTGTGTGTGCGTGCAGGTAGGGGGGTTTAAATGGTGCACAAAGGCAGATCACACACAGTGTACACCAACACACAGCATCGGGTAAAAAACAAAAACTTAAAAGTTGATTTGTGTTATTACAGGAATATATATATATATATATATATATATAGCTTGGTTTTTTTGCTCTGCATGAAGTTCACTGGTATGCATGAATTTATGCATTGTATTTCTTCTTTTTTTCCCTTGTTTGTTGTTTTCTGCTGTTCCTCCTCGATTGGTTTCTTGAAGAGCAAGTCATGTGAGCCGCGTGGTCTTATGATCGAGTCACGCTCACGTCCACAGGCAGCCGTTAGTCAATTAGTCCGTCTGTTCGGGACACAAAAAGGCTCACAGCCCTCCTCGGTATCAGGTTGCAACCCTCCATGTCCATTGTTCCCTTCTTCTCCTCCCCCTCCGTCGTCTTCAGCACGCAGCGGATAAACTCCTCTCTCTCAGAATACATTATTAAATTCAGCCTCTAACAACTGCTCAAAGCACGTCGTTTTAAGAGGGTCTGTGTGTGATATGAGACATTAAAACCTATCAAAGCGCTCTCAATGGCTGTAGTGTGTGTGTACCTGAAAGTGTGTGTGTGTTGATATATCTGAGAGAGAGATATAGAGCTGAAAGGAGCGATAGTCTGCACTGAGGGATTCCAGTCTCGACCCTCTTTCCCCCGGGTCAAAATGTAGCCGAGTACAGCCATCAGTAGCTGATGGGTGATGAAAATGTTGGGGCATCTTTAACTGTGTTTCCTTTGAAAACAAAAAAAACAAGAAGTCTTTCCGCTGTTCTGATTCTCTGAACCGGGAGAAGTTGTATCAGGATGGAGGGGAGGGCTCGGCTGTTTGGGGAAGTTGGGGAAGTGGAGGGAGTGATTGGCTAACTGGTCGTAGGGGGCGGAGGAGGAGAGAGGGGGGGGGGGGTGGATAAGTAGGTTGGGGGGTGGATAAGTAGGTTGGTAGGTGGATAAGTAAGCCGGACCATCACAAGAGCTCGTACTGCCGTAGGTGCATCCTCTGTATGATGTCGCGACAGTCATGGAAGACGCGGCGGATGTTTTCTGTGTCAACCGCGCAGGTGAAGTGGGGGTAACAGTAATGCCGTCCGTCCCCGCTGGCCGTACTGATCCTCTGAGGAAGACACACAAGTACAGAAAAGTTAGTGTTGGCACGGCCGAGGAGAACCGAAGAGCTGGGACAACACGGCTTGTGACTGTGACGTCTTTTTACTTTGGACTTTCTGTCCAACTGCCAATAAAATTGAGTGAAATTTTTGATAAAATGACTCTGTGGATGGAAGACATGTATAAAGGAAACTATTGATAAAGAGTTTTAAATGGATTTCTGGGAAACAACATTTTTCATAAAATTTTGGAAATGATGCTGACAGTAAACCTCACATCGTCTCTTACTTTGTCAACTCTAATTTTAGTTGGTTTTTTTGGAGTCATCCAACTCATCTTAACTGATTCTAGAACAAAATTAAGGAGGAAATCCTTTAAAAAAAAGCAGTCAAACAGAGGACTGAGATGGAGTGGAGCTGAACCACATCCTGTAAATCAGCTGTTAACACGTCACCTACACTGTTCTGCGAACCAAACAGGTACAATTATAAACAAGACATAAGAAACATAAATGATGAAAATGGTCAAACGTGAGCTTTGTACACACCAGAAACTCATCCCGAATGAAGTACTTTGCCCTCGTGACTCGGGGATCCTCACCTGGCTCTGGTATTGCTGTTGAAGAGGAACAAATCCGGTCACAATAAAGGCATGTTTGCCCTGAGCCATGATCTAATACTTATTGGTTAAGATAGAGCTACGTGTTGTTTAATCCTGAGCATATTTCTACTACGCACCGTGGCTCATCATCCACACCAAACCATTTGAATGTGTCGGTTATATCCACGGAAAAATGAGCGTTATTATTTATTATATCGGTGTCGACCTCTTACCATCATCAGGCGTAGTGTAGCGCGCAAACTCCGGGAAATACTCCTCAATTTTAGATTTCCCTGCCAACACCTTCTCAGCGAGCAGGTCCTGTTTGTTCAGGAAGAGGATTACCGAAATGGTCCGTAGCCACCTGTGGAGGGAAATGAAGACTCGGGTCAGGGCCGGATTCCTTTGGGACCCCCAAAACTTTACAGGTCTGTTGCTGGAGAGTCCCCACTTTTACAGTGGCATTATGTTCTAATAGGCTCTGGCTGAAGGACAAGGGAATCATTTTCCCTCCGGACTTCTGGGCTGAAAAGGCCTGAGAGGCCTTTGAAGAAGAAGAGGAAGGACTCTGTATCCAATCAGCGTCTTCTCCCACTGTACATACGTGCATCCTGTTTGTAAACTGTACTTTTCACCTCCGTTTTCAGTCTGTTTGTCTGCATAATTATGGAAAAACGACTGGCTTTCTAGTTCAATATAGATTTAAAATGGGTTAAAAAAAAGAATAGAGGAAAAGACGAGGTTAAAAAGGCACGGTATGGCCAAAAACACACGTCCCATGACACCTCTAACACCAATAAGAGGTGATTCAGGTTTAACATAATTAATATTCCTATTGAGGGTTTTGTAATGTATTTTTTTATGCATCAGTAATAAGTGCTACAGTGCCGCTCAGAGTGTCTGACAGCAGAAACTGTGCTGACAGGATTTAGAGATGCATTCAACAGTATAACTTTACT
Organism: Melanostigma gelatinosum; assembly: GCF_949748355.1. Taxonomy (NCBI): domain Eukaryota; kingdom Metazoa; phylum Chordata; class Actinopteri; order Perciformes; family Zoarcidae; genus Melanostigma; species Melanostigma gelatinosum. The sequence goes on along the minus strand of NC_136636.1, from coordinate 19,578,870 downwards.
TTTGTACAGTTTAACTAATAAATACTGTACTGGTGTTACATTCCTAGAACAATATTTTAACCGTGGTAGTGTGTCTGAAGACTGTGCACATCACATGCAGTGTGGGAATGCCACACGCTCGTCACTCGCTTGACATCAACCACCACGGAAAAAAAACCCCAAACTGTCCGTCAAAACTGATTATTTCTCCATCACAATATTAGTTTCTACGATTCTCACCTGTTGTTCCAGATGTTCTTGAAAAGGTTGAGGGCTTCCTGTAGTCTGTTGGTCTGATTGTCTTCCCTGATCACCATGTTGTAGCTGCTACTCGCCACCACAAAGATGATGGCTGTCACATCTGTGACACACACACACACACACACACAAAAACATTTTACGATCAACACACAAAGGATGAGTTAAACTATCCAACACTCCTGACACAAAGACATGCATCTGGCAAAACTAGACACAAATTTAAAAAACAAAATAATGATCAATGATCATCTTTCTGTAGTTCATAAATAGTTTCATCAAAAGCAGTCCAAGCTGCAAAAACCGTACCGTTAAAACACTGGATCCATTTTCGACGTTCATCCCTCTGACCTCCGACATCGAACATACTGTGAGACGGAGGAAGTTTAAAGTTTAGCTTGCGTTGTAAAGAAAGTGAACTATGTCACATGACAACGGTGTATAGTGATGAGAAACAAGACCGTCTCAATCAAATAAAAGTAAAACACTTCAGGAAAAACACATTCATTCGTGAGGTTTATTATTTCAATCACCATTAGAATTGCCTTTGGATAAACATCTTTACTTTCTCACCCGACAATGCGATAAATACACTTTGTGGTAACTCACTGGAAATTGACTTTGTCGATTTGAAATCGCGTCTCAAAGATCCCAGATGTCAGCACTCTGCATCTCAACAGGTCCTGAAGAACAGAGACAGAACAGGACAGTGTTAGACAGTGTGAGATAAATATAGAAAAGGATGCAGACATAGGAGACGTAGAAGAGAGATGTCAGGAAGATGGACGTAAGACTGTAAAAGAGGGGATAACAAGGTTTAAGATGAGATTATAACAGAAGAAGAGGAAACAAACTCATGGACAACAAGTACTCTTTTGACCTATAGATGAAATAAAACTAGTCAACTTATAGATGGTTAATTTATCAACAAAAGGACGTTGAAGTGTCAAAAATCTTGATTACCTTCTCACCATGAAGTAAACTATAGTGTCTGTTATAGAAGTAGTGAGTGAGTGACCCAGGTAGTGAGTTAGGATCCAGTCAATAGGACATTTTCAGATGATCAATACCTGTCCCAGTAAACCCATAAGTCAGTGTGACAGTGAACCAGCAGGCACAATATTGGGAAAATGAAAGTGAAGCAGCTAAACAGAGCTCAGCCATCATTAACTGTATTTTATACATCTGTGCTCTTCATTAATTAATTGACTGTTTTGGCACTACAGAGCACGGATGCAGGCGGAGAGCGCTTTAACATGATGCTGCAAGTGTTTGCGTGTTGAACATCTCACCTGATCAGTGGGCGTGTAGTCATTCTGTCTCACCATATCGATCCGGTCTAAGAAACTGCAACATGAACAGAAAAATACAGCCGGTTAGATCTCACATAATAATACAGAGAAACCAACAATACATAATAACACAGTAAAACATATCAATATTTCCACTGGCCAAATGCATCTTTGCAACACATTTACCAGTTGTGGATGCAACCACAGAGGCCATTTTCTAAATCCTATTATACTGACTAACTTATTATGCTGTGGTGATGTACAGTGAGAACAGTATGGCCCGCCCGCCCGCCCGCGCATGCACGCACACTCGTGCGAGCAAAAGAAAGATGGAGGACGGCGGTCGCTGAGCAGCCACCAGGGGGCATGTTTCTTTGACTTCACAGTGAGATCAGTCTGAGTCACCAGCAGCCGTTTGCTCTGTCAGACCAGAGGAGCCTCGTCAATGGAGCTGCTGTAGTAATACTTGCACAGGAGGAGGTGTGTGTGCGTACATCGATGTGTATAGGCGTGGGTGGGAATGCAGGCCTACGGTGGCATCGGTTTTGCACAGTGTCTACCTAAATGAATGCTAATTGTTCCGATGAACTGGCCTACATAACTGCCGCTTTTCAAGGTGTGTGTGTGTGAGCTGCCCTGATGCTTTCATGATGACTGTATCAAAGAAAGATACTTTTACATGAGCGTCCCTCAAGGAAGCACAACAACGTTCCTCTCATGCATCCCGGGCTGAAGTTTGAATGGTCTGTGTTAATCCAACTGACTAAACGCCCCTCCTCATGTCCAACATGTGAGAACTGAGACAGAGTTTTAAATGTCCTTGTTGTCCCGACAGAACTCTCAGATGCACAGACGAAACATTATGCGGGAGGATGGACACGGTGGAAAGAAAGAGTGGGATGAACCGAGGCCACACCGAGAGGAATTTGGTAATTATCTTAAGCGACAACTATCATACGTGTCCCACGAGCCTGCATGGATGGGACACTGGTGCTGCTGGTTTTCCCACAACAATCCTCTGAAGGGCGAAGCAACAACACGTCAGCATGAGAAAGAATCCTCTGCAGAAGCGCTCACGGGGCATTCATGAAGAGGTCTCACAGAGTTAATACCAGTCGCTGCATTTAAGCAGACAGAATCCTCCGATCACCGATCGTCTCCTGTTTACACATGTTTAAACACCTACAGAGTAAAGCGCCTGCAAAGAGCCTGAATTAAGTTTGCTCGTGTGTGATCACAGGTCCCCGACGTTTGCCATATGAAGCCACAAAATACAATTTAACACATTGGCAAAATACAGCATTAAGACAGAGAAAGTTAAAATCATGGTGGATTAGGCGGTAAAAACATCTTTTAAAAATGTATTTACTTCCTTTACCAATTGAACGATTCACTTTTCTGATTGGTAAATTTAAGAACCACGTATTAAAACAACCAGTGCCCGATGAAACACAGCAGTACTATTATTGCAACACAATTAAAGTGATGGGAAAGCAGAAAAGAAAAACGTATTTTTGCAAAACAGTTTATTTTTTATTTGCCTTTAATATTTGCTCGTGAATGACTCGATATCAAACATATTCAGGCCTCTAAAAATGATTCAAATGAAACATGTAAAGGGGCCACAACAGAGTAGATGTATGCAAACAGCAGCAATGGAGTTGCAAGCAATAAATTGCTTTATTTATTTTTTTAAATAAAGGTTTCCTGCAATGCCGTCTGCTTTGACTGATCGTCTGCCCGGCAAAGGCAAGACGCTTGCTCGGAGCTGCCTCTCAGGCCGAAGCTATGCAACCCCCTCTGAGATAACCAGGAATGTGGCAGGCAGGGGTGAAATGTGACAGGAGGGCTGCAGGTAACACAGAGAGGAACAGGGGGGGGGGTCTGCGGAAGCTACAGCACTGGACGGACGGAGGGACGCACAGCCAAAAGGAAAACAAAAAAGACACCGAGGCGGGGAGAAGAGAGCGTTGGTGCGTGACTGAAAGAGAAACAGAAGAGGACAGAAAGTTTGGCCAACAAAGAGACGCCCACGTGCATATTTCCGCACAAATGCACGCTGACAGAGATATTCATATACACACACACACACACACACACACACACACACACACACACACACACACACACACACACACACACACACACACACACACACACACACACACACACACACACACACACACACACACACACACACACACCATCGGCTCTCTGCAGGGGCCGAGTGGCTCAGCTGTTCCCGGCACACCTGGAGTCCTCGGTGGACAACTCTTCAGCTCGTTCCTCGGACCCCAACAACTTCACCCGCCTCCGAGCTCCCACAACACATAAATAACCTGGATGTAACAAAATCTTAAAAGCTGACAGACTTAACATGGCTGCCGTCTGTGGAGGCCAAACTGGTGTTTGTCTACAGCTGTGGTGTGAGGCGGCGACACGCCCAGGACAAACACACCGCTCAGTTTTTAGCAGTTCTCCCTATTAATAGGAGTATAGCGCCAATAATAACCGCGCCAAGGAAGTTGAAGGAAATTATAGTGGCTGGCCCAGTAACGGAGAGGTCTGCGGTGTTATGAATAACCTGCCAGGGTTATTCTGGGGTAGCAGACGGACCGAGTTAAACTCTGGACACACACACACACACACAGGACTCTTGTCTGGTGAGTGAAAATAACCCCAGTGTTTACAAGAAAGGATCAAGTCTATTCTTTTTAGCCTGCTTTTCACTTTAGCTGATAGCAGGTCCAACAATGTAGGACAGACTAAAATCAACACATTATCTATGTACTTAAATCTGTATTATCTTATATTTTTTATGTTTTATTGCTTTAGATGACCCTGGACACTTTTTAAATAGATCGTTAGTAAAATTCACAACAAATACACCGGTTGAAATATTAGCTTCATTAAGAAGATAAGCAGGTTTAAGAGGAGTATTTGAAGCTACTGATTTAATAATTGAATATTCACCTCGTGTGAACATATCAAACGTTTTGGGCATTTTTTGACAGGGTGTATTATGATACGAACATAAAACATCTGGGGACTTTTGGCCTGCATCTGAGCAACCCGGCTGAGTAACGTCCCTAAAAAGTGCTTCTTTCCACAGCTGCCAAATTACATTTATGTCTCCCAGACTTTTAAAACGTTCAAAGAGCAACTTATTTTCATATTCAATTCATGTCCATTTAAATAAGATAAAATGGCATAATCATCTCAAACTAAGGCTCGTTCATTAACGAAGAAAACAAACGTAACACTTCTGTCAAACTGAAAATAAAATGAGCTAAAAAGCTTAGCCTACAATGTGCAAATGTTATGTAAAACTTAGCAGCAGGTAGGAGGGTTTAAATATAGACCCTCAGATATATCTGTGATGAGTCACTAATAAACTAAAAATAGTTTAGTACAAATGTCACTTCTATTTATTTATATGTATACTTAATGTGGAGTTAGAATAATACATTTATTTCATATCGCCCTTGTTTAAACTTTAAGTAACACAACAGAGAAAAATAAACAAAATGTCCTAAAATGAGCAGCTTTGACTAAATCCTTCTCATTAAGAAGTTCATCTCACTTATTATAACCGCATGAACTGTTCACGCTAAATTACACATCTTGGAAATTCAAAGCACATTTCCGTTTTAAGCATTGCAAACACATTTGAATCAGTTCTTTCAGGACACTGAGATCAGAAAGACTGAAGCTCCACAAGCCTCGAATACACCAAAGTCAGAGAATGGACTCTGCGCATCCTGAACGGGGGAAAGATTCAGAAGCTTTACTGTTTCTCTGTACGTTAACGCTTCACACTGAGAGCCGACGGAACCAAAGGCTTCACCAGCCGATCCCTCATCACACATCGAGAGAGCGAGAGCGAGAGCGAGAGCGAGAGCGAGAGAGAGAGAGAGAAAAGAAGAAGTAGAAAGAGAGCGAGAGAGAGGAGGCTGTGTCTGACATTACAGCGCTGCTCCAAAAATAGATCCCTGCCGCCCTAGCCAACAGCTTGGTTGTCATGGCGACAGAACCACAGGCGCTATAAATAGACAATCGGCTCCAAATCTTGTGAGGCTGGAGAGAGGCCAGAAAGAGGGAGAGAGGAAAGAAAGAATGACTGGTAGAAGAGAAAAAGGGGAAAGAAAGGTTGATAGAAGAGCGCCACAGAAACAGAGCAAGCAACAAAGACATAGACAGAGAGACAGAGAGAGAGAGAGAGAGAAGAAGTACAAGAAAGAAAAAAGGAACAAAGAACAAATTAAAGAAGTTAAGAAAAGAAAGGGAAAAAACTAAAAAAAGTAAGAACTATACTTAACGAAAGAAAAGTCAGAAAGAAAGACGAACATATGAAAGAGAAACACAAAAAGAGAGCGAAAGCAGGAAACAACACAACAAACAGGTGAGAAACTAAAAGAAAGAACAGGTTCGGAAACAAGAAAGAAAATAAGGAAAGAACACGAAAAAGAAAAAAGACAAATGAAGAACTAACAGGACTGAGAGACATGTTGGAAGGAAACCTGAATAAAACAACAAAGACTAAAAGTAAGAGAAGGATGTATGATGATAAAGAAATAAAGCAAAAAGTACACACACAAATTGACAAATTACACAAGACCAAAGAAAAGAAAGGTATAAAAACTAAATGAAAAGAAGAAAAGTGTTGAGCTATACTGGAACACTGGCCTGTTCCAACACTTCTAAAGTGCACCAACCTGTCACATCACAGTTTAACATCTGCTGCTTTAAACACATTCACACCACACTAAATATAGACACTACAACCCCCCCCCCCCTAAAAATACTAAATGGCCCATCTCTATACCCCCCCCCCCACATCCTCGCGATGAGTCACAGACTAAATCCAAGCCTTCCTCTGTCCCTGCAGAAACACAACTACACATCACACACACACAGAGACAGAGAGAGACAGAGAGAGAGAGAGAGAGCGAGAGAGACAGAGAGACAGATAGAGACAGAGAGACAGAGAGAGAGAGCGAGAGAGAGAGAGAGAGAGACAGAGAGACAGAGAGACAGAGAGACAGAGAGAGAGAGAGAGAGAGAGAGAGAGAGAGAGAGAGAGAGAGAGAGAGAGAGAGAGAGAGAGAGAAGGATGCCGGAGAAGTAAATGGGGGGGACTCCGACACATGACGGTATATTAATCGCCGGGAGAAGATTTCACAGAATGGACAGATAAACAGCGGCTGGTATCACAGCCAGGCGACACATTTACGGGACGGTCCGTCACATTCCTCCTCTCCTGTTTCACAAGACACACATCCTCTGATCTCACCTGGTGAGGGACAGTTCTACCTTCCTTCATATATCAATCTACTCATTGTGATAAGGTTGGTTTGAAGTCTTTGATCAAAACCTGATGGAAGGTCTAACTAACGAACCAACAAACTAATTTACCAACTACGTAACTTTACAAAGTTAGGAAAGCGATGGAAACGTGGGCCCCGTCTCGTACGCCGTGCATTGTGGGCACGACTTTTTTTTGCCGTGTCAAATTGTTTACTAGAGCGCAACATTCTCCTTAGATCTAGCCTCTTCATTTATCTCTATAGGTGCACCAGATTGATACATTTAACTTTAATATGTACATAATTCTCTCACGGGGCAGCAGGACCCCGACCACCCCAGACTGTCCGAGGTCCGTCCACCACCGTGGGAAACACTGTAATATATGCTGCAGTAGACACGGCTCTTTATAGCGATGGAGCAGCTTTACCGGACACGTGAAGGCTCTACAATGCGAGAAATAGCACATACATGCGTTATTTAAGTGACAAATTCCCTTCCATACCTCCACCTGTCTGTCACTAACCAGGCACTATCACTGGACGCCCGTAGAGCTATTCATCAATCGAGATGGTTTACACTACGAGTCTGTCGTCCATGAGGAGGTGCACACTTCCTTCTGCGATTGTAGTTCGGTAGAAAGACAATCGTTCCTGTGAAACACAACCAGCTCTGTGGATTATCTGAAGTAAGTAGGTCATGATTTCTGAGAAGAGACATCGCCGTTGAGTTTTTATCCAAATGTATTTTTGAGTGCCATCTAGTTCCATTTTATTTGAGAGAAGACATACACCTTGATGGCCGATATCCCCAACATTCAGCTACTCGCACAACGAAACAATATAAATTGATAAATAGTTGTCTTTTATGAGCACCGTTTTATTTACTTGTATGCATTTGGGGTTTTGGGTCCAAACAAAACTAGAGAAAAGCAGCAAATTCTCACATCTGAGAAGCTGGAACCAATGAATATTTGCTTCATGAAAGTCTTTACGATTGATCAACAGTTGGGTTGGGCAATAGAGTTTAACGGTACTGTATACCTTAAGACAATATAAATTTGTTATAAAATGATTGAATATAGCCGCATTACGTCTTAATATATCCAAGCAAGTAAGGCTGACAAGTTAGCACAACAACCCACATCTACTACAAGGCCACTAAACATGCTAACGAAGCTACCGACTCATGACAACAAGGTCTTCTTCATACAAGCAAATGAGGACATGCTCTGGCACCTTGAATATCATACGTATACACATTAAACTAACACTTGTTGCTGCATTGTCACAGGTAAAGAGTTCAGAAGGCAAACAGAAGGCTTCTATCACCACTCATGACTGTACAGCTATGATCTCAGTATGGCTGAAGCAACAGAAACCTCCGTCCTGTCAGGGGACACAGTCACATTGTTTGGACTTTATATGTGAATTGACTACAGTTGAACGTCCACATGTTAGCAAGGCTGACAACATCCTTGCTAACAAAGTGTGTGACCACACAAAGTGTTAAAAAAACACATCAAAAACACATCATGACAGAGCAAAAACTCAAGTCTGGGAAGCTTCAGTGACTTCAGAGGCACCATCACTGCCTCGTCAACTTCTTCTTCCCTTTTTCTATTTTTATCAGGACATGAATCAGATGATATCATTTGTGTTGTGTTGTGTTGTTGTTGTGGTCCTGACTTTTCCCCGCACTGATCCAAGGTTGACATTTCCATTTCATGCTAACAACCTTCATCAATAATGCTGAAGTTGTCTCTCTCCAAACACACTCGCTCATTCTTTCTCCTTCTGCAGCCTGCCCGGGTTAAAAATAGCTCTCCCCTCTCTCTTTCTCTGCTTCTCCGTTTACATAAGCACACAGAGGGGGGAGGGGAGCACTTCCGGTCTGGCCACCCAGCCCAGCATCTGATCCATAACACTGGGGCTGCTGGGTGTGGGAGAGAGGAGAGGAAGAGGAGAGGAAGAGGAGAGGAGAGATCCTGCAAAGCAGGGAAGCCCTCTTTCTATTTCAATCGCTATAATAAGTCTCTATAATTGTTTTTCTTTTCAATGGTTCTGTCTCTGCGTTAGCTTGCACCGCTCTCTGTCCACACATCACATTTCAAAGGACGGTAGGAGGGTTTTGTCGGGATCATTTTGCTGACAGCCTCCAGGGACAAAAACGTACAGTACCACACACTTAAGCGACAAAACACATGTCATGCATGCGTCTTCAGTGACGAGGACACAGGCAGACATGCAGGTACTCGTTCTTTACCTGAGCGCTTCTTTTTTTCTACAACTCCGCTATATTTTTGTAAGAAGTATTCAAATTCTATTCCACTACATTTATTTGTTTGTCCTCTTTTTCCCCACCCTCGTTAATCATCCAACGACCACCCAGATTGATCTTGTGACCCTTCGGAGGGTCCGGGCCCCTAGGTTGGGAACAACTGGACTAAACCTTTACATAGAGTAGTTAAAACGAGCTCGTCCAGCTATGACAGTTTACTGTTACTTCCAAATTGATACATCAGTATTGAATATGTCTCACATGGGACTTTTTTCTGCAGAATAAGCACTTTTTTACTTTCAATATTTTAAGTACATTCTGCTGGTAATATTCATGTTCTTTCACTTAAGGAGTTTGAATGCAGGACTTTTAGACCTTCACTTAAGTCCAACACACTATAGAGTCTTCAGTCTCCGAGTCGCTGTTCTTGGACACAGTGGTGCTTTTAGCTAGATGCTAACATAAGCATGACAACATGCACACAATGTCAACTCTAACGTGGTGATGTTTAGATTGCTGTCTACCATGTTAAGCATCTTAGCAAGCTAACATTTTCTAATTAGCACTTAACACAAACTGCAGCTGACAAGCCAAAGTATTGGACATTTTGAAATGTAGACCTGGTGTATTTCATGGAAGTCTGTCTTACCGTCGGCCTCCATTTAGATGTATATGTATGTTTGAATGCAAGTGCATGTATGAAGGTGGAAGGTAAAGGAAAGGGGGCTTACTACTGTGCGCAGTCAATGAGTTGATACTCGTTGGACCTTTCCCAGCAGCTCCGCACACCCTCGTCCTGCCAGAGGATCTTCGCATGGTCATAAAACTCCTGGAGAGAAAGAAAAGAGGGGTCTGGATCAACAGAAACGAATGAAACACTTGGCTCGATGTCGGGTGAATTGTTGGGGAAAAAAATGCAGGTTGCTTATTTAGACAATGTTTGCGAATGAACTAAGCTGCTCGCAGACAGCCCCGAGGGAGAAGACGCAAAATCTTCCTGTGGGTTTAATCGTCGATCGACCGAAAATGAATCAGCAACTACTTTTATAAATGAATCATCGTTTTTTTTTTTAAAGCAAAAAGGCCAAACATTTCCTGCTTAAATGTCAAGAACTGGTGCTTTTATTTGTCTTACATGACAGCAATTTGAATATTTTTGTCTTTTGTACTGTTCAAATTAAAACAGGCATCAGTCACTGTTTTCTGATATTTTATAGAGAAAAAGATTCATCGCGGAAACAATGAGCAGATCATTTGATGAGGAAAATGATTGTTAGTTGGAACCTTAAAGAGGAGGAAAGAAGAGAGGACATAAATTGTGTTAAAACAACAAATGACCGACTTCACACATTGGTGGATGGTAATGTAGGAGCGAGTTGGTATCATTTCCCGTCAAAGCCTTGATGGGTGACAACGTTTACGGACAGATGGAGGGAGGCGGTGGTGCTCGCTGGCTTAGTTTGTAGTTAACGGCCGGAGAGGAGAGGAGCAGCAGACGAGCAGGGCTCCGGCCGGAGGCAGGAAACAGAACAGTTCAGCGAGTTCATGAAGAAACGGAGAGCTTTGTACGGAGACAAGGCTTGGCTGTCACTACACAGGGGCCTATCTCCTCACTACCATCTACAGCGGGTCACACACACAGCACAGATACGGCATTATGAGCCCCGGAGTCACACTGCGTACAGCCCTAAAAAAATACTTGATGGGATTGAGAGTGGGCCTCGGTACCATTTCTTTATCAACTTTTTTTGTCGTTGTTGTGAATAATAAATAAAAAGGATTCCCGATTAGAAACGAAGCTCAAAAGGAAATCAAGACTTTGGAGATTGAATCCAGGCAGTGTGATTGTTTTCCCTCCCTCTCTTCCTCCTCCGCTGAAGGCAGAGTCAACCAGTCCAACTGGTTTCCAGTGGGCCCTCAGGCCCGGAGAGGGGGAGCGGGCTGAGGAGGAGGAGAGGCTGAGCCTATTAAATAGTTCTCTACTGTATTCTCTTTCCTGAACAACCACCTATTCACTTCAACAGGCCGAAATGGAGAAGCCAAACCTTTTGCTTCTGGGAACCGATGCTTTAGTTTAGGTAACCGGCCGTCAGTGTGCTGAACTCAACATCTAAACCAACAGCTGTAACACTGCTCTAACCCTCCACAACCCCACATGAACACCTCAGTAACAGAGACAATGTCAGGAGACTTCCTTTTGCTAACACACAAATACCCTCCGTGCTGCTGGAAACAGATCCCCTCTGTGGAAACGGCCCGTTTCAACACGGAGTTCTTCTTCTTCACATCTATTCTCTAAATGTTTGTTCCACTGATAACTTAAAGCTACAAGTCACTAGTTTTAATTTGTGAAACTGGTAAATCTGCAAACGCACTTCCTTGTATATAATGTGCATTTTTATACTTAATTATTGTTACTTTGATTGCTTAAATATATCTTTGCTGCTGTAGCAAACACATGTCCCCATGCAGGATGAATAAAGTATCTATCTCTCTAAATAAATAAATAAGAAAAGAGATTTTTGAAAAACATTTGAAGTTAATTAGAATGTAAAATGAGTTTGATTTATTCGGACTGCTGGTTGTGTTAATTTATTAATATTTTAATTTTAACTAAAAATCTATTTCCAAATGCAGAATATGACGCATATTCAAAAGTCTTCCCATTGGATCCCTCTGAGCCTCTGTGTTTCTGGAGGACAGGTCCCTATACACACATTAAGGGTTATTACACACAATTAGTGTTAATGGGCTGAGTGGATCTCTCAGGTGAGAGGCTCATTCAATCGACAGCCTCCCAGGTGGAAGCACACCTGCTGATTGAATCCCTGCACGAACACACCCGGTGGACTTATAGAGACGTATAACGGCTGCATGGGAGGTTCCAAACCAAAACGTTTCTAAATACTGCCTCTGGTAATAAGATGCATTACCTCGATGATGCAACATCGACCTCCAGATGACGTTAGAAAGAGGTTATTAGCATGAAATGGGACTTAGAAATGATAGAAGGAAAAAATAAAAAACTAGTGCAGAAGTCAGAGAGTCGGCGGTAAAGTGCAACTTACCGAAGGAAACTCAAAGTCCTTCTGGATGACTTGGTTGAGGACATAATCGAAACGGCATCGGTTTGCAGGACAGGCTATCTGGCATGGCGGTGTGAGCGAAGTCATGGCAGTCACAATCGTCTGGATGGAGGGAACAAAATTCATAAAACATAAAGAGTTTCATTTCAATGTGCTGCGTGTTCATTTTGAAGGTTCAGCATAGTCTGAAGTTTATTTCTCTAGATTTTAAAAGCATTCAGAAAATCAGTTGAGTTCATTTCTCATAATCCATCGTGACTTTGAGGACGCTCGGCTTCATCACTTCCTTATTAAGCCATAAAATTGTGAAAATCTCTGAACTTGCTCCGAAACGCAGAAGGAAAAGTGCCACAAATCATTTAAAAATGGGTCAAAAGATCAATCTCTTACCTCTATAGCTTCTTTAATGTTGTTTTTAATATCGTGAATTTTCTGTTTTTTCTCCCTGTGAAGAACAAATAGGTGTTATTTTTTGTCAGGAGTCAGGAAGGTTAACGGTGAATATAGACCATCACTTTGCTTAAATGTTAATACAAATGTGATTATTTCCAAAGTCTCCACAGGGAACTGAAGAAAACAATCCTCAACAAGCCGGAAATATATCAGCTGTAAAAGCAAACATGGATAAAATACATGACAAAAAAATAAAACAGCTCGATGATTCCAAGATAAGATAAATAATGTTTTGTTTCTTCTGTCGTAGAGCCAGACGCTTTTGGTTGGAATTTGCTGTGTAACAAAAACTGGAGGTGAATTAGATCAGACATCAGTAATATGGTGGCTCCAGCTGCACATATACATTTAATTTGCTGACCAAGTGCAACTCCTGAATGTATACTTGCTGATACTAACAGCAGGACTAAGAAAGTAACACAGACTTTTACTGTACATTTTAGGGTGTTTCTCTAAATCCAATATGAACAAACACAGCTTGGCTTTGGCACTTAAATGTATGTAATCCAACGTAAGACATGTCTATTCAGAAACCGGACAAAAGGTGAGCTTGACAATTGAAGGTGGGATTTGGTGCTGAAATTCCCCAAATGAAACAACGAGCTGCTTACACAACCAGGTACCTGCATGGAGGGATGTCTGCTGCATGACCGACAGCAAAACATCCCAGTATACCAGAGCAACACCGAGCACAGCGAAACACATGTTTGTTACGTTCAAGTGCACTGTGTGCAGTACATTTGAGCAGGAGGATTTCAAATTAAAAGCATGGACGAATGTGTTCTGTAATCAAAACCCTGACGATAGATGTTGTGAAGACAACAAAGTTTCAGCCTGGAGACGGTGTTCATATTTCCTCGAGACAATTCTCTTTTTGTTAGTGAGCATTTTCAATTGTCTATTACTATTATTATTATTGGGTGATACCCGATACCTAAATATCCATCTTTTGGTGCTCTCAGAAGATATTTTAAACTTTAGAGGAACTATCAGTAATCATGATGACCGAAAAGTTACAGATATTCACTCACTTCACCGAGCTTCAAAGTCAACTTACACAAAAAGAAACTCCTACACGTTTGGGATTTGGACTGCTGGTCTGAGGCGCTGTGAAACTTTGATGGGCATTTTCCACGATTTTGTTTTTACATTGTACAAACCAAATGAATAATTGAGAAAACGACCTTCCGGGCCCCAAAGAGAGCCACAATCCCCCCCCCCCCCCCCCCCCCCCGGAGCTAAACGGGACTGTGGACTGTGTCTGTGAGCAGCAACTGTTCGACGTGACCCAAAAATAAGCGCATGATGATGCTCCCTGCCCCAAAAAAAACCCTTTCTAGGAATCGGACGATCCAGAATAGAAAAATGTCAGGATTGTTTCCATTGCGTCAACTTGGGATTGACTTTCAGGAAATTCACAAGGCAGGGTGGCTTGAAAGCACCCGGGGCAATGTTTCCATGATAACGCATTCTGCTCGTGTCACGCTACCGTTTCTATTTACTCCAAAATATTTGTTTACCAGCCGGGTGATCAGTTTCAGTTGATTAAGATCCCTTTAAGTTTTCTTTCTAATAATCAGTAGAATTATATTTCTATATCACGTTAGAAAATAAGAGGAAAAAGATTCAAAAGGAAAGCTACATTATAATATTTAAGCTAGAAGAAAGGTGAGATTAGTAATACGTGGGTATTGTTAGTACTGTGGTGAGTGTCAGAGCTGGCTGTATGAAAGTGTCGTTAAGGACGTCATGAAGATTGGAAACAATATTGTCTCGGATTGGATCATTGTTATCGTGATACTTTCTATTAATCTCGATTGATAAATTAATTATTTAGTCTATGAAATGTCAAAGAATTGTGGGGGAAAAAAGTTCAAAACAACTTTATCAAAAGTCTTGTGTTGTCTGACCAACAATCCAAAACCCCAGAGATATTTAATTTACTGTGAGAAATATTTAAAATATACATTTCTTTATCCAACGTTGTATAACAGTAGCTATGTCTTTAAAAAGCCATGCTCTTTCTTAAAGCTTTGTCCTGTTGTTTGTCTTCACTGTTGTTTTTTCACAATAAAGTTCCAAACTGACCAACTCATGCTGAATGAAGCAGACCTGCATGCCACTAACATCACTAAAGCTCAGTCCTTGCATGTCACATCTTGTAGAAGCACCAGTAGTCCTCCACAAAAACACATCATCGAGGTATTTGGTCAACACATATTTTCATATCCGATCCTGTAAGTATCCTAATTAAACTTACGGTCTGTAAATAAAACCGCTAAAACATGTCCGTGCTGGTTTAGTGATGAGTGTGCTGAAGGTATGTGAGATTAGGGTGACCAACACTTACTCTGCGTTGAAGCCATTAACGTGCAGTATTCGCATCTGTTTGACTATCGTGCTTTTCCCGGATTCACCGGCCCCTGAGAGCAGAAAGGGGACAGAAAAACAAGTGTTTATTAAGAGTTTAAAACAAAAACTCCTTTAAAAGAGCAAAGACTAAAACATCCAGAATGGGGATCCATGAAACTAGTGGGTGATGGTTCACAGCTTGTGTCTTTGAATGCTGGATCTGTGTGGTTACTACTAGTTACCCTTCAGATTAGGATTTTAAATAAGATTATAAATACAACACACTGCTAAAGATAAACCAGTAGTCCCAAACCTTTAGATATTTTGACAGTGTGTAGATGGAGACCCTTGTTTCATTGGTCTAGTCATTGTTAGCAGATCGACCAGCTACAACAGTAAAATGCTACTTATGCATTGTTGCATAAGTGCTAACAATCTCAGAATGTGATGTATTTTCTGTACAATGAGCACGTTTCATACGTTAGGTACATTTAGCTGATAATACTCTCAGTTTAGGTCGGAGGTTGAGTGTAGGACTTTTACACTGTTGTGTTGGTACTTTTACTGAAGTAAAGGATCTGAGGATGTCTTCCACCACTGCTTCCAGATGTGAGCGGGTCTCTCAGCATCAGGCTAGAATCAGTCTAACTGGTGGACGAGAGCTTAGAATATTGTCAAAGATGTAATTGAGCCCTGATAAATACTTTTAAGATGTCATTCTCCATAAATGTGGCATGATAAAACACGTTAGATGCTCACAGATGTTCATGAGGAAAAGAAAAGAGGTCCTTTATGTGTCCTAGCAAACTGACAATAACACAAGCCAGGCCAAAACATCTCCTCACCTGGACACAAGGAGCGAGGATACAGGCCTGAGTGTAAGTCGATTTCAGATTAGCATGAACGGGACAGTCCTTTTAAGGGAAGCTAGTAATCCTCATAGTGATCCTAATTTGCCCTCCGCACTACGAGAGGCTTGGCGGGACGTAGAGGCCTGGATGATAAAGACGGAAATAGCCTCATCAAATTATAAATAGTAGAGCGTTTTTTGTTTTTTTCAATGACTGATTAGAATATACATTTCTAGAGCGGCTGGTGTGAAGAGCATTACGCAAAAAAGGTGAGCTCGTAATCTGAAACATGGCAACGTGGAGCCTACAGGCCGAACGACTGAAGGTGAATGCACACGACACGCCTGTTGGTGTGGCCCCCACAGCCTCAGCATGCTGCCTTCATCTGTCTGTCTGTCCCTCAGTCTGTGTCTCTGTCTGTCCCTCTGTCTGTCTCTCTGTCTGTCTCTCTGTCTGTCCCTCAGTCTGTAATCATGCTCCGTAATGACCCGTGAGAGCAGCAGACAGGCCGGCTCTTCAACTGTCCTGTGTCAAGACACTGGTGCTGTGACATCATGTCATTGCATCATATATTGATTTTTTTTTTTTTTTTTTTAAACATAGGTACAATCTGAAAAAAGGGAGCTGTTACATTTGTATCCACAGGTTAAAAAAAAAATCAATGGTATTGTTTTGCAGGGTGCAAGAATTCAGCACAAAATGGGCCCTAACTGAACACGCACACACACACACATACACGGTGAATTGTAGAGAAACCTACCTAATAGCAGTAGCCGGTGGGTCGCCCGGTATATCTGTTTGTCCTTCTGGAGCTGCTTCTCTATCTTTTTGTTGGCTTCCCTCTGTGCCTTCTCCTCATTTCGTTGGTCTTCGGTCTTACTATTGCCAAGACAGCCCATCTTCCCAAAAACCCAGTGATGGGCTCAGGGGGAGGCAGGGTGGATGTGTGTGGGGGTGTGTGAGGGACCTAGGGTGTTGATCGGAAGAAAAGTCAAATCAATCCTAAATTCCTGGACTGGCTCAGCAGAGGAACACCTGGCTCAAAATGGGTGACATTTGCGTTGCCAGATGACACAAGATGTAAAAACCTGTCAGGTAGTAGACGGTGGGCTCCACCAGGCTTTTAGCACAATATGGCTGGAGGGATGTGGCTATTTACTGGCAATTTATCAACAGGAGATCACTCCAAAAAAAAAAAAATAAATAAAAAGAAGAGGAGCAGAGCACCGATGCCGCCCTCTCTCACAGACGCTCGATTCTTGTGTTTTTCACTGTAAATCCGCAATGAAGTCATCAACATTGATACGAGAGAGTGGACGTGGAATTGCCAGCCTTGCAATGTACATGAATGAACGAGTTTCCGTTCCCTTCAATTTATATTTTCTATTTAAACACCGGGTTTAGAACACTATTGTTTTTTCTCCACGTTATGTTTAATGTTCTTAACAGACGTCTCCTCCGGAGCCCATCTTCGGCAGATATCTCACACTGCCATTCAATTACACTTACAACTAGATTTTTCTCGACCCCTCTTTCTTCCTCCCCCCTTCTTTAAATATATATTTCAGTTATTATTTCTTCAGGGGGTGTTTGCAAACCCAACTAAAAAATTAATGTAATTCCTCTTAAAAAGACGGCATGTGAATCACCAGCTTCACCGGGGCTTCTTTCTCACAACAGTCACATTATACACAGTTTCTTTTTCCTTTTTTGGGGGGGGGGGGGGACAGTTGTAGTCGTTATCAATAATATCCTGTTTTTAGTCGATGTCAAAATGATTTCCTCTCCCCTTCAACAGATGCTGCTGCTGCTTGCTTTTCTTTTTCTTTTTTTGCGGAGGGTTTGACCAGAGCCCAGAGAAAAAGGCCGCTTCTCCGTCCTCTTTCTCTCTGTCACGTTAATTTGTATTTCTCCTCACATCGGAAAAGCTTGTCCGCGCGAGCAAAAGGCAGTTATTTTGGCAGTTGGATGTCCTTGAATGTGACGCGGTATCCAGGTGATAGTCGTAGAAAATCCTCCGTTATTTCCCCGTTTGGCGCAGGTACAGCCCGCTGTCAAGTCTCTCCCCGTGAGTCCGTACGGTAGATTGTAGTTACATGTGCATGATACATGAACGTACCGCGGTGTTTTCACTCACTGGTCCAACGGCGAGACATTTGTTTTGTCTTACCGCCGAGAGGCCGCGTCTGCTCCGGTGAGCCGGTCGGGGAAATGAGAATCGTTTCTTTGCGGTGTTACTCTGAATTATTCTTACCACCTTTTTTCTCAGATAATTGTACATTGAGATAGATAGCGTTGAAGAGGTGGGGTGGGGCAAACGGCTCTCACGGAACCCTGGGAACGAAGAACTGTGGTCAAGTTCCGCGTGACAAGAAATTGAACTTCCGGTGGAAACCTTAAAAAAGAAATTCCCCATGGACGCTTCATGCCCAAGATGATATTAATACTAATGCTTATACTACTACTACTACTACTACTACTACTACTACTACTACTACTACTACTACTAATACTACTAATACTAATAGTAATAGGAATAGTAATAGCAATAACAATGATAATGTTTATTTGTATCGTACCTTTGAGGAGCAGACGTCACAAGTGCTTCACAAGAAATTACAAAATAACTTGAAATGCAGACATCAAGCTAAAAAAAAATAGTATAGTAACACAACACATTTGTAGAAATCAAGGTTGAAGCAAATGAGTCATGAGCTGTTTTTTAAAAGTCTCCGCAGTGTCTATGAATCTTAAGTCCAGTAGTTCCAAAGTCTAGGAGCTATGACTGCAAAAGCACATTCTCCTTTTGTCTTGAGTCTGGTGCGAAGAACAACCAACTCTAATCAGAGAACCTCAGAGACTTGCTGCGGATGTAGGGGTGCAGTGTCTCTTATATGCCTGACTACGCAGGGCTCTGAAGTGTTATCACAAAATACAGAGTTTCTCAAATTCGAACTGTTCTATAGTGGAAATCAATATACAGCTTGATTTCTAAGAAAAAACAACACTTAAGCCTACACATGTTTTACAATTGATAAATGCCTTTTTTCCAGAGAAATTGTGGGATTTATTCAGTGACTTCCTGACAGTGGTGAGAAGTACCCTGATGATCTATTTCAGTTGAAGAAATGGTGAAAAGAGACCAAATACATTTGTATATCTGTTAAATAATGCACTTTTTACTGCAATTTACCAGCTACAGTTACTTTTAATTTTTACAAATTTCAGATTTCATATAAATACAATGATACGATCATAAAGACATTGTTCAAAATGAAGCCAGCGGTTTACAAACTTTTTGGCTTATGACTTCTTACAAAAACACTATCTATTTGGAGTCCCTTGCAATGTTTCCGATGAATGAGTTGTTGGTTCCACCAAAAGACATTTCCCCTCAAAAATCTGCAGAGGGTTACATTAAAGTCTGTATTCAAATGATCTGCTTCCTGAAGAGCAATAAAATGGAGCATTCCTCAACACAAGAACTTAATGTACGGATAAATTGTGCACCATCGATCAGTTTTATAATACAAATTTACTTTAAATATTTTTTGTTGCCGATACTTTAAAGGAATTACAATGGCTTGTGTCATTTAACAACAACTTTACAGCAACCTTACAATACAATACACTAACTGTGAGTATAAATAGAAGAAATAAATTCAAATAAATTACTGACAAAATTATAACGCTCACAAATCTTTACTATCATCAAACTCATATGATTTATGTTTTGTGAGTTTCTTCCTCCGAAGTATCTCACTGTGGATTTTAGCATAGAGCTGTAGTTTAAAATACAAAACTCTAATTGCATTTTTTTTTCTTCGTCTCGGTCCGATTGAAACACTTATAATGTAACATACATCAATATATAAGATTCATACTTCAAGGCAAAAATAAATGAAATCCCACAAACTATTAAAACAATGTCACGCTTACCATTTCTCATCAAGGCAGAAGAAAAGTTGTGCTTTTAGTTTGAAGTTAATATTAAAGTGCTTCCTGTTTCCTCCTTGCTGCAGCTTGACGGATCTGGAATGAAGCAGGTTCGGATCACATGATTGCCCGGAGCGTCATGAAGCAGAGGTACAGAAGGGGAGAGGCGCCCTCTTTGAAGCAAAGTGATAATCGACCTATACACGCAAAAGGCATTAATCAATGACGATAAAAAACTGTAAAATAAGATGTTTTTTAAAATTGTCTAAAAACAGTAAATGCCATCATATACATTCAGTAACAATAATACACTTAAAATACTTATATTATTGATGAATGATAAAAACAAGTTAGGATAAGCTACTTTTAATCAAACGGCTTTTCAATCGTCTCATTTATTATTTCATGTAAGTTTTAGAACGTTTAAAAGAGACATTTTTAAGACTGCCTTGGTGTATTAGGCTATCTCTGTGACTAGTACGGATTTAATAGCATTCAACTTTTAATCAGGGTTTGAATCCCGTATTAAATCAAATTTGTTTCCAACTTTCACAAAGTTTCACAAAAGTTGAAAGTTTCTGTCAGCCTAACGAATGGTGATCTGGATCTTTAAACTGCTCCCTGTATCCTCTCACTTGCAAACACTGTGCATCAAAAATCATACACACACACACACACACACACACACACACGCACACACAAAAACCCACCTATTCATACACCGATGGCAGAGGATACCATGCAAGGTGCCACCTCCCTATCACTAACTGACATGTATAGACATTAACATAACATTAATGAATCCCAACAGACAGCTGAAGGAGTAAAATAAGTAATGACTTAAATCTTAGAAGCAAGTTAATCTTGTCCTGTGACGTTTCTGCCGTTCAAACTTTATAAACTCAGAGCACAACGTTTTCTTTCTCAAGGCCAAGTAGTATCATGGTATACCTGCGGTAACACTAAACCTTTGTGCACATGCTTCCTGTCAAAGATGGTTGGTAGTGGAAAATGTACGTATTCACCACAACAACAAAGAAAATGTACGTATTCACCACAACAACAAACGACAAGCATTTATGTACTTGTGGTATTTCTGTCTGTGTGAGTGAAGCAGAATCACAAACAGGTTTTTTTTTGTAGGTTTTCACATACAAGGAACTTGCCTTGGTGTTTAAGTACATAATTACAATAGAGGAAACAAGTAATGGAAAATACAAGAGTCACGTTTTTTTTAAATGAATGTAATATAAACACATCTTTTTTTAAATGAAAAGAGCCATACCGAAATTAAAACTAGGAAGAATTAAATGTGCAAAAGTCTGACTAAAAATATCAATTTAAACAATACATATTTATATGTTCAGTATCCCCATCCATGAAAACGTCCTCATGGGGCTTTATCGTGTGACATGTCAAAAATATATGTTTTGAGTAACGCCTATCTGTAAATATAAAAGTATACGTAATACTTAATTGTCTTATCTGTGGCTCATTCATATTCTTATTACTTGATTTAAAATACAACAATTTGAGCAACATGCTGAAGCATTAAATTGACAATCAGCCACTTTATTCACATGTCAGATCTAAATAGAAGAAATAGAAAAAGAGTAAAAAGACAAAAAGTGGAATGTATTCTAAATCCTTACATAAATCCTGGCATCAGAAAATGCTTACATTTACAATTTAAATCAATTTGCCAATCTATAAAACGATAACTGTTCCAATGGTATCATGCTATGCTGGTAATAGTCCTCTAGATGGTAGCATCTCACATCTCATAACTGCTGCACATTCTTACACCATTATTATCACACACAGATTTAGTCGGTGAATATGGAAAACTTTATCTGTTTAACATCTGGAAGGAAAACAGGTGCGCAATATCAAACTACTGCTGTGAAACGGCAGAACGTTGTATTAAATGTCTCTGCATTTTTCTGTCGTTTAAAACTAGTCCTTCCTTTCAGACATAGGAACAACATGTCTGGTACATTTGTGTGTGTGTGTGTGTGTGTGTGTGTGTGTGTGTGTGTGTGTGTGTGTGTGTGTGTGTGTACACAGTATGATCATGTTAATGTCGTTAATCAAATAGGTTTTATCTGACCCCGGCCAGAGAAACAAACCACTTCCATTCATCTTCTCTTCACTTCCTTCCTGCTTTTGGTCGCTGGTACAGCTCACAAATGTGTTTCAGCCAAATATTGCCAAAATATTCTCACTGCACCAACTGTTTTCCTCTGCAACAGCTCATAATCCATTCATTTATGATGTATCAACAACAGAGATGTTGAGTTCTTTCACCAAGTTTGCACAGCTTTACACAAAAGGAATTACCAAATGCCTTTTCCATTATTTATAATAACTTTTTAACGCAATTAAATAACTTAATTATCAATCATTTATTATATAATTTACATGCACTACAGTGTGCAAACAACAACATACAGATATACAACAAAACCTAAGGTGACATGTTGGTAGACATACCTAAACTACTTATACTGATTATAAAAAGTATGGCAAACCCTACAGTATGAAAATAATCTTTGTTTATTATCATTCTGCTAAGAGTGTTCGTGGTGTATTAGGGGCCTCCCATATAGCACAGAGAGTGGGGTGACTCCCTGACATCCCTGTGACATCATTTTGGGTGGTGTATATAAAAGACTGGCTGGAGGACTGAAGCCTATCAGACACCTCAGCTGCTCTGTGTACTGTAGCCCGATCATCATGCGTGAAATTGTACATTTGCAAGTTGGACAATGTGGCAACCAGATCGGCTCAAAGGTAATAAAATTAAATTCCTGTTTTACGCTACCTGAGAAAGAAATGAGTGAATGTTTTAACGCGATCGATTCGATTTGGTAAATATATTTTAAAAATATATTTATATTCCTTTATGATCTTGTTCTGACCAGATTAAGAATCGCTGCTGTACACAGTAAAATCATAAAAATACATGTATTTTATTAAAATTATTAAGCAAATTTGGCACTGTTCCTTTGTATGGTGCCATCAACAGTTGTGAGTGACACAGGGTGTACCCTGTGAAGCATTACGGGAAAAGATAAGGGCTGAAGCGAGACTGGTATGGGTGGGGCGCTTTTTTTTTATCATCGCCACAGCTAAAGAGACACATTGTGGTGGTTGACACTGAATGTGCCAATCTAAGCATCAAGCCGTTATTATTCTGTTCGGCATCGTCATCATTTAATAAAGTGTGTGTCGCAGAGATTCTTAATCTGGGTGTACAAGATCATGAGTTGCCACAGATTAATGAAGAGGTACATTTAAACAATTAAACAATACTTGTGCCTAACTGCATATACGACCATATGAAGTCCCAGAGGTGAAAGGTGTAAAAACAAAGCTGTCTTTCACGAAACACTTTAAATCTGTTGATGTGATTATCGACGTCTTTGGCTTTCTCTTTCTAGTTTTGGGAAGTGATCAGTGAAGAACATGGGATCAATGCAACGGGCAACTATGAGGGCGACAGCAACCTCCAATTGGAGAGGGTCAACGTCTACTTCAACGAGGCAACAGGTGATTACTCTATACAGGCTACACTCTCCGTTTAATAGCTGACAGTTTATTCCACGAACACGGTTCTATTTCATAAAAGTCTTCTCAAACTTTGACACAAAGTTTACGACTTTATTAGTTGTTAACTTCCATTCTGTTTGCAGGTGGTAAATATGTCCCCAGGGCCCTGCTTGTAGACCTGGAACCTGGTACGATGGACAGTGTGAGAGGAAGCCGCATCGGAGCCCTTTTTAGGCCAGACAACTTCATCCACGGTGAGACAAATATCGGAAACAGTCATAATTATATTTGGTTATAAAAAGGCCATTTTTGGATACAAATGCGTCCAGTGGTATTAATAATGTTTCATACATCAGAGAGAGTGGAGGATAATTTCAACCCATAAAAGATCAAAAGTCAAACTGAAGATAAAAACATCACCTAAATATTTAACCAAAGAAAAGTCAAAACATATTGTCAACTTAGAGCTGAGAATCGAAATGCAATTCAGTGTTCAATCTATAGAGAAGTGGCACAATTTGTGCTTTATGTGTTTATATGTTATGTTTTCCCTCCACTAATTCGATTGACAGGAGGGATTATTTTATTCATTTTGGTGTTCCAGGGAACTCAGGAGCTGGGAATAACTGGGCGAAGGGCCACTACACGGAGGGAGCGGAGCTGGTGGAGCAGGTGGTTGACAGAGTGAGGAACGAGAGTGAAAGCTGTGACTGCCTGCAGGGCTTTCAGATGGTTCACTCACTGGGGGGTGGCACCGGCTCTGGCATGGGGACCCTCATCATCAACAAGATCCGAGAGGAGTACCCCGACCGCATCATGAACACTTTCAGCATCCTGCCCTCCCCGAAAGTCTCTGACGTGGTGGTGGAGCCCTACAACGCCACGCTGTCAGTCCACCAACTCCTGGAGAACACAGACGAGACCTTCTGCATCGACAATGAGGCCCTCTACGACATCTGCTTCCGCACGCTGAAACTGACCACGCCGACTTACGGGGACCTCAACCACTTGGTCTGCATGACCATGAGCGGGGTCACGACCTCCCTGAGATTCCCTGGGCAGCTCAACGCCGACCTGAGGAAGCTGGCTGTCAACATGGTGCCTTTCCCTCGCCTCCACTTCTTCATGCCAGGCTTCGCCCCCCTGACGGCCCGCGGCAGCCAACAGTATCGAGCCCTCACGGTGCCCGAGCTCACCCAGCAGATGTTCGATGCCCGAAACATGATGACAGCGTGCGACCCAAGGAGGGGGCGCTACCTTACCGTGGCGGGCATCTTCCGTGGACGGATGTCCACCAAAGAGGTGGACGAGCAGATGCTTGCGATGCAGCAGAAAAACAGCAACTACTTTGTGGACTGGATCCCCCATAACGTCAAGGTCGCTGTGTGTGACATCCCACCACGAGGCCTCAAAATGGCTGCCACCTTCATCGGCAACAACACGGCCATTCAGGAGATATTCCGCCGCGTGGGCGAGCAGTTCGCCCTGATGTTCAGACGGAAGGCCTTCCTCCACTGGTATACAGGAGAAGGGATGGATGAAATGGAGTTCACTGAGGCGGAGAGCAACCTCAACGACCTGGTGTCGGAGTATCAGCAGTACCAGGAGGCCACCGCCGATCTGGATTTGGAAGAAGAGGACGAAGAAGAGGAGGGACCCTCATCACCAGCGGCAACAAAGGTTCAGTCTCGGGTTGAAGTTAAACTGGAAACAGTCACCGAAGCGAGCAAAGACGCTGTGGTTGAGTTGAATATGTAGGTGATTTACACTTTTATTTTATAGTTTAATTTATGACTGTGGTTGATTTAGACAACCTCTACTTGAGAAAAGATGTTGTGACATTTTTAAACAATAGTGCGCTTATATGTTTGTTTTTTAGAAGTTCTTTCTTGGATAGTACAATTTGAAAACGATGAAAATGTTTGTAAATACAATATGGAAAAGTTTTTGTGATGCTAGCTCGATACAATCCACAGCCATAAAAATGAAAAAAATGAAAACCACTGACAGCAAATGATGCATTGAGTGTTTATAAGTTATGATGGTAATAAAAACAGCAACACCAAAGATTGATGATTTCTTATTAAGGGTATTCATTACATTCCTAAAAAATACCAAAATACATTTCTTTTTCATTCAGTTTCATCATTTGAACTGAAACGGCACCAAACTCGGCTGCAGTGATGGACAGTACTCTGACAGCACAGTGACACCGTCGCCGTTCAAGGCTGTCACACAGTTTCCGCCAACTGTTACGAGTCTGGGACATAGAGATTACACATAACTTGGCCTGCAGTGTCTGCCCTTTGCGATAAGCACACATGACGTGGAGAGCACTACTGCACTGAAGTCGCCTACACTCACAGATAAAGGAGATAATACTGCATGTAACCCACATGTGAATATGGGTTAAGGCGACAAAAGCAGGGTTGCCTCAGAGAGGCCAATCTGCTTAAAGTTACAAGAAGGCAATGAGGTCAAGATAGATAAAAGCCTTCAACTGTACTACTGCATTGAAAGTGTTAATATGCAGCTATGGGACCATAATTTAGCTCTGACTTTTACCAATTATTTGATTCTGAGAGGCAGCACCAACAATGATGTATCAAGTGTAATGGATAACCGTAACTTGCAGGAGCTGTCATTCTCCGATTAAAGACACCACTTGGTGTCCTGCAGCATAATTGGGAAACCAGCACTCTCTCAACAGACATCTTTCAGTAGACCAGTGACCTGTCTTGACCTGTCACCCCTTCAAATTAAGCACTCGCAACCCCTCATCACAGATCCCATGTCTTTTGATTGTCCTGAAGAAGTATAACAAATGTAATTCAATAATTTACAAGACAGTCTGAAAAAAAGACTATTATTTGTTCTGCTTTTGTTATCCTGTCAATGATCTCAATATATTTTCAGATTCACATCCTGACCTGCCCTAGTTTGAAAGTCATTACTTTCAAAGTTCTCTGCAACTTCATATAAATGACTCTCTTTGGGCAGGTGTCAAAGAGTTGCAAAGAGTACAAAATAAATAACCAGTTGAATATAGGGCTCAATAGCCCACAGTGGCAAATTGCAGAGCACTGCCTACGACATTTCCACCGTGTTGATCTCGCAGTCTTTCATTCATTCAAGGTTGCAGAGAACCTTCAACCTTCACTGAGCTGAATTGTGTAACATCCGAGGTTAAATGGCCGACATGTCCACACTGTAGGTTCCACAGCTTGATCGTAAATGTGGCCTACTGCATGCTGCAGGTGAGGAGCGATAACCATGTGATTGTCTATGGCTTTTCCATTGTCGAGCTTTACACATAAACCATTTCATTCAGCTGCTGCGTGTCAGCTGACTCATGCGGTACATAGAAGAGCGCAAGTGCGTAGCTATCGCACCCCACGTGACTGCTGTGGTACAGTGGGAGGGGACTTGCTGACGTCTCTGAACGCGTGCCACTGATTTCAGTCAGTCCAACCGGCTTACAGCAGCGGCTCGACACCGGCATCAGTCAGCTAGACAACGTTCAACAATGAAGATCTGGGCGTCAGAGCACATATTTAAGTAAGTAGTGAAATTATTTGTGTTTTTTTGATTCCCGGCGATGTGTTTAGAGATTTCATTGTCAAGCAGTTCAGTCAGCTGTCTTTTAATCCGGTTACATAACTGTTTGCAGAAAACGAAGGTATGGAATTGCGTAACTTGCAAGTCAGGACCTTTCTCCCACATTTATTTTTCGCCGTGGCTGATTGCGTCACTGGATTGCGTCATCACGTCCACGCGTCTCCATGGCAACCATCCACCCTGACTTCAGATCGTTGTATTAATTTTACTTTCCAAAAAAAAAAAAATCAACCGATATGACTGAGACTGAATGCCATTTCGTTTCACCTCGTTCACCTTACGTGCGGGTCTTATGGAACCAGGCTAAATTAATGAAGTGGCCCCAAAAAATATTGACACGCTGACATCATGTCAAGACGTCTGCAGGGTGGTTCATTTCAGAATAATGTCACATAAACGGTGATGATAGTGTTCAGATCCTTGTAACAGTACCAATACTGTGCTGCAAAATAGCCGAATCCATCACAAGTTAAAGTCCTGCATTGAAAATGTCACATGAGTAAAAACAAAAAGCCTAGGTATTGTTAGCTGAATGTACTAGTATCAAAGGAAAAACGAATTAGTGCCTGCAAATGGCCCCAGAAAGGGGTATGCTATTATATAATACATTAATGGATATATTACCCCCGACGCTTTGTGTGTAATTAGCATTTTACTGTTTTACTTGGTCAAATTCTTTCTTATTATTGCAATGCTTCAATAGTACGTTTGTTTTTTGGCTTTCCTTCCACAGCCATCCTTGGGAGACGGTGACCAAGGCTGCTATGCAGAAGTATCCCAACCCCATGAACCCCAGTGTGATCGGAGTGGATGTGTTGGACAGAAGCATCGACAAACAGGGACGCCTCCACAGCACAA
This sequence comes from Melanostigma gelatinosum, assembly GCF_949748355.1. Classification (NCBI taxonomy): domain Eukaryota; kingdom Metazoa; phylum Chordata; class Actinopteri; order Perciformes; family Zoarcidae; genus Melanostigma; species Melanostigma gelatinosum. Next base: position 19,551,051 of record NC_136636.1, on the reverse strand, counting down.
GGCTGCTGGGCACAGAGTGGGGTCTTCCATCCATAGTGAAATCTGTGAGTTAAAAAAAAAACTGGCCTGCTGTCTGGCATCACTGTCACATGTCTGCTGCTGCAACCTTGCAGTGTGACTGCTTTGGTTTCACACTCAAAATGTACACATGTGACTCTGAATGGGGGAACACATGACCCGACCTGCAAGTATGTGCTCGTGGTTCTAGCCCGAGTCCGTTACGTCCCAGAGATACTGCAGGTTAATGCTTTCCAGGCTGTGAGCGTGACATTAACCCGCGAGGCTATTTCGGTCCAGGGGCAGCCGCAGACCCGGTTTGCTGAATGGAGCCGAGCTGCGAGTTCATGGCCATGTGCCACGGCTCGTGTTGTACAGGACACGGTGCCATTCTTTTCTCATAGCTGAGATGTAACCCTTCACACCATGTGATGTAACTTTCCATCTCTGTCCGTCTGGCTAAAGGTCACGACTAGAAAGAGAGGCAATGACGGAGGTCTCGGGATTTCTGCAACATGTCATCTAAACTTTCCACAGTGTCTGTAGACTTTCTGAATTCACTATAATGATAAGGCTGGAAAAAGATTCTATAGAGTTTTAGCCTCTGTAAAACACTGGCTAACCAGCTGCTGTTGTTTAGCTTTGGCCTTTTTCTTCGGTGTCTGAGGATGGGGTTGTTGTCAGAGACAACATCTATGAATAGCCCCTTTAATTCCAAGGACAGTCCGTGACACAGACTGTCCCAGTGACTGCATATTGACGCAACCTGTAATCAGATTGTCTCCAAGCAAATCACTCCTGAGCCACAGCGTGAGCGGCTGGATCATGAAGACGTCTTCCTCTGACACCAGTTTAAACACGGGCATGGACTTCTACAATAATCCCTCTTTTCGATAAATGACAGAAGACTCGTGTATTTCATTACAGCTCAAGCTAGTTGAACAGATCCTTGTATAGAAGTAGGGTGGCACATCAGATTCATGGAGATTTCAGGCTTTATTTTTCATTTGTATAACGCGTGAACCTGCACCTAAAAGATGCCTACTGGTCCCCAGAGGTCTGCCTGAAGTCGCTGAATGTGAATTACAGACTAATTTAAAGTGAGATGAAGTAATCATGTAATTTTAGATTAAAGTCTCAAGGAAAATAAATAAATGTATTTGTTAAATTCAAGGCGTGTGAGCAGGACAAGTTCAGATTGACTGCATATTATTCAACTGTAGTCTCTGCTGGTGTGTTTCCACTGGAAACTCTGATGAAGTAACTTCCAGTGAGTTTTTAATTTTCTTTTAAATGTCATTGTAACTTTAAGGTAGATTAAGTCGACGTCAACGGATGATTTGTGGATGAATACAGTGAATGAAGCTCTGTGTGTGAAAATAAATAAATGAATGCGTAAATAAAAGCACCATTTAAAAAACAAGTCTGCACTTAGATTAAGTAACATCTGCAAGAAAAACAGTCTAAAATTTAATTTGAGTTTGTACTAAGCGTGTTTCCGTCTTTGCCCTCAGATCATTGGTAACTCACGAACATACACGTACGTTCAGGAGCACTCGGTTGTGGATCCCAAAGAGAAGATTTTCGAACTTCAGTCCTCAAATGTGAGTACTCCTGACACGACACCCTCCTCTGCTGGCACCCTCGGGTCAATGTTGAGATTACGCCGTCACTGTGGGGCCGTGGTTTATGCAACCTGCTCACCTGTTTACAAAACACGTTCTATTTAACCAAAAAGCACCCGCCTTCCGTTGGGCTGAACACGTGCGAGCTTACTGCGTTCTACCTCTGGAATGAAGTCTTGGTTGTTCCACAGGTTGTTAGCGTGATCAATATTCTATCAACTTTTCACCAAGGCAAGTTTGTTGATGCACTTGTGAGACTTGTCTGAGTTGTCTCGCTGTGGGCTGTGCTACTGCACAAGACGGTTATCTTAACATGAATTTGTCTTTTGTGATATTTCCTCTGCAGATCACTTTCACAAACATGGTGTCTGTGGATGAAAAGTTAACATACAAACCACACCCTGAGGACCAAGACAAGTAGGTTTTTTTCTTTTCTTTGACAAAGCAGGGATTTTTAAATGACACTAATGAATCATGAATTGAAGCATTCAGGACTTTCTTTGAACCTCTTTTAACTCCAGAACAATACTGACCCAGGAGGCGATCATCTCTGTGAAAGGAGTCAGCCTCAGCAGTTACTTGGAGGGAGTATTGGCCAGCACCATCTCTGCTAACGCTGGAAAGGTTAGAGATCCTTAGAAGGCTCTTTTTTATTTTTGTTTAAAGTGGGACCCAGAACACGTGTGAAACCCTTTTCTGATAGTTCCCAAAATGACAAATGTTAAATTAAACATCTAGATTGAACATTGTTTGGGTCCTGCACTTGATGATGTGGACTATTTGTTCTGGACTACTCACAAAATAACAAACCTGTGCTTTTATTTCAGTGGTTCCCGACCTTTTTTAGGTTATGATCTCTTGAAATTAAGCACCGTCGACATGTTGCCCTTTAGTGTGGACATAAACAGGCAAAGAGTAACTTGTGATGCTTTTCAGGTTTTTACAAGCCCCGAAACAATGTAACATATTTAATATTTCACAAGAAAAAACCCCCACAAAACTTGACGAATATTATTATTGAGTATTTAAACACAAATTAAGAGATTAAGGAGCATGCTTTCAGATAATCTTTCCTTAAATGTCTTGCTATTGGAAAGATGAGAACCACTGCTCTCTTTTCTTTTCATGGCAACAGGTCAATCTTGTCCTTTCCATCTATTCAGCTTCATCTAATTCACTTAATTTCCCCCTCGTATGGACAAATTGTTTATTGATTTGTTTGTTCTCCGTCAGGGCCGTGAAGCCATGGAGTGGGTGATCAGGCGACTGAATGCAGAGATCGAGGAGCTGGCAGCCGCAGCACGCGGGACCATACGAGCCCCAATGGCTGCTGCGGTCACTGAGAAATGACACCTGCCTCTCTTTGCCAGCAGGATCTGAGAGAAACTGCTCATCGAGCCTCTCTTTATGATGCTCTGGTGCTGATTTGGTGCTCTGGAGTTTTTTTGTATTGTTTTAGGGTACAATTCATCCATCTCGTATACTTGTTACTATCTACATTAGATATGTTTTTAACAGCAGACGGCAGCATAAGGGGCTTCTGTGGAGCGTCTTTAGTGGGACGCTGCCTGACAGGACCCGCTGTGATAAGAGACTCAGGGACAAGTTTGAACACTACTGTTATCTGTGGGTTTACAAACATGTAGCTAAGAGGTGCCCCAGGCACTGGATGAGCTGAAAACAAGGAAAGTGCCAAAGCAGACGCACCTCTTTTTGTCCAGCACTTTTACCTCAGAAGTCTCCTTTGGCATGAACTCTCTTTTTACAGCGACAGGTAAAAGAAAAACAGTTACGATGAGATGTATAGAGGGGACTGGGAGGAAAGCTCCTGTCGAGACACATTGGCAGAAAACAGTGCCTTGTTGAGGCAGGAGACAAATGCAATGCATGTCGAGGGTACATGGGAGAGGTTTGGTTGACATGGGGATATGTGCATGTTTATTTGTGCAAGAGAGCCATCGCCAACAATGTTTTCATGCGAGACCTCAGTAATAACACGACGCACTACACCAGGCGACATCTGTAAGCCTGAATATGAACTGTGTTTTGTTATTATGTGATAACTAATGTTATTTAAGTGAAATGAAGGGATCAAGGTATTTGGCATATTTATGTTTTTGAAGAACGGTAGAAGGCCTTCTCAAATGCTGCGTTGGTATAACTTTGATATAAATCAGAAAGATGTGTGGAGACTAAACACAACAGTAAAAACGTTTAGTGACGCGTTCAGGTTCACTACCTGGACGTGTTTGCTGAACTCAAAACTGTTTTATCGATACTACTGGTCCTCTCAGCGAGAGATCTGAGAGCTTTGCGTCGACTTTTATTTGCACTTTCCGAGATAATGCGTGTTAACAATGAAAAGCTGCTACACATGTGACGATGCTGATGATCTGTGAATGTTTGACAGACATGTATTTGAGAAGGTCTTTCTTTATGTAAGACAGCAGTGTGGAGATGTGATCGATTTAGTTTCTCTATTATAAACACAACCTGTAACAGGAATTTTATTTAAAGAGTGAGTTGCAACTTCGGTTGCACATTGAGAAATGTTATAAAACATGCTTGGTTAATAATTGCAATTTGTGCATTATGTCTGGGTACTTGTTAAAAGAAACAGTTTCACCAACTGCAGAATGTGATAATAAAATAAAATATGTTAACCTGTTTGATAAAAGACTTTTCCCAGCAGTTCTTGAAATTAGGCCCTGAAGTAAAAAAGGCCAGGATAGTGTTGAAATGCAAATCAAATGTATTCAGAAAACGAAGTGCTCTATTTTTAAGTAAGAATTCAATGCAAGTCGTCATATATCTAACATGGGAGTGGATATTTATCTGACTATTGTTTTCAAGTAGCAATATGGCCTGTGTGAAAACTTGTCAAATGCACATGATTCTGCCAAATGGATTGAATTTAGGAGGTTCAGTCAATGACTGTATTGTTAGCTGTGAAGGTATATTTGTGATGTGCTTCTCTATATTATCAGAGGCTACACACTGGAACACCTGCAGCAGGTGTGGACCAGTACGACTGCATTCTTCCAACGTTGGTCACTCACTTGAATTCAAGAGTTATGATGCCACATGTTGGCCAAATGATAGACTTCTAATTTCATCTTGAGAAGTAGCCGAGTGTAAAATATATATATATGTATATATTTTATGTAATGTCACCTGGTAGAAAAGGTTGGGCCAAAGTTAATTCTATGTTTTTGAAGTTACAGACTGGGCGGGGGAAGTGTAAAGTGAATAGTTGAAAATAAAGTTATTTACTGTATGCTCTGTGTGCCACATTTTTCTAAATGACTCACTCTGCTAGCTAAACAGCAGTGAAGCTCCACTAGCCGTGGCCCTGATGCAGCAGGACTGCACCGATGACAGTTCATGAAATTGCACTGAGCAAAATGTGCAAGTATTGTTTGGGCTCTCACCTCTGAGCAGCCTTATAAGCAGAACAAAATGTACGAGTTATTTAAAGTGTCTTGTGTCTGATTGTATTTGAACTAAAATAAATAATGGCCATCTAATAAAAGTTTTCCACCATGTGCAGAATGTGTAGGTTTCATAGGTATATGAGTTGTGTGTAGTTCATATAGGGTGTCGGCGGGCCGTCTGATTTGTCTGCTGCGGCCCTCTGCTGTTTGGGAGGATTTCCTCTGACGTCACGCTACACCCTTTAAAATCAGCCTATGGTGCGCGAGCACAGAGCATTCTCTCAGCCAATCGGTGGTCGCGGTGCATTTAAAGGTTTTGAACAGAGGGACGTTTGAAACTGAAGTCAGACGAGCAGTGTTTGGGGGAAGTGTGTTAGATAGCACAATCTGAACTGGAATCCGCATATATTTATAGTTTAGTTTGATCCGTATTCATCAGCGTTTACCTTCTTACGACACCGAACTGTCTTTAAGAAGGAGCTGTACTGCGAGAGCGTTGAAAATCCACCTCGCGGTAACGTTACACTAAATATTTATGTAGGTAGTCGTACCTGCTAGCTAGCGGTAACGTTAAAGCTACATGTTTGAGAGCTAACGTTACTCTGGGATTGTGCAATAAGACATTTAGGTAAGTAACGTTATCAACTGCGTACCAGTAGAGTTTTGTTGGGTGTTTTGGATGCTATAGTTACCAAATAGCTAATGTTAGTTCAAACCTAACTTATTACTTTAGCCACGCGACGGAGAATGCTACAACTGGGCGGCTTGTAATTTATTACAATTTGTTTTCAATTATTATCCCTTTTCCTTAATGAATGTTGTATAAGTAAAAGGAACATCTGTGATACGTTGCACAACGTTTGTGGTAACAAAGCTAATGTTCATGGTAACATTGAGACAACGTAGCCAAAGTAAATTGACCTAGAATGGCTAACGTTACATTTAAATGATCATCCATCTTTGTGTTAAAACAACCTCTTCTGTACCCTTTCTCAGAAGATGGACTCTGCTGCCAGGCTCAAGCTGACAAAGGGCATGATGCTTCAAAGGCCAGAAGTGAAGGTAATGCACAACATTAAGATAAAACTAATACTGTCACAGGTTGTGGGCTCACTTTTCTGACCTTAGTCATTGTATGTTGATGTGAATGTGTTGAGCTTTGAAGTGGCTTCACACAGTCTCGGCACACTATTCAAGTTTAAGTTATAAACACCAGACACACAGCTATGAGTAGACGTGCACACACAGGCCGAAACCCAAACATACAGCTGAAAGTGTTACTACAACAGGATTGGGGTTAAGAAATTCAAGTCAACAAAAGAGCACATCCAGAAAAGATGGAGCCAAAATGCTTCTTTGTCTTTTAAAAGCCAGTTTGTTCCGTGCTTGGGGATTTTCTTTGATTGCAGTCGGTCAGCGATGGGCCAAAGCGGATTCCTGTGTCTCAGCAGCCATCGATGACTGTAGTTACACCAGCTCCGCACCAGCGGGTTCTAGGTGTGTCGAATGGACCTCAGCGCGTCCAGCGGCCTATGATGCACCAGAAGTCGGCGTCTCACGTCTCTGTTGCTGTCAAGGCCACGCGCCCCACTGATCATAATGTGAACCCTGCTACTCAGAATGGAAACCGTGTCCCGCAGCCCAAACGCGTTTCTCAGCAAATCCAACCAACGGCAATTGTCCCCAAGGTGAACCTGGAGCCGGCCAAACCACCATCTGAACCTGCAAACCTGGAGAAGCCACAGAGTAAGCATAACATAAAATCAACTAATCAATTGTGAGTGGCTGCTTTTATTTAGATGCTGAAATATCTTTTGTTGACAGACAAACCTGCCAAGAATGACTCAAACACCTCTGCATCAAAGTAAGTGTGAATTATTGTACTTTTTTATTCTTTTCATATAGACGACAATTTGTTATTGTCTATAACTAACTATGCATGTTTCCGCTCACACAGCAAGCGGTGGAGCCTGGAGAATTTCGACATCGGCCGTCCCTTAGGAAAGGGTAAATTTGGAAATGTCTACCTGGCCAGAGAGCAACAAAGTCGGTTCATCTTGGCCCTGAAGGTGCTCTTCAAGAAGCAGCTGGAGAAGGCCGGGGTGGAGCACCAGCTGAGGAGGGAAGTGGAGATCCAGTCTCACCTCAGGTAATTCGTCGTTCAAATTATGCAATGTAGTGCCAAATATGAATCATGACTGTAATGGGGCTGACCAAAGGCAATGTGACACAGTGGTCATCCTTATTAAAACTCGAAGAGCTTCGGGACATGTGTTTTACTGCCCTGATTTCTGAATCACTGGCGAGACAAACTTCCATCTTTGTAGGCCAGTTGTTGTCACACATAACATTTTCATTATTTATGTAATACACTTGTAGACTCGAGCCTCTATGAACAGTGATGGCAGTACTGGGTCCCCCTGTTTAATGCACTCGTATGCCGGCCTTGTTGTTGTTTTATAAAGCCTGGCACTTTCAAGTGTGAACACTCTTTTGCTCTTTAGCCGTCGTCGTGTGCTGTTGCAGCATGGTCAGATAAACTCACTACAATGTGTTTACTGGTTACTGTGGTTAAAGTATTTTCCAACTGGGTAATTCATTCAAGTAGATTCCTGCTTTTATTTTAAGTTAACCTGAATTGGCCCATGCCGGTCTTTGTTTGAAAGACTTGAGTGATTGCATTTTGGGAACCAAAGAAATCGTTGGTGTGGACCTCCTCTGTAAAGCAGCTGCTGATGTCTTTGCTTCCTTTTTAGTTCTGTCCATTTATTTTGCTCTTTTGAAATATTGATTGATGTCCTGCAGGCACCCCAATATCCTGCGCCTCTACGGTTACTTCCATGACTCATCGCGTGTCTATCTCATCCTGGAGTTTGCACCCAAGGGTGAACTGTACAGTGAGCTGCAGCGCTGTGGATGTTTTCCAGAGGCCAGAAGTGCGACAGTAAGTGCCAATTTAAGACCTTTTTGTAAAAAGTGTACTTTGCTGTCAAATGAGCAATTGACATAACCAACTTAAACACTTGTATACATTTACACTAATTCCAAAAGCCTGTTTTATGTTGGGTGTCTTTCCTGAAGTTTATCATTTAGAAATGAAGAGGATGCTGTCAAATACAGACTGTGATGCATGTTGTATTCACCGTGCTTTATGTGCTGTCATAGTACATCATGGAGCTGGCAGATGCACTCGACTATTGCCACTCCAAGAAGGTGATCCACAGGGACATCAAACCAGAGAATCTGTTGCTGGGGGCCAACGGGGAGCTAAAGATTGCAGATTTTGGCTGGTCTGTTCACACTCCCTCCTCCAGGTATGCACATACCGGTATATGCATTTTTACTTTTCAACCTTTTTCGATGGAGAGCTTTTATTGAATCTGTGATCTTAATGTTTGGCATAATGGTTTCAGTTGCATTTGCAATTAACTTGTTTTGCGTCAGTGGCTGTGCTCAGGTCAGGAATTACTTGTTTCTTCTTCTTTCTCTTGGTGCCCCTCTACATCACTGGGAGCTTTCAAACTAACTTTATTAATGTCTCTCTGTTCAGGAGATCCACGCTCTGTGGCACGCTGGACTACTTGCCTCCGGAGATGATTGAGGGGAAAACTCATGATGAAAAGGTGGATCTGTGGAGTCTGGGCGTCCTTTGCTACGAGTTCCTGGTTGGAAAACCCCCCTTTGAAACAAAAAGTCACGAGGAGACCTACCGCAAGATATCGAGGGTAAGGCATGAATAGCTACACTCCAACAATTAGCATATAATGTAGAGCTCTGTAGTTTCCGAAGCCTTTTCCTTCCACTTGAGTTTGCAGGCCTTGCGCTACAGTTTAGCTGGTAAACCTTTTGTGCTGGTTGTCTTTGTCATCCAGGTGGAGTACACCTACCCCGCACAGGCCAATATCGGTGCTGGAGCCAAAGACTTGGTTGCTAGGCTTCTGAAGCACAACCCAATGCACAGACTGCCCATCCGGGGAGTCCTGTCCCACCCCTGGGTGGTCGAGAGCGCCACCAAGAAACCCACAACCATGACCAAGGAAGAGCTCGGCCAGTGAGCCTTATTGTCCCCTCAGACCTGAGAGCTGTACATGTGAGGGTGCAGTGGTGCGGACCACAGAGGTGTGGCACATGGACACCAGTGGGCAGCTGATTATTTAGAATCGGCTTGTACTACTATATTGACTTTGAAATCACTTCTTGTGGATGTTTTTGTCTTTTTGTATCTTATCCTTGTTTAACAAATGGCATCCTCTTGCCTGTAAATATTTAACTTTTTGCGTCATTGTGAGAATTTTATTGAGCTTTTCTAAAATGCTATTACTTGAAATACAAGAACATCTATCGTGGAATATGTCACTTTTGAATTAAACGGTATACATCTTACAGTAAATCATTCCATCAACCCTCATTTTATTAAGCGCCTCCAGCGGCATGTGGCCAGCAGAGGGCGCCAGCATACCACTAGAGTTGGATTGGGAAATTGTTACAGATTTTAGCTATTAATTCCACTGACACTGTTAATAAACCTGTTCCACATTTATTTGCACCTACAATAAAACGTTTAAATGTGAAGTTATTATTTTTGCTTTTATCATGTTTTTAATTTTTGTGTAACTGAAGAATTAAAAAAAACGTCAAGTTTGTCTTTTTAAATTGTGAAGTATAAATTTAAGCCATGGTTCTTTAAAAAAAAAAAAGAGTCAACGGGAAAGTTTCCTTGTTGGAAAAACTTAGTGACTAAAACGGTTATGATTGGCACAATTATCAGTCAATATCAAATAATGAAATACAAGGATGTCACACTGCTGTTTCATTGGAGGCCAGTTCAATGTGCAAAGCAATTAAAGCGACAACAAAACATTCTCTGGATGAAAACGTTAAAACGACTGAAGTATGCCTGCCACGTGCATGGATGGGGCCGATGGCCCTACTGCTGTCATGTTTCTGTTTTGGTGCACTAGGTGGCGCCCGAGGCACAATAATGTTTAGTAAAACTGAGAAGATTATGAACGGAAATTCGTATTATTGCAAGTAATCTTAGAAATCCTTCATTTAGATTCCCGGCTTTACTTGTGTGACGCTATTTGCCTTTTGTGCTTTTAAGTTAAGACATTGTTTGCTAATTCTGTCTGATTGTTAAAACTGGTGATGCGTGTCCTCAGGAAACTGGCTGAATTATTTCAGATAGGCTTTTATTGCATACTGTCTGATATGCCCACATTATTGAGGACTTTCAGTGAGATGTACCAATGGGATTTCTGCTCGCGCTTCTCGGCTGTCAATCTGCTGATCCCATTAGACATATTTGATCACTTTTGTTCTCTCCCTGGAGCTTCGTTGCAGGTGAACTGGCCCCTTCTTGTAAGCAGCAGTGTAGGTGCTCCATCCGCGCATTCGTATGCACCAGTATAGCTTTATGTTTCAACAGCTGGAGATTAGCTTACTCAGTGAATAAACGGTTTGTCCAGATGTCTCTGCAGAAAACTCCCAGCGGACAGATGTGCCTGCAGCACATCAGTCGAGATTCCTTTCACTTGAGCACGCGGGGACGCAAGGCCCGGTGTACATCATGTAGGCTTTTTGGTATTACACACACAAACACCAAGACACACGTGATTCTTTTTCCTTTAAGCCACCAGGCCTTTGCAGCCCTTACACTGTATATTAGCTTCAACTTCGATTTTAAAAAAAAGAAAGAAATTGAATGCGACTATTTTCTCCATTTTCTGTCTTTTATTATAGAGAAAAAAAATACATGTTCTGAACGTTTTTCGTTTTACATAAAACCACACACATTTTTACAATATAATTTCACTTATTTCATTGTTCTTTAATATTAATTTCACGATATATGATAACGACTTTGAGATATACATTCCATCTTTTTGAAACCACAACAACACACTACACATACTGTTTTATAACAACAGGACCCATTGGATTGCACACAATGAAAAATGTCTATGCACATTTTCCTCTTTAGTGATCTCTTTTTCTTTTTCTTTAAAGATTTTCAGACACCGAATTTTCAAGACGGGAATCTTCCAATTAATACCAGAACACGCCATGTGTTTCCAAATGCATTGACACAAACATTATGGTGAGATTCGGGCCAGGGTGTGGGGGGTTGAATGTGTGCAGGTCAGGTGAATTTATTCATTGCCAATTTTAAAAGCTGAAGATGAATTTCAAATATTGGAGAAAAAAATATATCAAAGCAAAACTGTTCACAGTTTCACGCAGAATAATCGAAATTTGGAGGATTTTTGTCATTTCCACTTCCCAGTTTCATTATTTTTTTGTGTGTCTAAAATGTCATACATTCAATGCATAGTTTGTATAGCTGCTGTGTACTTTGATATTTTGCATTCAGTATTTTTAAACTGCTCGGGGACGGTCCAATTTCCTCATTTATAACGAAGCTTCGCTATTCTTTAACATATTTCTATTCGCATTCGTGTGTTTTACTGCTGGTTATTGCCATTGTGTTATTTTGCGTGTCCACAGGCTTTTTCTTTATTTAACACCACATTCACTGCCCATAATCATATTGCAAATTACCTATCGAAGAGAGTGGCATTTCATAACGTTTTTTTTATTCTTATCTTAAATAAACTTAAATCACATTATGCTGTCGAAAGCCCGTCCATCGCAAACTCTAGCGTTACATGAAGTGAAGTCTCGTGCGACGAAGAGACAAACTGCCCTTTTAACTGCCCATTTAGTTTAAGGTCAATATTGTAAACGTTCACTCCACTGGAAAATATGTAGGTTTGTTGGCATATTTATACAACATGTACTGTCCTTATAGTGTGTTGTGGATGCACTGGATTCCCTCACTGTCACTGACTCTATTTCTCTCTCTCTGTGTGTGTGTGTGTGTGTGTGTGTGTGTGTGTGTGTGTGTGTGCGCGCATTTTTTCTGAATTGATGCAAGACTGTATGAATGCGGAAATCTCCGCGTGTGTTGTGAGCGCGCTTTTTACGCATGAATTAAGCAGAGGGGCTGCGCTTGCCGAGAAGTCGTGTTTCTTTTTTTTCTTTTTTTCACTAAATAGCGATTAGCAGTTTACATCTAGTTCCAGCAATGCATCTACTCTTGTATGTTATATTGAAAAGCCTCTACCAGACCTTCTACTGAGTGGATAAAACCAGATATGCTGCATATACCTCCTATTACAAATATGGCGACGTCAAAGAAAACCTGGTGCCATAGCAGCTTTCTCCATAAAAGCCTGAGGTGGAAGAGACTGGGAAGCAGAAAGCACAGGCCTGCACCTGTCAGGCTGCCAGTGAGACCCATGAGGAGGGCGAAATGTGGCACATAGATCGCCATGAGCAAGGTGAACACAACAAGGAGGCATCGGAGACTGAGTCCCCAGGACTTTATGCGTCCATCGCCCGCGTAGCAAGCTGGAAAGGCCGCCCGTCCTCCGTCCTGGAAAAACGATTTCTCGAATACCTCGACAGCGGCGAAAAACGGCAGCGGATACGACAGCAAGGCTTTTGCCACAAGAAAGAGGTTGACAACGGCTCTGATGGTTGAGGGCAGGTTGTCTGTGATGACCTCCTTGGTCGTATCGGCCCAGGTCAAGTAGGCCACGAGGGCGAACAGGCCCTTGAGGATGCAGGCAGCGATGTGAGTCCAGTTCATCATGCAGTGGAACTCGCTCGGTTTCGACATGTTCCCCTCCAGAGACGGCAGGAAGATCTGCGAGGTGTAGCTGAACACGATAATCCCAATGGAGATCGGGAACTTCTTGACATCGATGTAAAACTTGACCTTGTCCCAGGCCCAGTCCCTCGCCCTGGAGAGGCAATAGGCTATCACCAGGACGTTGATGACAAAGTGGGCCATCGTGCACAGCAAGCTGAACTTGGAGACGGCTTTCAGGCTCTTGAGGAAGGCGCAGGGGAGGAGAGCGGCGGTGGCGATGATGGCCCACGACTTCTGGGATATTGGCATGTTGGGGAAGCTGTTATACATGAGGTTACCACTGACCACCACATACAGGATGCAAGTCATCACTAGCTCTATGATTTGGGCTACATTCACGATATGACCACCTAAAGATGGGAATCTGGGCGCGCAGCAGGCGTTGGCAATGTCCACATAGGAGTCCCGCACACGGACGAGCTGTCCGTCTTCGTCCTCCTCGTACAGACAGGCAATGAGGATTTTCCCCGTGTAACAGCACACAACGGCGGCGAAAATAATGAGAAAAAGTCCGAGGTATCCTCCGTGCAGGATGGCGTAGGGCAACCCAAGAACGAACATCCCCTGTAAACATAAAACAGGAAGGGCACGAACATTGTGAATGGGTTAAACTGTTGGTGATTAAATATGAATCAGTAATACTTTTCTGAAGACATTTTATTTCAATTAAACAAATCGCATGACTCGGGCCCTGGCTTTGGTCTGCCTGACTCTTCAATGATGTCCCTCCCGTTTTAATGTTGTGGGTTTTCCACTTCGCTTTGAGCGCATCCGCCCTGCTTCTGACGTCACCGCAAACTGGAGGAGACACGCTCCGACGTCACGGTGACCGCCGTGACCACAGCCGTGATGAGGCATGAAAAGGATCGCGTCGAGAGATTTTTGTCGCAGAGCCTGAATGCTCCACTCTCGAGTAAATCCTCGCACTTTGACTGATCACAAATATCTCTTTTCTGTTACTTATGTCTGTACGCAAATGCAATTGCCAACACACATTTAAAATACATGTGGCTCTTTACATTGTATTGCTTTAATAGTAGTCCTATGTGTTCAGACATTTTAACCCATTTTCTTAGTCTTTATATTATAGTTGCAATTAATAACGTGCCCAATAATCCCAAAAGATGGAGAGAAAAAAATCCAGAGATAGCGCTCTCGAAGTCTACACAACGATTGTGTTTATCTTTACAGCTTAATGTATTCATTGACACGCGGAGTATTAGTTGAGCAGTTATCAGGGGCGTGCATCGGTGACACTGGGCATCATACAGACAAAGAATGTGTGTGTTGAGGGGAGGAGGAAAGGGAGGGGGGGGGGCACAGGGCATCAACTACCTCCCTTTTTTCAGCGCATTGTAACACCTTAGCTGTTCGGAAATCTCTGCTCTGCTCCAATGCAAAATATGTCAGAATAAAAAAACATTGTTGGGCTCAAGCAAGCTGCTGTTAAGATAAAAGTAATTTGGGTGAATCTTTTTACATCATTATTATTAAAAAACAGCGACTTAAGAAGTTGCTTCAAATGGACATAACCTGTGGTGTTTTGAACATGAATATTTTAATCAACCTTTGTATGCGGTCGCAGGTGTTCCTCTATCTCAAATTTCACAGCCGCTCTGGAGGCGACTCGGCCAATTAGAACCGGGCACCGTACCTGCCCGTTTATAATCCGTGAAGTGCGGCTTTACCTGGATCGCATTCGTGACGTTCCAGCCCGCCTCCCACGCGGTGATTTTTGGTTTGTCTTCAGTCAACTCGTTGGCGGGATCTCCGTCTTTTGAGCCCGAGCGCGGTGGACCGGTCCCGTCCCTCTGGTAGTGGCTGTCCCCGTCCAGTCCGCCTCCGTCTCCGCTCCCCTCGCCTCCAATCTCATCGGTCGTCAAAATGTCCATCTGCATGCCTTGCCGGTGGTCGTAGTCCAGGTCATCGCACGCAACGAAGCCCAGTCCCTCCTCGTCGGTGGCGGCCTGGAACCCCATCCTGGCGAACATCCCGCTCACCTTCGCCTGGGATTTGTTGGAGACAGTGGTGGCTGCATTTGACAGTTTATTCGAAAGCTTGCTTCTGATTGACGTCGCCATTTTTCGATCCTCTCCCGAATCGCAACTTTCTGCAGCTTAATTCGTGTGTTCTTCTCCTCCTGTCGGTAAAAATGTGAGGTTACTTTGGATGACAGCTCTTGATTCTCTGCATTAGATATAAAGCCACGAGGAAAAGCGCAAGTTGTGTTTTGTTTTAAGACACCGACGGTTTTCAGTTGCTATCTCCACTTCTTGTTTAGTATACGCCCGCTGCTCTTGAATATCTCCAGGTTCATGTCACCTTCAGACGTCGCTGCTCCGTTTCTGCATCTTCACACTGCGCTCTGATGCTCGACGAGTAGCGCACCTTTTTGAGTCTCTGAGGCAGTTCAGCGGTGTGCGCAAAAGCTTTACGCACGAAGAAAGGCGAGCCACAGGTTTCTGCAGGGCCTATGATATCGTTTTCTTTTAGGTTATAAGGCGACAGGCAGCGTTTCCAGGAGATGGTTGTCGGTTTTCAGGTGCCTTTACTGATGCCAATGCGGTACCGTGGAGCCCGGGGGGGGGGGGGGGCAAGGCAGGGAGGAGACACGTGTCCTCATCAGCCTGCCAATGCAAAGCACGTCTCCAGCCCTCCCAGTGCCCCACCAGGAGAAAACGGGAGAGATTTGCTGCATTTCTAGGGGAGGTGCTTGCAGTACCCCCACCACCCCTTCCCCAACCCATAATCTATAATACCTCATCCTGACATCCAATGACATTCCTCGGGCCTCAAATCCCGCATAACTTTACGCATATAAAAGGAGGCTGGAATTTGACGAAATCCCAAACGCTTTGGACAAGATTGAAAAAAAACATACAAATATAGGATTTTTTTATTTAAAAACAAATCTAATTATTTGTATTCATTATTCTTTTTCACGAGAAGAGGACGTGGAGCGTCAAAATAGTAACGGTTGTTTCTTGGATTTCACGGATCGGGTTTAAAAACGGTGTTGCATTTGTTGATGAGGGAAAAATATATATATTTTCGTGCATTTTGTTTTTGCTAAATGATGGTAAGATATAAAACCCTAGACTGCACGCGTTTAAATATAGCATTTGAACATTGTTGCTATTTATTTTTGTTTAATACATTTAAACGTAAAGATAGGCATGCCTGCAGTCATTCCATGGATTGTATTTTCAGGCTGAAGTATTCATTCAGGACGCTCACTCATTGATTCATTCATTCACTCATGTCTGTGATGATGTGATCTGAGCCATGCCGTTGAGGGGGAAAAAGTGTGTGTGTGTGTGTGCACTACATTTGTTAATTAAAAATCAGTTGAGAAATGTTGTGATACGATACATTTAAATTGCATTTAAGTGAATTGTTTGGAAGTCGATGGTATATCAGCCTTTTTGCCAATCTAACGAATCTCAATACAGTAAATTTAATTTCCACAGATTTAAACAACGGTGCCTTATTGAGGAATAGTCTCAAAGATTCAAGTAACACGCGTTCTACTCGTTCTGATTTTGTGGTCTCATTGTCATTTTCTTGCGGACATGTCCTACATTCAAGTATTATTAAAACAATTGAATTGTTTCCCAATAGTGTAGCCTCAGTGATTTAAAAGCCATGTCCCAAAAGTGCTGAGAACTGTTTGGTGACACAGCCCTGTCACGAGTACTTTGCATCCACCATGTTCAGTGTTTCCTCAGGCTGCAGTATCAGAGTTCATCACCATGATACAAAGCAGCGGCAGAAAATGGGGCGATAAAAGAATAATTGCTTGCTTTATTGTTCTTTTTCCTTTTAAACAAATAAAGGACCGTAAACTAAATCCAGTATGAAACTATAGCTGCATCACAATGATTTCACTCGCAGCTTCAGGGAGTGCAGGCCGAGCTGTATCAGGCCTGCGCGTCTCTATTGCGCCTGATATAAGTGACGCAGGGTATGCATCATAAAAACACACATAAATCGCTCACACTTGTCTCGCTCCTGCTGCGTATAGTCTGCTCGTGTTTTGGTTGTTGTTGTAATTTTCAGTTGTGGGAACGAAAATGGCTGCTTTCCTTTCAGCCCCGAATGAAAGAGTTAATGACAGAGGCTGTTATCAGCAGGCTGCAGCCCTCCTCTGATCTGCGCTGTCTGATGGAGTGTCCCGCAAGATGAAAAGAGCAGCCCTGACACCAGCAGCCAGCAGCTTACAGCCAGCGCAGACCCTTCCACAACCTGCTGTACAGATAATAGCACTAATGACAATTACAATAATAATAAATGTATTTAGATTCAGTTTACAATGGGTTTCAGGCTTATTGTGATATGAGGAATCCCACACGTGGGCGCGCACACTCGCGCGGGGACAACGTGTTTCTTTAAGTGCTCGTTTGAGGCCTCTGTTACACCGTGTCAAATGCAACTTTCGCCCCATATCATTATGGGGACAGTGTCTCGCGGACTTGACAGGTTGGACATTTTTAGACCTTCGTCACACAGATGCGACAATAAATCTGTACTTTCAGCTTCAGGTCTAAAGGATCTCGCACGTTTGATCGCCGACTCTTCATCGAAGCAGCTATGGTGTCTGTGATCTCTGAGCTGCACGGTTATCCGTCAGCAAAGAGGTGGGGAAGTGATTTTCTCAGGTTATCACCCATCCCGAGAGTCATCAAAGGGTCAGGGTGCCACGTCCCAGGAGGGTCCTCGTCTCCGTCGATACAGATATGAGTAATCAAAGCTCTTTATCTGTGCTGTCCGAGTTTGCGCTGCTTTGTGTTTGACCCGCATGTTCGATGTCTACCAGTGATGCTTCTTCTTTCTTTTTTTTCTTCGTCTTCTTCTTCATTCTTGGTGATAGAAAGTAAAATCCAAAATGTCATTGTGATCTCACTGTGTCCTCCAATGTACCCACCCCCCACGCTGATTTTCCCTCCTCCTCTCCCTCCTCAGTATTTCACCCCCGGCTCTCCCTTTTCACATTACACACATGGGTGAGCTGGCACAAGGTTCTCCGCCTTCATGTAACCCCTCCCTCCAGCCCCCTTCCACCGCCGACACCAACCCAACCCCCCACCTTTTCCTCAAAACACACAAATAAAAGCCTAATTTTCGCGATGGGGGAGAATTTCTCCTGGAAAGAGCTTTGTATAAAGACTACCACCTGGCTTTAGGGATTATCATACAGTGAACAATGAAAATAATAAACATACAAATATTTAAGAAAATACCTGAGCCATACTATTGACCTTTGATATTTTTTAAGCTGCAACGCATATTATATTTAGGATATGTCACTGCAAGAAGCAGGTAAACTGACTGCCTTTTATGTTTCCATGGCGTTGAATGCGAAGGGCTATCATTACCTCACCCATTAAATGCTTTCAGTGAGACAAGGTAATGACGAGAATGGGAGAGAGGGTGTGCGTGTGCGCATGTGTGTTTGACATGAATCGTTTGACGCACGACCCAGATTGCGCCAAGATAAGAGAGTATTTGAGGGAGAGGTGCGAATGCTGCGATGTTACAAAAGGATTTTTGTAAAAAAAAAAGAAAAGATAAACATTTCTGGAAACCGAAGAGTGCACCCAGTGCGACATCACCTGTCATTTAACCCATGATTGCCTGGCTGCTGCGTCTGTCTGCCAGACCAGCGAGGCAGAAAAATACCACCCAACACTCCACAATTAATAGGGGACAGAGAAAAGGCACTCTGGCTCTCTGGGGACCGTAGAGGAGGGAAATTAGCCCACATCAAGCTAATCAGAGGACCTCAGAGTCCATTAACATTTGCATCACAATCACAGGTCCGCTGTCTGTGTCATCGACTAGATTATGTGTTACCAGCGTTGAACAGTTTTGTGCCAATCGCTTTGAAAGCATGAAAGAAAGTGAAACATGTCAGAGCCTGCATGGGGTCCAGATTTCAGCACCACGGACAGTGTTTGTTTCTATCCAGCAGCTTTAAAAGGGGAAATCCACCCTGAACAACATTTGTGTTACGTTTTCAGGTTCATTCTTGACGTTGGAAACAGCAGTTTGGTCTAAACACAAAGAAGCTTTCATACTTGAGTTTTTAAAGCCATTAGATGACACAGAGAGGATAGTAAT
This sequence comes from Melanostigma gelatinosum, assembly GCF_949748355.1. NCBI lineage: Eukaryota > Metazoa > Chordata > Actinopteri > Perciformes > Zoarcidae > Melanostigma > Melanostigma gelatinosum. The sequence goes on along the minus strand of NC_136636.1, from coordinate 19,532,158 downwards.
AGCTTCGAAATGATCTGATATTGTACACGAGTTACTAAACTCAAGTGAGTTTAATGTATGTAGGGATTTTAGTTGTGATTCTGAAAATGACATCCCCTCGTCTCGCTTTCATTGTGTCCGATAAGGATGGGTTTTTTACTGTCCGTGTTCATATGATGCTGCATTGTACCTCAGTTTGTTTCTCTGCTGCTCATCGGAGAAACTGCTTCAAAATGGCACGTTAAAACTGAACTGCAATGCCATAAAACACATTAAATTCAACTCCAGGGGGCATTCCCCTTTAAATCTTGAACTGTGCCAACACCCAGGCCACGTTTGCAGATAAAAAAAGCATGTATAGGCTATATAACTTTTATTTCATCAGGTATCTTACTGAGGTCCAGATCTCTTTTGCCAGAGAGATCTGACACACAAATAAGACAAACAACAAAACATCAGCCAGTCACACACAGAAACACACACACACACCCTCACACACACACACACACACACACACACACACGCACACACACACACACACACACACACACACACACACACACACACACACACACACACACACACACACATACATCTCTAAAATGTTCATAATTCATGCAGTGGGATGAGACTTTTAAGTTTCAATGTCATAACACCAACAACAAACTAGCATTTATGGATGGAATTCCACACCAACATCGGACCATGGTGTCATTTTACTAGCACAATGAGAATTTGCAGTTTTTCCATATTTTCATATATTTCCATCATATAACGCCGTTTATTGGTGTACCCCTTATTTACAGATCTGAATGGGAAGTTGTATAAACTCTGGCAAATACCACGATAGACGATAGTTTAGAGTGGAACAAAGAGCGTCGTGCATGGAAATGATAACTGAAAACATATTATACATGCAAACAACATCATATTTATCTCCAATGTTTTTCATCCCCTCACTACGGAGCTGCAGCCGAACCATCATCAGGCAAACACAGCCACCGCCCACTTCAGAAAAAAATCCAGGTGGCCCGCAGTGGTAAACCACTAAGAGCCTTTTCATTACTCCTAATGCGTCTGTTTAATGGCTTATTATGGGCTCCCGAGAGACTTCCCCAGAGAGGGGTTTGTATCAGTCCTGCATGATGGCGTCTGTCTGAGAACAACAGTGACAAATGGCATGAGAAATTCTTCTACATCTATCTATCTATCTATATCTATCTATCTATCTATCTATCTATCTATCTATCTATCTATCTATCTATCTATCTATCTATCTATCTATCTATCTATCTATCTATCTATCTATCTATCTATCTATCTATCTATCTATCTATCTATCTATCTATCTATCTATCTATCTATCTATCTATCTATCTATCCATCTATCTATCTATCTATCTATCTATCTATCCATCTATCTGTTCAAGATTACAATAATAACAACACTAAAGTGATTCTTATTAGCCAAATAAATAGTCTGAAGTGTATCTGGGTGAGTTTATTCCTCTGTTTTTGATATGAAACGCTCCCCAGACGCCGTTTTGCTTTAACCCACGGTGACTTCGCTCTCTCCATCAACCTTTTGACGCCCGTGCTTGCCGGGTTCACTCTCCTGCTGCGACACATTAACATTGTAATTGCCTTTTTTTTAGCACAATAAACTGAGCCAGTCCGCGGGGACCTGCGGGGCCCGGGGCTGGCACAAAGCTATGCCGTCGATTTTTCACACACTGCCAGTAAAATAAATAAATGTCGAGCCATCATGGACCTGAACATGCGTGTTTTTTTTATTATTCATGTTAAGATTCTGCAGATGACGTGTCATGCTGTGCACATCTGACACTTGCCTCAAGGCAAATAAAATACATTTTGGAATAACGGAGCTAATTATTGTTTTAAATGACCTATTAATGGCTTAAAGAGCTCATATTCCCAGTTGTTATCATTTTGTCAGACTTTATAAGTGCAAGTGCGTAATAGAACAAGGAGAATGTCTTCTGTATTGATCATCAACATATCACACCTAATCTACTACAGTAAGAACTCCCTTATTGATGTCTGTGTGTGTGTTTGTGGTTGTATCACTCCAAGTAGTGTGTGTCTGCATATGCACAAATCTGTTGGCTATTGTGACTGTGTGTGCGTGTGTGTGCGTGCGTGCGTGCGTGCGTGTGTGTGTGTGGTCTTGTCCCCCAGAGCAAAGTCAATGAAGGAGCAGACCTCAGTGGCTGGTTAACTGAAGTGTAATAGTTTTGTTCTCATTAAAGTTGTATGTCACGAGAGCAGCGACATCTTGTCAGCTCTCACGGGGATTCCCCCACGTTTGAACCAGACTGCACTTTGACTGAGAGAGCTGAGAGGTTCACAGTGTTTCATCCTGCAGCACTTGACACAGTCACAATAACGCACGGTGACAGGGGGAGTTTGCCACCAGGGCAGCCTGCCCGATGAGCAACCTGTGTGGAAGTGGAGCAGCGTCACGTGGGAGCAGCCAATCGTGTTTTCAATTCATATATTTCATAATTCCCTCGATAGACTTCGTGCATCAACGAGTTATTGACGATCGTTTTATCTTTTAGTAATCTCTGTTTCAAGGACAAGAATGAGTTTTAAAATGAATTGATACTTTTGTAAACCCAAAGGTTCCCAGCCCACATGAAAGAACATAAACAAAGCAAGAAAACAAGGTGTTTTTTATTGATTTGCAGTGAAAGTAAATAAGTACATTTACTGAGTAGGCTACTGTATTTATACAATTATGACCTTCTTGTACTTTCCTTGAGTATTTCAATTTATACTATACATATCTCTTTATCTATACTTACGCTAACATATGATGCAGTACTATACCCAGTAGTATACAAAGTATCTAACTACTACATTAAGATACTCTTACATGTATTAGTTGGTGCAGAATCATATAATGTTCTCTAATATCATAACACCTTGAAAGGCGGCATTCTGCATAATGAACAGTTTTACTTTTGATCATTTCAGTACATTTTGACTATAATACTTCTGTACTTGAACTTAACATTTTAAATTCAGAACGTTTACTTGGAGTATTTTCACAGTGTGGTATTTCTACATTTACTCAAGTGAAGGATCTGAATACGTCTTCCACCGCTCTTAATTTGACGTTTTGTCAAGTACTCTTATTTGCTTTATTAACGAGAGTGAGGTGTGTAGATTGATACCGCTCTCATGTCTGTGCGATGAATATGAAGCTACAACCACCAGATAGTTAGCTTATAGCTTAGCATAAAGAGTGGAAATGGGGAACCAGCTATTCTGTTTCTGTCCAAATGTAACTCTCATTAAATAACGTGTCATACCATGTTTGTTTAATCCGAATACAAGCTGAACTGTAATAAGATCAGGTCATGTTTTATTTTGTCACTAAGCTTTAGAGGTGCTGGTATGGACAGAGCCAGGCTACCGGGTTCCCCCTGTTTCCAGTCTTGATGCTAAGCTAAGATAAGCTAACCGTCTGCAGGCTGTAATTTCAAACAGGAGATTTGCATATTTACAAATGTCAAACAATTTTTTTGAACAATAATTCAAACCCCATGTAGCTCTGCATTCACCTGCCATGTACATGAACAGCGTAACTCAAGTATTATTATAAAATGCATTTCAGTCTCAACCTCATCCAAATCACACATGCGACAGTTCATATCAGGCAAAATTTCAACCTGTCTCACAGCTTTTACTCATGTTTAGGTGCACGAATAGTGCTTTAATTACTCGTGTGTTCAGGTCTTTAAATCTGTTAAATCTGTAACTCCTTAGGTGTTTAGGCATAACAGTGTATTGATTAAAGAAATATACAGAATCAGCCAAACAAAATTTATAAAATCGCTAAAAACAAATTGAGGGTATCTTATCATAGCCTTCAAAAGCACATATGTAATGTCCTAGCGTTGCTTGATCAGTTCCCTTCATGTTTCTAAAAAACGTTTCACTTGCCCAACAAGTGTTTCTTTCTCGGAGCATAAATTGTTTTATTTCTTTGAACTAGATCCTGGATCAAAAGCTGAAGACAGGGAATCCCCTTTTTTCAAATTAGCATTGATGCTTTGTTTATTCGAACGCATCCCCGTGTTTTTATTTGTACAACCCAACCATTTCCTCTCCCCTTCCAGCCTGAATGATTCAGTGAAATGCACATCTTGTCTGCAATTGACTACATTCACAACCTGCTGAAAGCTTTTTGTTCTGTCCCTGTGATGTCGGCAGGCCTTCAAACAGCTTTGATTTAATTGAAACTCGCAGCGCTCATGGAGAGTGCTTGGAGCTTAATAAAGGCAACCGCTGGCCACGCTGCATACAGGTTTATGAATAAAAAACATGTATTCTTTTGAAAATGGGTTTTTCCCTCCACGTCCCCCCCATCCCCCCACAGTCCAACAGTGCAGCCTCTCTGGGCTGTCATTAACTGCTATTGTCAGCCGCACAATCAAGAGCAGGGAAAAAAACTACTCCAGCACTTATCATGAGCTCAGCCACGGGACCCACATATACACACACACACACAAGAACACAAGAATGCACAACACACACCAGGAGAATAGATGTTACTATTGATTTCTGGGCCGATGTGCCAGACGTTGCACGAATACAGAAGCCTGGCTACAAAAGGTGTTTTTGTCTTTCAAGAGCTATAATTTTTCTGCAACACCAGGCCAGTGATCAGCTCTATATTTAGACAGACGGTCAATACAGCTGTGGAACAGACATAAATGCTCTATTGCTCCAATCTTTAGTTTAATCTGAGCCACTCGTACCTGCAAGACTTCTTAGAGAGCCAACTCCTTTCTGGCTTTGAACATATAAATAGGAGCCCAGTAAAATCACGTGTATGCTTGAGTTCTCAATCAATCTCTCATAGTTATTTTTTTCTTGTTTTCAACAAATCCCATGTTAAGACCAAAACTACAATGAATTGATCCTTCTAACAAGTGGGATCAAGTCTGATATAGCTTGTTACTCTGTGAGACAGACCTTCCTTTGTTGTCTGGAAAACTATGACATACGAATTAATGACCCACAGTGTTGCACTGGGCCATATTTTACCTTCACTGCAAAGAACATGGGCTCTGTAGTTGATTTAAAGTCGATCCCACACATCACTGTTTAAAGATTTACATCTTCTGCATTGTTTTTTTATCTTGTTACAATCCTTCTGACAGAATCACATATACAGTATATTCTACAGTGTATTTATTGAAGCTGTATTACATCCAGTGAAACATTAATGCTGCACAATTGCCACCAAATGTAAATATTCTACTTCTCTTATATCCCCCAAATTCAGCCTAACAAATCTGGTATCTTGGGAAAGTTGATACCAACAAAATAACTTTGTATTCATATTCTGTTCTTTAATTTCCAGCCATTTAATATCATTGATGTTACGCCCCTTGTGTTTCCAGCTGTTTATTCTATGGCTTAAACTGTTGCCTGATTCCTAAAATGTATCTAAAGGTTTCAAAGAAACATCTGTACATCCAATCATTTTTGTAATTCAAGTTGAAAAGTAAAAGTTAAGTAGAGGTCGAGTGTTAGTCAAGCCTTCGTCACGATATGAGTGAACAGATTGTGTATGTGACAAAACACGGGGGTGTGCAATGCTTATGTTAAATATTTACTGCTTTTAATGCATTTTTAATATATGTAATGATGCTATATTACTACATATATATACTATAAATCCTGGTCTCTATCAGAGCTAAAGCATAGAGGCAATGTTGAAAGGACATACATTTGGATTTAAATGTTGCTTGATCCTGAGTGGTTCATTGAGTTAAGTGACATAAAAAAGAAGTACAGTAATCTGTCATGTCAAATGATCAAAAATGTTCACACTTTTGCAATAAGACATTCCATTACACGTATTTAGCAGCTAATTGAGAAAATAATATTATGAAAACAGTAGAGAATAATGTCCAATACATCACTCACATGCTCCCGTTATTCTCTCAAATGCAACTTTCGTTCACTTCTATTGGCAGACTCGAGGTCATCTAGCCTGTTGTGTTATATAGTGAGCCGGGTCCCAGAGGGCAACTCCAGTAACACATCTCATACAAACCAGTCAATAAACTCAACTTCTCTCACTCCTCTCAACACCGGCCCTCAGGCTCTCTCCCTGTGTGTCTACAATTCAACACTGATTGCTTTCTGATCTCCCTCTTGTACTGTTTAAGACGTACATTGAGGAACACATGCACGGCTGCAGAGGCCAGCAGCCAGACAGGAAACACACAGATATTCAGGGCTATTTTCTGCATGTCCGAAGAGTCATTTAAATGTGTAATGTCTAGCCACTTGCTCAAAACAAATAGGGGGAAACATTTTGCCTCTACCACTGGGTCCAATATAAATAAGATTTACAGTCATCAGTTTTGTTAACATACATAAAAAAAGCTACCTAACATAAGGGCAAGAATACACAAAGTTTGACCAAACTGCTAAGTCATAATCAGCATCAGTCTATATTGTGTTAAATAATCTAGCATTATTCGTTTTATAGTGACTTCAAATGTCTTGATTTACTGGTTTTACCTTGTGAAATAAAGGCCTTATGTTCCCCAAATTATTGCAGCAACATTTTCGATACTTCGGTTGTAAACATGTTATGCTGCTGCCGCTCCTCTCTGAAATTAACTTAGACGTGACCATGCTCAAATGAACTACAACCTCTGATATGCAAAGCAGGACGTCTCCATTTCCACGCTCGTTTTTCTTCACTCCCTCTATCTTTGGGCGTTTGACAGCAACACTAATCAGCAGCATCTCTGCCGTCTGACCGCAGCCTCTTGTTTTGGTCTCCAGCGAAACACTGTGTTCACAAAGCCGAGCAGGTAAAGAACTGCGTGTGCCCACATTTCCCCTTGAATGTGGTGTTGCTGGAATCAGGATTAGGTTTAATTATCACAAGAGTGTTGAGGGCTGAATTCAACAGAACCTGAAGGACCATAATGGGCATGCACATTTTATGCCATTAACTAAAATGTGCATACTTATACTACATTACTACCTCCTTTCAAAAAGCAAACTGCTTTTTTTTTTTCTCTTAAAATAATTTCCTAATGTCCAGGGAGCCTTTTGTTTCAGTTAATACCGGCATGGTATGAAATTCAACTTGCAGAGAAGGAAGGCATCTCTGTGTTTTGAAATAAATATTTAATCACCTGCTACATTATATCCATGTGGCATTGCACTTGCAAGCAGGGACATGTGTCAATGTCAGGTGATGCACCAGGATTGGACGTGTTTTTTAGTTTTTTACCAGAGCAAAAGAGAGCTGCTGCACAAGGAATGTATGTTTGCATTTGATCCCAACATTATCATCAACCTAAACCGCCAGCCTTGTTTGGACATTGGAGTTCTTGCCTGAGTTACAATACGACTGAAATGGTGCATCAGTGGCCTTGTGAAGCAAGTTTGTTTTTAGTTTTTTGTCTCCTTTACAAAATGGCCACGACAACAACTCGATACTACTCAAATGTCAATATATGAATTTATCATCCACCGGAAATCTCCACTTATGAAATTGTGAATACCACAATCGTTTGCGTGGACTCCTCTCATTAACGTGGAAAACACGAAACCTGTTTGAAGGTATCAATTGTTAAAAGAAGCCAAAGGTAATTTAAAATGAACAGCTGTATCCTGTGTTAAAGGCCAATGCTTTGTTGACACATTCATCCATCCAAAATGGTCACTTTTAATTCAAAATGTACACAAGTTGTAGATACTCTGCTACATCCAAAACTCTTAGTAAGTGTGCTTAACAGCGGTCCTCTTTATAATACTCTTCATTCACTCGTCAGAATATTCCTCTTACATCCAGATGTCAGCCTGTCGATATAAAATCAGTAAATATCCTTCAGGTCATATCTGCTGTAACAGAAGTCAAGCTTAGATCACACCTCTCCCTAATTCAATCTTGAATGTAGCTTATCACGTTCCACTGTGATCTGAAATGTTTCTCCCCCCTTTAGGTGGGCGAGATACCATCTCTATTGTGCGGTTGTGTTTAGTTGAGATAAACAGCAAACATTATTAAACACCTCCATATCTGCACCTCTTCTCTCCTCGCGCAATCCGGTCCTCACTCTCACTGCCGCCTTATTGCATTTCAATTTCACAGCTTTCTGTATTGTCCTGTATTGTGCTCGCCCTCCCCCCTGAGTGTAGTGGTATCTCCCAGCAGGCATTGCAGTTTGTATTTCCAGTCAGTTTGGGTTTCCCGTTTTCTTTGCTCCTTGTTTTTTAGCCGTGCTTAGAGTATCATCCAGATGTGGTCGATTAGTCCAGCCTGAAATATCTCCCTAATGGATGGGTCACCGTGACATTCACGGTCCCCAGAGGATGAAATGACTTTCATGATCCTCTGAATTATCATCATAGCGCCACCATGAGGTTGATATTTGTGTCTTCAGAGAGATGTCCAGACAGCGCCATGTTGTTCAGGATGATTTGAACTTCACTTTTTCATTTTTCCTCTTGCCTCAGTCCAAAATTTGAATTTGTCCGATACTTCAGTTTATGACCCAATACCTGCAAAACTAATGACATTCTCATCGGCATCCGCTGGCCTTTGACTTTAGTGGTAGTTGCTAAATTTTGGCACGCTAACACGCTAAACTAAGACAGTGAACATGAGACAACATAGACCTGCTAAATATCAGAATGTTAGCATTGTCATTGTGAGCATGCTAAGATGAGCATTTAGCTCAGATCCATGATGCAATAGGTTTCACAGTGTGCTACTTTCCTCTTTTAGTTTTATAACTGGATCAACAGAAAATAAAATCGCTTCATCGTTTAAGTCCTTTGCCTTGTTTTACATTACAGTGAATTGAATATCTCTGGCCTTCACACTCTTGGCTCAAGGAAATTGTGATTGTTGCTGTTTTCTAATGTGTCACAGACCAAACAATTATTCGTTTTATCTAAAAAACAATCAGCAAATGACTCATGAATGAAAATAATGTTAGCTGCAGTCCTAATTAGTTTAGGGACTAGCTCCCTGTCCTTTCAGTCGTATTATTTTTCCCTTTCAGGTATCCTCATGCCATCTAAAGTCATTAACAACTCTGCCTTTTGTGTCTGTGACTTCTAACTCGGTCTCCTTCTCGTCTCCTCTGTCCTCTCCTCCATCCTTTCTTCTTCCATCACTCTCTTGTTTTAACTTCATCCTTTCTTTGATCCAGGCTTGCCCTCTCCGCTCCTCCTCCTCTTCCCTGTCCCCGTCCTCTTCCTCTTCTTCTTCTTCTCCTCCTCCCTGGCTGTGTCCTCTCTCCCTCTGCTCTGTTGTGATCATACCTCCACCCGGGCACCTGACTGCAGATAATCACCCGGGAAGAAAGCAAGAAAAAAAACGCTCAGTTTTTATCTGCAGCCGCAGCTGCAATTCATTGTAGAGTGATGAATGAAGGGGAGAGATTGATACCCCCCTCTCTCTCTCTCCTTCTCTTCTTTTTTCCCTTTCCTCCACTCTGTCAATGCTGTCTCCTACAGCTGGTGCTTTCTGAACGGTGAAAAGACCCAGCTCCATTTAAATGTCCCATTTTGAGTTTGCTGAACAGCAGCTGTAAATAATCGGCTGTATTTGGAGGAGAAGATGATCACGTCACATATTACGTTGCGCACTGGCTCAAAAAGTGTCCCCCTTTGATTGTTTGGTTTTTCCACAAATTTATTTTGTCTTAAAATTGGCTTAAGAGTTCTACAACTAAAATGTTCACCTGCAACACTACTTTGAGACGGTTTTGAACGGATGTGTTTTTAGGGGCTGCTGAGGGACGCGTGGTGCTGTTAAAAACAACCGTTTGCTCTTGCAATTACAAAAATGACAATTTTGACCCCGAGGCAGAGCAGCTCAGCTTGATATAAATGGCGCAGGGGAGAAGTGGTTTGTGTAGAATGTCACACTGGGAGGACGAACAAAAACACTTTGCTTTGGCCCAGACAAGAAAAGGGGACAAAACTGATCCAGGCTATAATCTGCACCGACTACCTGTCCTTTCCTGCAAACATCAAGGAAAAAACACTGATTCAAATTCCTTTAAAATTCATTCAAGGTTTTGCTTTGCCTGGGATTTGTGGAAAATGCTTTGAAATAATACAGATCACTCACAATGTGTCTTTAATTAGCACGTACAGTCTCATCTTTCTATACAGCATGATAACGTTTTCAAGTCAAGCGTTGTGTCACATTTAGCTTTCAACTCTCCAGCATATCAACGCTGTCCTGAGATCCATGCACCTCCAACATGTCACATGAGCTAAGATGAACAGCTATGTTTTCAGGGGTGATTTTCAGTTGTTTATGTATTTTAAGAAGTAGGTCTCTCAACACTTAATCCTCAATTTCTTAAATTTGGAGATGCATTATTTTCACTGGACCAAGTCAATGTGATTGGAACGTTTATTCTGTTATTGCTGCTTGAAGAATGTTTTCATGAATTCGTACTTTACTGGTATTTCAAAATTGTAACTCGTGTAGAGCAGATACATTTCACAGACTCACAGTTACACGTTGGGGTTACAGTGTGGCTGCTCATGTCTGCAACAACAACAAATGACTCACTGGTGTGAACACAGTATAACACAGTGGTGATCTTCTGCTGACTGAGTGGATATGTCTGCTAGTTTATGTATCAGTTTACCCCCCCATCACTCACCTGCATCGTTTAACAAAGGAGCAGAAGAAATTGTGAATGTTGTCTGTTTAACATTTTCATGTGTAAATGCCATCAAATGTTTCTCTCTCAGTGGATGTGATTGATTCGTTTCAATTTGGCTACATGCATGATATTTTTGAAAATATTTTCAATAATTTGGTCTGAGCCTGAAAGAGATTATAGGTTTTCCCCTGACACCTGCAAATGATTCAACAAATGAATACAAACATAAAACATTACCTATAAGTGACACACAACTGTCAGACACACACAAATGTTAGATGTGCAAATTACATATTGCTCAAAAACATTAAAACTGAATTAAAACGAGCAATTTTTAAATCTTGGCTGACAAATTAGTTCAGTCTATAGAGGTTAAGAGGGAAAAAATATGCAACAATAACAAAAAATAAAAAAATCCCCCATCATCTTTTGTTTTAAATAGACAGAAAATTGTATTTCAGGTAAATCAAGAAAACGCCCTCCAGATGACATTATCTCAGTATCTCTCTTCATTGTCTCCAGTGTTGTGCTTCTCCGTAGATCCTCTGAGATCCGCTCTGCTCTCAAACGCTCTGACATTGTTTCCGCCTCGTGGAGTCGCATGGCCCTCCACTCCACTGTGTGAAGGGGTGTCTGGGGACGTGGACACGGGTCGCAGGGAGTGCCGCATCAGGGCATCGAGCTCCAGCCGAGTGAGAATTCATGTTGATTTTCATGGTTGGCTAAGCCTGTTTTGCCAGCTGCCAGTTATGCTCAGACATTCATTCTGTGTGAGTGCATGTATGTCCTATTTTGGCCGGCATAATGTGGCATCCGGCTTAAAATAGAAACAGTGTCATCATAGAAACAACATAAAACTCGCTTCTTGTTTTGCTGTGGATTTGAACACAAAATACATCATCTTCTTATTGCGGTCACTTCAGCAGCAGAGCTGAGAGCTTTTTCTTCCCTGCCCAACATACTGTAATTCAGCTAGACGTCTAATTCATATCATTACTGAAATTGCCTCAAATTTGTTGCCATGGTTATTTTTCTTCTCTCTTTTTTAAGCTTTGTGCCTCCTCGGCGGCTGATGATTGGAGTCGGCTAGAAAGAGTCTGGGTGTGGGGAGACAGTGTGTGTGTGTGTGTGTGTGTGTGTGTCTGTGTGTGTCAAGAGGGGGACAGATAAGCTGCAAGGCAGTGACCTGGTTATAGTGAATTTATCCACATGCCATATTCAAAGGTAGTTGTTAGGGTCTCAATAATTGGGAGGCAGAGCAGTGAGACAGAGAAGTGTGTGTGTGTGTGCGTGTGTGTGTGTGTGTGTGTGTGTGTGTGTGTGTGTGTGTGATGGTGTCTCATGTATACAGACAGACAGAGAGAGAGAGACAAAGAAAGAGAGAGAGAGACAATGATTGACTTTGAGAAAAGGAGGCTTGAGGCAACACTGTAGACTAGCAGCAGGAAGCCGGACTACATCGGCTGCTGACGAGTGTTCACTGTTCACAAAGACATATTGTGCAAAACGATGGACAAAATAATTGGAGCATTTTCCTGTGTCGTGAGGCAATGCAACAACAGCAAAACAATCCACAACATCAAAATGACCACTGCGATAATGTGTGATAATTCATAAAGAATACCAGTCTCTTGGAAAATTGGATATTGCTCTCCAAGATGGCACTCCATTCATTCCTAAAAAAAGTTACTCACTGGATGCATTTACTAAATAAGAAGTATATTCGCATGCTTTGGTGTGTTTGAGCCCACACAGCTCGTTAACAGCACACATAGAGACTTCCTCTGGCCGAGCTGGGTGACTTCCTGTTTGCTCCTCATCGGCATAAATGGCATAAAAAAATACAACATACAATTTAAAGAGTAACTTCACACCAGGCTGAAATGATGAGTTTTACTTCAGGGGGTGTTAAGTTATTATTTTACGAGACATTCGTCCTTTTATTGGACAGCATGGATCAAATTCTGACTATGGGTCATTTTGAGGTTTTGTAACACTCCAAAAAATGTGTTCACTGTTGTTGGGGGACAGATTGATACACACAGACGATACTTCAGTTGTACTTTGTGAGATTTGTTGACAAAAGGAAAGATATGGAATATCACCAGACTAAATACAATTCTACCCATTCTGACACCATTTATAAAATAGTTAAAGAAAGATGATGATGTAGCAGAGTTGTGTTTTCTCACTGCATCTCTCAGCACTTTGCGTAAGTCTGAGGCTGAATGAAGTGCTCGGGCTCATTTCTCTGTCACAACACAGCATCGTCATAATCATCCCCTGCTGACACACTGAGATCATGGGTGTCCCACACCCTGACTGAGACACACACACACACACACACACACACACACACACACACACACACACACACACACACACACACATACACACGCACACACACACACACACACACACACACACACACACACACACACATCAGTGACAGTCTTGCTAACCCCCGGCGTCCCCCTGTCATCATTACTACTGTCCACCCACGTCTCTCTCCCCGTCTCTCCTCCTTCCTCATGCTGTGGTCAGGAAAAGCCCCCTTCGAGGGAGTGGTGCATCGTGGGTGATTCTCTTTACTACGCATGCCGTAGCCTACAGTGAGGCAGCCGGGACAATGCGGTGATGACGTGGTGTGTCGTGGGCGTGTGCTGAGTTTGAGGCTTTGCATTGGACGTTGGAACAAATAGGACTGTGGTGCAAAGGAGCTGCTAGACATCTGAGGGCACATCTGAAGGACAGAGCGGCCTGTAAAGCTTTTTGTCTCTTGTCTTTTCCTCTCCCTTCTTTCCTTCTCCTCGTCTTTTTCTTTCCTTTCATTCTCTCCTCTCATTTCTTCATTTCGTTTGAATTCCCTTTCTCTCATCTCCTTCCTTTGTCTCCTTTCTTCCTCTCATTTCCTTTCTTTTCCTCCTCTCCTTTCATCTTCTTCCATCCTCTTTTTTCTTTCCCTCATTCCTTCCTTCCTTTCTTCTCCCCCTCACGTTTCCTCTCTCTTCTCCTGACCTTTTTCCTCTTCCTCTCTTCTTGCTTCATCTCCTCTCTTCCTCTCCTTCTTTCTTCATATCCTCTCATTTCTTCATTTTGTTACAATTCCCTTTCTCAGCTCTCCTTCCTTCATCTCCTTCCCTCCTATCCTCACCCTTCCTCTTCTCCTATTGTCTCCTTATCTCCTCTCATTTCCTTTTCTTCTCCTCCGCACGTTTCCTGTCCTTTCCTCCTCTGTTCTTCTGACCTTTCTTTTCTCCCTGTCTTTTTGTTTCCTCTCATCTCTTCTCTTCCTCTCCTTTCTTCCTCTCCTCTCCTCCTCAGATGTTGAGGACACAAAAGGTTGGGGTCGCGGTGACAGATGAAGACGTCACGGTACAAACAAATTCAAATAAAAATAAAATGTCATCTTGTGTAAGGATTGACAGTATTTGGGGCAAACAAGGGTGTGTTTGATGTGTGTGTGTGTGTGTGTGTGTGTATAGAGGGGGGTTTGATCCATGAGTCATGTAGAGGAAGGGAAGCACAGCCCTCCTCCATCACTCAGTGGTGGTTTTTGACACTCCAGGTGAAAAGCTCTCTGTCGTCACTGTGTTGGAGTAAAGCATCAGTTTGTGCTACATACATTCACATTTCTTCAGTGTGCGACATGCTGTCAGTCTGAAGTGTCAACGTTCATCTCTATGTGTGGTAGTGACCCAAGGGATGGAGCGTCTGTCGCTGTCAGTGAGACAGAGCTGCCAGCACTGTGTGTGTGTGTGTGTGTGTGTGTGTGTGTGTGTGTGTGTGTGTGTGTGTGTGTGTGTGTGTGTGTGTGTGTCACAAACACAAAAGCTGCTGCAGCCACAAACACACAAACACCGTTTTCAACCACAACACAGTGAGCGCCCTGAAACTGACAAAAGAAGTAAAAGGTTATCAGACGAGTCAAAAATAAAACTGAACACATCAATAAATAATGCACTTAGGTAAATAATTAAAACGTAGTGTAAGATATTCTCTGCATTAAAACATACGTTTCCATTAACCTCCAATCACTTTTCCAACTTTATCAGTTGAAAACACAAGTTTTGCTCCTAAATTTATTCTATATTTGGTTTTGATTATAATTTATTTTCCTTACCACATTTCCAATTTTCCACAAAAGAGGTGTGTGTGTGTGTGTGTGTGTGTGTCTAGATCAGTAATTGGTCTCAGGTTTGTCAGTGCATAACATCAGTGGTGACACACAGACCAGTGCAACTCACAGGACTGTGGGGCCAGTGAGCTGATATTTAAAACACTAAATGAGTTTCCATTCCACCTATTTTCAAGCACATTTTCAATTTCCACAAGAAAGACCCTCCAAATATTTAATAATGATTATATTGTTAATTATCATTTATTATAACGTAAAAAAAAAAGAATTTACTTGGCAGAGGTCCAAAAGTTGGTGTTTCGATAAAAACAAAATGAGACAAAGTGCAATGGAAACAGACTAAACAAATAAATCATGACATACATAAAGCATGTGACTTTACGGTTAACAGTCGGGTTAACAAGCTTGAAATAATGTGCCCAAACACACTCATAACAGGAGTTTTTCCCAGTTCTTCCCACTATCCACGGTGTGAGTGCAGCATAAACACACTGAGCAGAAGCTTTTTAAAGGCACCTACCAAGCAGCAGCTAACTTTGCTAGCATCAGCTTGCCGGTTAACTATTCATTGATGTATTCTTTTCTTTTGTCTCTCATAGTCGCTGTGCTCTTTATTTTTCTGGTTAGTTTCAGAGCTCCATACTGGTCTCCCTCACCTCTGTTCTCACCACAATATAATCATATAAATGTCATATAGTCTATTCTAAATTGAGAATTACATCCTGAATGGCTGAAATGAATTCCCATCATGCCTGAGTAAATCAGTTTAGGGTTATCTGCACCGGAAGCAGCCTCCTTTAAGCATATTTGCACTGATGGATATTGAAAGATAAAGGCAGCCTTTTCCATGCAATCATTTTATCTTTAATTATGGGCTTTATTAATGGCACTTTTATATGGAAATTTGATTATATTAACACTACATACATATTGTAGGTTTATTTAAAGCAGCACTGCTTTTAATTTGGCACTTTTCCTTCAAAAAAAAAGGGCCGAAGTGGCTATTTGAATATCTTTGATGTTCCTTTCAGCGTGTCTTCCTCATGTAGATTTACAATCAGCTCTCCGCCTGTCTGTCGGCTTTCTGCAGGAGAGATAGCGCTCTCTTCATTACGCGCTTCATTAATTTAAATGCTAATTGATTCTGCGAGGGCCTTTCAGACCGAGGGCCAAGTTCTGTCTTCCCCCATTGATTGTGTGTGTGTGCTGGTGTGTGTTTTGTGCACCTGCTGGCTCCTGGAGTGACACGTCCTGACAGAACAGCCTCTCCTGCCTGTCTGTCTGCCTCAAGTGTGGAACTGATATGGTTTGAGTGCCACAAGCCAGAGAGACGAGCACAAAAAACCCACCGACAACCAGGCACAGTGGGTCGTTTCAGGGCCATGAAAGCACAGAAAATGTGAATTAAGGCAGTTGGCATATTGTATGTAACTGGGTGGAAAAACAGAGGATGCAGGGGCAGTTAAATGATCCGTGCACCGTTGCTAGGAGACAGCGGGGCTGGATGGTAGAGATAAACGCTGGGATCCACCCCTGGCGGCGAGGAGAGGGTAAGAAAGGGAGAGTCTAGATAAGAGTGGAGGGGGGGGGGGTGAGTCGTGTGACAAAGACAGAGGCATCCTCGTTCATGGCAGATAAGCTCTCCCTCCATCCCCCATTTTCATTCTCATCTGCTATTTACAAAAGTTGGTCACTTTTCTTTATTCCTGCGTCCTCCACGACTCCGGATTGACGCATTTCAGTCATTTAGCCGCTTAAAGACTCAGTCTAGACATGTTTCATGATGTAACAATGCTTTGAATACTCCCTGATAATAACATATACAATACACCTACATCTACTTCCTCACTGAAAAATTCATGTAAAAAATAAAAGTTTCACCTGCTGACACATGACGTCTCCTCCTTTATTCAAGTTTCTTCGACCATTGAAATCTGCAAACAGTCTTCTAGTCTCAAACATTTGAGTGAAGTGACAATGCGCAAAACACATTTTTGATAAGAGGGGGACTTAAAGGGAAGTCTGTTTAAATGTGGTTTATTAAAGGCGGTTCACCTGCCTGAGATGCTGTCCATCATTTTCAGATATAAATAATGAAGTAAACTAAAATTGCAATTCAGACAGATGATCAGGTAAAAGTCTTCAACACGCTGCTACACTATCAATAAAGGAATGGCTTTTGGCGCACCAAGTTATTGCCAAACGTGTGCTCCTCTGTGTTAAAGGCCCTGGAAACACATTTTCTCAATCAGCTTCATACAATGAGTGGTGGCGACCTACATGAACACAACATTTTTGCCAAATTTAATAAAGATTCTGTTATTTCACATGAATTAGATTTCCGTATTCCTGTTTTTCCCTGCTCATTTGAAGTGGGCGTGGCTCAGTTGGAAAGGTGATATAGGTATTTCCGTGCACCAATTAGGCGTCACATTCAGGTCTGAAAAGTGAAGCCAATGCAGAACTGCCTTAAACTTGCATTCTTTCAAATAGCGACTCCTGTGGTTGCAAAAAGAAGTCTGATTGTATAGAAGTCTATGAGAAAATGACTTCTCTCTTGATTTATAACATAAATACTGTAAACATGAGTTTATGGTCCCAACCGCTAGTTTCAAGTCATCTACAATACCGCATGATGTTCATTCTACTAAATGATGGTCCTATTTAGAGTAAAAACGACGATAAAGCAGGGTATGCTTTAGGGCGTGGCTACCATGTGATTGACAGGTCACTACCACCAGGTTGTCTGGTCTGAGAGTTCACTGTGTTTTTTGTCTTACAACTCAAACCCGTGCACTGTGTGTTTTCAGTTCATTGAAGTTAATTCCAAACTTTGGTCTCCTAAAAATGTCATTCAGTGTTGTACAAATTCAGCTCCACCCTCTGGTGTCACTCATGGTTTAAAAAAAACAAGATGCCAACGCCCAAAAAAACAAGATGACGAAAGCCAGAATGCCAAACTTTAGGCTTCAAAATGACCGCAGGTGATGTCACTGTGACTATGTCGACTTCTTGTATACAGTCTGTGGCAACATATTAGTTCAGCTCATTAAAGCCCCTACATTACCAGAAACAATACTCACAGTAAATTACACTTTGACGTGAGAATGTAACACAACTGCTTTAAACTGCTTCTGGCACAAACCCTCCAATCACTAGATCATTTCAATTAGGGATTAGTCTACCTCACTACAGTCCTGTAAATCTGTTCCCAAAAGCAGAAGATGTTTTTTTTCCCCTTTCATCTCTCCGTTTCCTGCTTCACTTGAACACATCATTGACAGCAGCGATTAGAGTCTAAATTTAAAAGTGAAACTTTTACTTTTGTGCAAACTGTCTCCTCAGTGATGGAGCCCCTATAGCTGGTGCCAGGACGGAAACCACGGCTGCCGCCATGTGAGCACCGGAACAAGCTTCAGCTCGCACCTTCATCTCTCATCAATCCGGTCGACTCCGGTCAGCCCCACACAAAAAGACAAAAGCAGGAGAGGAGTGCTTCCTCCATCAAATGTGAGGGAGGCGGTGAGCTCTGAGTGCGCATCGCGATTAGTCGTGAATGGGACGCAGCGGTCTGATTGGTGGAGAGAGCCGGGGGTCAGGCGTTCTGCCAGCAGCTCATACAAGGCTGCTGATTGCTTTTCATCCACTGATTACAGTCATTTAGATCTGCAGCAGGCCAAAGGGGCCTGCGTCTGGTAGGCTGGCTGCTGCTGCTGCTCTGTCTGGGGGGGGGGTTACAGTTTGCTTTGCATGGTGATTTATTTTTTGCTTTTGTGAGAAATGATTGAACGAGGCTGAAAAAACCAAACATACCGTATTAACTCACAACAGCCGTGTTGGGAAAAAAAGGTGTCATTAATGTTTTCTGTACTGAGAGAAAGTCTTCAAAATGATTATCTGTCACATCCTGTTTTCAAGTCTGAAGATATTAAATCCATCATGATTTCATTTAGCAATCATCTATTTTTGGATTTAATCACTTTGTTTCTCAACCACCATCACTTCCCCACATGGTGCATGTTCCAACAACACAAAGCCCATAGCTCTCAACTCTAAGAAAAAACAATGAACGTTATATCATACATTAGTTTTCTTCCTTTTCTCTTTCACGCGGCTATTTGGACACGCTGAGAGCTTGAATAATCAAAGTTGATGAGGCAGTTAGTTGCGAATGGTTTTTCCGTTCGGTGGCGATGATTAATCAAGGAACTGAGCAGTGGTGGCCTCTTCACCCGCACACATTACAAGGTTAATTCTCTATTGATTACGGCAGCAGAATGAATACTTCACATCACATTTTCTCTGCTTTCACATGTGTGTGTACAGTACGTTTGCTTCTTTGTGCGATGCGGCTGTAGATTCACAGCTCACAATGATAAATGATGCTTTTGTTGATACCATCTTTCTACCACACCCATTACCCCATATTGAAAAAATAAATCACGTCACAACATGAGATTCACATTTATTGACAAAACCATTTTTTCAAAAGTGTTTCTTTCTACAGCAAATGCTGTTTTCACAGAAGTATTAAAAACAACGACTCGTGTAAAGGGCATAAATATACATTCTGTCGTCTGCTGACGTTTAAAATCTTCACCATAATAAAAGCTGGACATTGATGAAGACAATAAGAGGTCCACAACAACACTTAGACCACAACTGGAAACAAATTTGACTGCAACTGTCCGTCATCTCGTCTCCCTGGGTGATCATGGAGACAACACTGTTTCGGGAATCTCTTTCTCTTGCACACAAACGCATTCACATGTACAAACACAAACAACAGGAAACCTGTGCAGCGTGTGAACCCCCTGCTTTGGTGACTCCGCATCATGTTGTGTTTACCCGATACGTGTCCATGTTCTCGGCTCCTCGGGGGTGTTTGGACTCACACTTCTTGCCCTCTGGGATTCTGCTTCAGAGGTGACCTAGTTCTCCTGATTGTCAGCAGAAGGCGGTTTCATCAGCTCGCTTTGTGCCGAGGCACTCAACTGTGCCTGGGACCCTGGGACAGGCCAATTGGACTTGTGTAATGAAGCTCATCACGCACACACACACACACACACACACACACACACACACACACACACACCGCTGCTGTCGTCGGGTCCAGGGCATTTATAACAGCCATTCATTACCTTCTCCTTTATCAAAGAAATGTGATTCCTCGGCGTGTCTCAGATGCATTCCACACCGCCATTATGGTCCACGATTATGAGGTGACAGAGACGGTGCAGAGGGTGTTGATGGATGTTTGTGCAGGGCCGGCTGTCATTACTCCATCTATTGAGCGGAGACTGCGAGACACTTCCCACAAAATGGCCGCGGAGTACCAACATGGCTCCGGCTGCGAGGAGTAAATGATTTGCATCTGACGATCGGCGCAAAAATGTTAAACACATTAATTTGCTGCGTTTGGAACACTCAATCAAAACAGTTCTACTGCAATGATTCCAGCGCCTCTTCACAGCCGAGTGTACGAATGAATGAATATGTACACATGGCATGTATCTTACTGTACTGTTTAGGGTGTATCGAAAAACAACTCAGCATCAAGAAATCTGTACAAGAACACTGCAAATATCCACACTGAGTCTGGCTGACTTCACACAACATACATACACTGAGTGCAGCAACTCCACATTATCCTAAAGTCTCTCTAGCCTACACAATACTCATCACATACAGAAGCAACAATGGCATTACATTCATATAAATAACAACAATAATCCCAGTTTACCCCAAGAGTCACTGCAGCACTTTCGGCTCCATTCATGTGTTTAAAAATGAGAACTGAAGACCAGCTTCACTGTGTCCTTAACAACTCCCTTTAGAGGTGCAGTAGCTGTCCTTGAGGTTGTGACACCAAATCCCTTGGTATCAAAAAAAAAAAAAGAAAAGAAAAGAAGTCTCTTTGAGCGCTGTTCTGTACAGGTCAGGGGTCCTTGGAAGTCCATGGATTTGTTTCATTTTTATAAGGCCCAGGAGATGGCAGGGTTTCACAGATAAGAAGATGTCAGTTAATCTCTTTGAATGGCACAGAGAATAATCCTTCGCCTTTGTTTACTTTGTGATCAAAATGTCTGAGCTGGAAAACGGTCAGCGGAGAGATAAACTGATTGATCAGGTAACTGAAGTCACGCTCTGGCTCCAGGTTAGCTGCAGCCACTCGCGTTCAGTTTTCCAGTCATTTACTCGTCGTTGCTGTTTTCTAATTATCAGTAATTCAAGAAGCAGGACATAAAACTAGAGTTTTCTGCCCAAATCATAAGCTAAATGGATAACTACTGTGGTCACTGTGTTGGCATGCCGTTCCCTGAGTAAACTTGGTTTCAGAGGGGATTACAGAAACCTGATTTCCTCAGGTAAATATCACCCTGGAGAAAGCAGATTTCTCTGCCATGTAAGTCTCCTCAGTAACTATTCTGGAGATCTCGAAATCTCCAAAACAGCTACTAACGGCAGTTTCCAAGGTCAAGAATGAATCTCAGAATTCTCTTCTCAAAATGTACTGTCTGCCGCAGTATTAGACACCAATTTAACCAATAATATGCTTGTAAAGCTCCTGAATCATGTTTCGGCTTTTTGCAAAAAGCTGATAAATGAAAACTATGACATGAAAACTACATTGTCTGGCTGGCCTGAGAAGGGGGGCGGGGCCTGTGCTCTCTGTGGCCAGAGGTGCTCTGCGTCCCCATCTGCTCGCTCGTGGTTGGAGATGACTGCTTGAGAGAAAAGATGGTGGACCAAACTGCCCGGCCTCTCACTTCTCTTTGCTACGCAGCAGGTTTTCTGTCAGAAGTAATGAGTCACATCAGCAGCTTTGTGCTTGCAGCGTCGCAGCCCTATGCTAACGCGGGCGAGCAATGATGGGGCGAAGGGAAAAAGAAGAGGAAAATAGAGAGAGATGAAAAAGGTAGAGGGAAAGAGGGAAAGAGACAGAGGGCAGAGTGTGTTCATCTGATCATAGACAGTTCTTAGGCTCTGCTCCTGGCAGATTCTCCTTCTATCTGTTTCTGCTTCTTCCGTCTGACCATCTGTCTCCTCCTCCCTTGCTGCTCCAAGGATGAAAAGGACAAGAAGAGAGGGCTGCGTGGATTTGATCTTTTTTTTTAGGCTCTGCCTTTGTCCTTCTTCAGCAACCTGTTCCCCGATCTGTTCGTCCATCCTTCACAGCTGTCTGCTGGCGTTGGGTTTCATCTTGATGACCCACTCTCCTCCAGAGTTGCTGTTGTACAAATCCAGAAGGTGTGTGTCGGGATCCAGGCAGTGCTCACCTGCAGAAAACACACACAGAAATTACTAAAAGCCTGTATTGTTGGAATTTTAAAACATGTAAAAAATGTGGGGTTCATTTTACATATTAATTATGTATGCAGCTGATGATTGTTTTTCTTATTGATTCATCTGCCGATTACAGTCTCAATTAGTCACATTCTTAAAGATGTCAATCCCAGTTCTTAGAACCCAAATGTATGTCTTTAAATGTGTTATTTAGTTTGATACGGATACTGAAAAGATATTCATTTCTTGCAAAATGACAGAAGCAATTTTTCTCAGCTCGAGCGTCAATTCAGGATTTGTGTTTTCTATCAAAACAGTGATCATGGTTCAATAATCTCAACGAAGGTAAAGATTCAGAAGTTTTGCAGAAGCTGAACTGACTGAACAACTTTCCTTTCGTTCACTGTGTCAGCTTTCCTGTGAGCGCACAGACATGTGTGTAATAAGCATTTATCTGCTCTGATAGCTGCAGATGCACCGCTCAAATCTCTTCTGATGTTTGCACAGTTCATTACCTAAGACCTCGCTACCCTCATCAGCTCACTGAGCAGAAGGACACGCAAATGTCAGCGCCGCTCCGGCCAGAGAAAACGTTGAAGCCACTTCCAACTTACCAATATTCCCTCCCACCTCGTACAGGGCGCAGTCAGGATACGCCACAGAGCCGTTTCTGTTGAGCGACAACAGTAAATATGTTTCTCTGAAAGGAATACTTCATCGGATGACAAAGGTGACACCATTACTACTGTGAGAAAAGAAAAGAAGCTTCAACTGAACTGCTGTGCGCATTACGTAACAGAAGTTCAGTTAAGAGTTGTCTTTAGTGCGTGTGGTCGTCATACCTTCGCATCTTGCCCTTTCCGTTGTCTGGGCTGCGGACAGACTGGCGCTGGAACTGGGCGAGCAGGTCTGAGGCTCGGGAGTTGATGTTGAGCTGGAACTCCATGGTGCTGCTCACCAGATCGCCGTCCTGGATCTTCACTGTGCGACACGGCTGCAGGGCAAAAATAAATCCCCGTATTAGCTTAGGATACTAAAACAATGGCGTTTCTACAGCAAACACCTTGAAACATTTGCAGCTTTAACAGTGATACAGTTTTCCCAAGTATAATCAGTGTTTGAGGAGCTTTCCACCACAAGAACTGAGATTTGTTGCGGCCATTGATTGCTGTAATTACACTGTGTTGGACATTGCTGTCACCTGGGGGTACTGCAAGCAGAGTGTATGAAGCAGAGCGGGGTTGTAAAACCAGCTCACCTCTGGGGTGTTTTTATCAGGTTTTTCGCGGCTGTCTGTGTGGATCTTCCTCAGCAGGTTCTTGATGCGGCGATCGTAGAACTGGTAACGCCGGTTACTGTTCTCATTCAGCTTACGCACCTGGCTCATGAGGAAATTGGGGATCTGAAGAGAAAGGTAACATGACGCAACATTTGTGATGGACGTATTTTCATGACAAGAAATATTTACGCAATTACAATTTTAGCCAGAAAAAAAGCAAATAAGGGAATTTTGTAAATAACTATTTCCAAAGTCAAGAATTTCCAACTTGCTAGATGACAACTGGGATATTAAACGCCACGTTTTTGTTACGAGTGTTGCTTCATTACTCTTTGTTACAAAAAAAAGTTTAAAGAAGAAAAATAGTTTGTTATTCGTAGAAACCGAACAATAGCCTCTCAATAATAACATTATTACAGCAAATGTTTCTGCAGTAAAACCAACAATCCTCTCCTCATGCGGTTGAATATGTGGGCTATCTTACCGTCCAGAGCAGGTCCTGGTAGCGGATGAGGAGCCTCATGACATCAGCGGCCTTCTCCGCATGTCCTTTCTCCGTCGCTTCCGTCAGTCTGCTGGGGACGGCTTTATGGAGGAAGAGGTTGGGAGCCATGATGGTCGCTACAGCCCACAGGTTCATCCTGTTCCTCTTCTCCCGAGACACCACCTTGCTGAGGAACTCGAGGAGGGCCTGAAGAGCACACAGGTGCAGACATGCATACGTGAAATGAAAGGTGGATCTTTTATCATAATATATGTAATGAGGGGACGAAACATTTCAGCTTTTACAGAGTTCAAAGACGCTCACTTTCAACTGAGCAATGAGGAAATGTTGAGAGGCCACTTCCACCGACGCACAAAATGGAGTAAAGGGAATTATCACAGTGACTGAATCATCTGTAACACCTCGACTGAGAAGTATGTTGATGCACAGTAAGTTTCAGCTGCCTCCACTGGAGTCAGAGTAATTAGTTCAGCTGGGTCTTATGCTCCTGGATGCTATAAGCGGAGCGCACTGCACACTTGTGTTGGTGGAAGTGAGTCATGGTTGATGCAAGCCGTTACATAACAGAGCAGGGTGTTTAAAATGTGGATTAGGGGCAGAACAATACAGTAATGCATCGTGAATCCGTGCTTTGGTATGTCGAGTTTCATGAGAGCGTAAACTGGGATGAATTTCTGACAACAGTAAGTGACAGCATGTGAAGAATGTTGAATAAAGGTTTCAGGCCAGTTTCACACCTTTGGAGTCATTTATGGATTCTGCGTTTTCAATCCTTGAAGATGAAAAGAAATGTTCAAACTTGACTCTTTCATTTTGGAAGCTAGTTTTCAACCTCTATTGTGCCTGTAGATCAAGTGTGTGCATGGTGGAGGAAGCATTCACATCCACTCTGTAACAATACCATTTAAAGATGTTAGCTATGTAAAAGTACGTGAAGTATATTAACAAAAATATACTTAAAGTATCAAAAGAAAAAGTGCTTGGAAAAATGGCCTGTTTGAGTGTTAAACTATCATATATTACATTATTAGGTTATTATTACTCATGCACTTATGTGAAAAGGAATATTTTGCTGTTGTAGTGAATGAAGGTGGAGTTCATATTTGATATACTCTGCGTGTGTGTGTGTGTGTGTGTGTGTGTGTGTGTTCCTTCAGTGATACCTTCAGTGTGTTCCTATTGGGCTCAGGCAGCAGCAAGATGAGCAGGTTCAACATGTGGAGTTTCTGTCTCAGCTCTGTGATGTCTGAAGGCAGAGAAAGCAAAAATAAGACAGGTCTAACACACACACACACACACACACACACACACACACACACACACACACACACACACACACACACACACACCTTCTTCATTTCCTCTGCATTTGGCCGAGAGTAATGGGATACTTAAAGATTAATGACATTGTGACAGGTGGCCATTAGGTTTGTTAGCTTATGTCTCTGTGGTCACACGTCGTTTATCACTTTGAAAGGATTCTCTTCGCAAACTAAACATCAGTGAGTCATCCATCAGATCACATTAATAATATCAGTCCATTCTTTCATTAAGGGGAAACCAATGTGAAAACAGCAGATCTTTTCACAGCTGCTCTTAAAAGGCTATCAACGTGTTGATCTTAATGCTGCGTTCTCAGCTGGAGCAGAGAAGGTAAGCGTCGCGGAGAAGACACTCAGGTAATTATAA
Source organism: Melanostigma gelatinosum (assembly GCF_949748355.1). Taxonomy (NCBI): domain Eukaryota; kingdom Metazoa; phylum Chordata; class Actinopteri; order Perciformes; family Zoarcidae; genus Melanostigma; species Melanostigma gelatinosum. Next base: position 19,506,578 of record NC_136636.1, on the reverse strand, counting down.
TGTGAACCCTGCTGAGCTGTCTGGAAAAGTGTTCAGCAGACAGTCATGTAGCATGTAATGGAAGTCATGTAGAGGAAGAGAAGAGGAATTAATGTGTATGCCTGATGAGTACGGTAAATATGCAACTTGCCAGATAAGAAAGCACATACACAATAAAATCAGTCACTTCAAACACTTCACCTGCATCCTGATATACTGTTTGGTCACAGCTCTGTTCATTACATGTTCATTATAGAGAAGCAGTGTACGCCGCGATGCGTCCTGAAACTGAAAGATTGAAAGAGATGCAAAATTGTTGCACACTGACCTCTAACGGCGCTGAAGGTGTTGAGGTACTCGGCGGAGAGCAGAGGAGCGGGCAGTTCCCTGATGAACTTCTTCAGCAGCGCGGCGGCGTCGTTCGGACTCACCTCGTCCCAGCTGACCTGCCCCGAGTAGAAGTTGGTCTCCAATGTCTGCTGCAGCAGCTGCAGGTAGAAAACAATGACCACAGATACACTGTCAGTGGTAATTCCACCTCCCAGACATTCAAGTTATTAGAATTACTTCAACACTTTTGAATTGTTTTTTACATTTTATTTATTGTGTGAATGACTCCTGAAGAGCATATAAGCTCTGTTACCTTGTCCACCCACATTGTGTCAGTTATTTAACTTGGGAACAAGAAAAACTATCTTAATGGTATATTATTTTGTAAAGATGAAAAAGTAAGTGCCAAAATATTAAGTTGAGGTAATTCTCTTTAAATGATCATTGTTGCTAAATCCATTATGATTGTTCAGTAGTTTCTCCTGATGCTAAATGGCGCCCTCTTCTGTCTGCTTTAGTTGTATTGATTCACCAGCTACTGTGCATGTGCTGAATTAAACACAGTATCAGAAGGGGAATCTGGCAACAGAGGCTGAAAAAAACCCACCATTGATTTTGTCTCATTGGACTTTTCTAAATGTCAACTATACTTAAACTCAGTGAAGCTGTTTGATTTGTCTCACTGCTGTTCAGGCACTTCTGACTGATTTAACAGTGTCAATATCTTGGCTGCCCTTTAGGTCATGAAACTTTTTTAGTTTTTTCACGTCTTTGCTTCAAACATACAATTACAAAAAGGAATGTGGTCATTTGGTGCAGTGCCAAGGTATGTATGACATAAATCATGTGTATCCAAATGGTGTACCTTGATTCTCGACTGAGATCCTGGAACCCGCAGGATCCCCTCCGAATCGACACCTTTCTTTTCCAAAAATGACAACAACTGCAAAGAAAGAGCGAGAGAGAGAGAGAAAGGGAGCGAGAGGGAGGGAGGAGAGAGAGAGAGACATTGGCAGAGAGTCAGGCAACGGTAGATAAGAATCTCTTGCTCACCTCTGCTGGTTATTCTCAGCAACTGCTGCTACCTACAGGGTGTGGTCGAAGCTTTTCACATTCAGAGGCCACCGAGGTTGTTTTCTGTGCTTCTATCTGAAAGCATGTTTTGCAGGCTCAACAAAAGCAAAAATGTGCTGAACACATGCTGTGCAAAATATGGTCAAAGCTGTTGTCTTGTATCAGACCAAGGGAGGAAAACAGATGTGGCATATTATAAGCACGTTAGATTATTCGCTAAATTAACTCCCAAGCCCACGTAGAGTACAGATAAAACTGCTACGTTCAGATAAAAAGCATGTGGAACCATTTTCATCATGCACACACTTCCTGATTCCTCAGGCCAGACAACATGTTGTGGGTTCTTACCGCCTGCATGAAGAGAGGGACAGTGCTGTTGGGCTTCATTTTCTGATCGTTCTCCAGCAGCGTGGCCAGCGGCACACCGTAGAGCGGGCTCTCTGTGAACGACACAACGTCCCATTCAGTCATCGCACGTTGACATTCAGCCAACGTTGCATCGGGGAGACATTTTCCTGCGTTGTGTTTGTAAGTGTGTGTGTACCGACATACCTGCAGCGTGTCATACTATGACTAAACCAAGACTATGCTCGGAATTAGTTATGGCTGATTAATGTACTACTGAAGAATGTGTCACCAAAGTTAAGTTTCAGTGTTGTTATGGCTACAGAAACATATTTATTAAAGAGGCAGGAGTATATTTACTCAGTACTTCAGTGCTGCCATACCTGGGATTTTCCTCTTGCCGGTTTTCTGCCTTTTGACCTCCAGCTCCAAGAGGTCGCACAGCGCCGTCATGTCGATGAGAGCCAGCTGACGCACCTTCTTCATGTCAGAGTGGGAGAGATCCTGAATACGAGTCACTCCGAGGCGACACTTGGGGCAGATCACCCGCTGAGAAGGTGAAGGCGGTGAAAATTGAGGAGAGGGGGATTGGAGTTGAGAGGTGGCAAGTGGAGGTGAAGAGGTAAAGAAAGACAAAGAAGCAAAAAAAAAAAAAAAAGCACAGGATGGGAGAATGGGATAAAAAAGAAACGGTCGACAGTGTCAAATCATTTACACAACACTCATTGTAATAGAATGGACATCAGCCATTCCCTTGATTAATACTCTAAGCAGTGTGTTAACAGTGTCCGTGCATGTTTAATTAACACGTTTAAGAATGCAAATTCCTCCCTTTTGCTGAGGACACGTATTCCTGAAATAGAAGAATAAATCTGCTGGACTCTGACTCAGAAACTATTCTTTTGTTGGGAGCTAATTCCCTCATTCCTGTATTTTGCTTCACCCTGTCATCTAACCAACAGCAGGGCTGATTAGAATTGGCAAACAATAACATTTGTGTGCGAGCGTGAGTCTTAACAGGTTTACATGAAAATGACCCAAGAATATTTAGGTCCAAACAGAGACTCAAATGTACAGTGAAAATTTGGTTAAAATATCCAACTTTATCCAAGAGTCCAAAAAGCCCCAAATTACTGAGATTTATTTTTCCTGCATTAACAAAGATGTATTATAAAGTATATTCCATCCAGGTACACAGGCCAAACTGTTTTTATTCATCATGGATGTACCTTTCCTTTCCATAAACTATGTGATTATGATCATGTCCTTCTGTAAATAGATGTCCGATGTTCTTTCACACCCACCGAAAGAAAATGATTGTAGGAAGTACACGCTGTGACATGTGATTATATCAGTATTTCGCTTTTGTGCCCAATTTGCAAATTGTCTTCCCATTTTATGACATCACTGGAACATTTACCAAGTTCCCAATTTGAAATAGCATTTCCCTGAAGGGTAGCGAGAGCTACAGTCGTGAGAAGGAGAGGTGGAAGTGTGTTGGTGCTTACAGGCAGGGTGCCATCCTCTTTTCGCCGTTGGCCGTTGTTCTGCGGAAGTTTGGCCTGCTTGAGGAAGATGACGGCCTGTTCGCAGTAAGCCACGTCGGTGATCAAGAACTCCTCTTTCGGAGCGCCTCTGTGATGCTCCGGCGTCACAGCTGAGTGGGGGAAACACACCCATGAACACATGCAAACTCCAATCTATTAGTACAAATGAGGACGTCAACTGTGAGGGAAGTCATAGAAATCGAATTTGAATGCACACGACACGAGAGAACAAGAGGAAGAAAAACATCGGACAAAAAAGTCCAACGATATGAGGGAATGTACCCACATGCTCTTTTTATCTTTTTTCTCCCCAAAGCACAAACAAAACAAAAGAAACATTTGGCAGAAGTATTTAGAGAATCTGTTTGGAGTCAATATAGAGAAGTTTGACCAAATACAGATGTCACCATTTACTGTGGCACCTGTAACATGATGGCCTTTTCTCCAATGTCAAAGCGCCAACAACTGCATTTGTTTCCCTCTTTCATTTTTTCCTCAGTACAAAAACATAAATACTCTTCGAAACTTTTGCGATTTGGCCAGTGAACTCAACACTGTGAGGACAGAGACTTTCTACGGCAGCTGCATGTCGACATGGGGAGTTATCCGGGGATTAATCTGAACCAATTAGAAGAAAGATGACGGGGCTGTGGCCTGATCCCAACAGACGGTCCCTCATCAGGACCTCACACATCTGCTGCTCACCTGACTTCTTCTTCTTCATATATGTATTTTTAAAGAGACGTGTTTTTGTAGTTAAAACTATGAGTAGTTACTTGCTCGTTTTATTTTTGGCTTACTGTAAAAGTATTACTGTATGTAGCTCTTACCTGAAAGTGGTGTTTTGGCAACCGATGCCATGCTGGTTTGGGGAGAGTCTTCGCTATGCTGCGACTCAGGAAGAAGGGTCTGGTGAAAGAGAGCATTTATCGACACGTCACAAATGCATGTCAAAGTCAAGTCAAATTTTATGCAGCCCAATCTAGGCAAATCACACATTTTCCTCAGGAGGCTTTACAATCTGTATACAGGATACAACATGCTCTGTCCTTAGACCCTAGATTCCAATCAGGAAACATTCCCAAAATGGGGAACAAAACTGTAATAAACCTCAGGAAGAGCAACTGAGAAAAGATCCGTCTCGCGGGATGGACAGACATGTATGTCCCAGTACACAACACTTTCTCTAAGGAACTACTTTTGTTAAAAATATCTGTCCTTTAATATTTTGTCCACCACTGGGAATAGTAGTCGTGTTTCCTAGTGTCCAGTGAGCAGATGGAGATGGATATGAAAAGTGTTTCCTTTGATAAAGGACTGATAAGGATCAGAGGAGCAGTGTATCTATTCCCCTCTCAGGGCTGCTCAGGCAGACAGGGAGGACAAAGCATGGCCTTTACATGTGATTTGCCTTTATTGTCACAGGTCAGCCCGTCTGCACAGAACAAGACAACTCACAGCACAACACACTGGAACAATAGAAAGTCCCTCGCTGAGTCCTGACAGTCACCAGGGAAATGGATATGTCACATTTCTCTGCATACAGCTTTGACAGCATGACAGTAAGCCTGAGACTGGTCTTTGCATTTTCTTGTGGGTAGATGTAAACAAAGGACATAGGAGCTGTTACAAGTCACTCAAATTTCACACTTCATTTTTTTCTCTCCTATTTTTACATTATTTGAAGGCATGGAGAGCTAGCGTTCTCTTGCTTTCCCCCCGCTGTCGGGGTGTCAGGGGTCGTGTTTAGTTACAGAACAACTTTTTCAAAGGTGCTTCAAAGTCCTGACCTGAGCGATGGGGGAGTGGAAGATCTCGCGAACGTCTCGCGGGGCCGGTTTGTTCCTCTTGCGGAGGGACAGCGTGTAGGAATCCAGTCGACGCTGCACGGCCTCGGCCTGGGTCCGGGTCAGAGTGGACAGCAGCACCGCTTTGTCTACATCCTCGCTGTCCTCGCTGATGAGGGTCGATAAGCCAGCATCGGCCAACCACTGCTCCTCCTGTTCGCCTTCTGAGACACAGAGATACGACAGACAGTGTAACAACACACAGAGGCGACAGCAACAACATAACAAGAAAAAAATGCAATTTGAAATGCACAGTTTTACTGCAATAAATTATAATTTTGATGTAATGTAATGTATAAGATTAGGTGTAGATGACTGGACTCGGTTTGTGCATGAAGTCCCTCCTCAGTCTGTAGTAACTATAGCTAGCAAACATCTGGAGCACAGTCCAGTCAAAAGCAATGGATTGTGTAAACAGGAAGTCAATGCAGCACCACAGGATGTAACAATATTCAACATAACTGCCAGTCTTTATGACAACGCATGAATTTGTTTTGTTTGCATAGATGATAAAATGTGTGTCTTTCAGACTGAGTGATGTTATTCGGTAATTAGCAACATTTTGCATATGTTTTTTTGTTATTTGTCAACTGTAATTGGAAATCTTCATCGTTATTAAACAGTCATGTGTCAGGTCAGACGTGTCAAGCCTATTCCATCTCATCTCCTTACCCTTTCACTCTATGTTAGCTAACGTTAGCTTTGTCTGTCAATTCAGTTCGATACGCAACAGTTGCACCTGGCAGCTAATGAGTGGAAATATTTAGCAACAGCTAATCTCTCTCTAGTGATTTGTAAACCTCCGCTTTGTAATCACTTGTGTTATAAGTGTGAACCCAATGAAGAGCTGGTGCAACCGGATCTTCGACACTAAATACAGTAGGTAGGAAGATGTTTCAGAACAATAAAGAAGAACAAAAAAATGGTTTACTCTCTCAAAATAATAATGGGGGCATAGACTCACTTACACACCAAAATCCAGACTCCAGAGGGTTTTTCTCATGAATTCATTTGAAAGAGTGTTTCTGTTTAACGGACCATGATTCGGATCTGTTATAGGGTAGAATGAACACAAGTACAGAAGATAATAAAAGAGCATCCCCATCATGAATGGCTTTGTGGCTCGTGCACATAAAACACTCCCTGCCACAAAGTGTTTGATAGCGTTGCCATGGTGACGAGCGGTTTTTTTGCTTTTTTTGCTGCATGAGTGACACCTGATCCGTTGCCATGTTGAACGCATCGTTTCACGGAGTGTCTCAGCAGCAGCTGTGTTAAGCACGGGTGCTTTGTATTTCTACCACACGGACTCATGATGACCTCAGCTCTTTCTGCCCACCCTACATCACTCGCACAGCGGCGGCCATGCGGTATTTACCTTCTGATTGTCTGGAGTCTCTCCTGCTGCAGTCGAGGTCTGTGTAGCCACCCCCCTGTCGAATGGTCTCCACCTCACTCCAGAAGGAATCCAGGCAGAGTTTGTCGGGGTGCTGCTCCTGGTCCTGGGAGGATGGCGCGTGGGCGCCGCGTGAGTGCTCAGATGCTGCCTGGTCCTGCGGGCTGGCCCAGGGCTCCACGCTCATCTCGGTGGGGCTGGGATTTCTGGTACAGACATACACACACGTAAAGAAATCGCACGCATGCATGCAAACGAGCGGACAGAAACGCAAAGACACATACAAACACAGGAGGAACGAAGATCGGAGCGATGCGAGGGAGGTTGAGTCAGCCGGGGGGGAGCCCAGAGAGATGGAGAGACAAGAGGAGCGGGATGGGAGAGAGGGAGGGCCGGAGAGAGGAGCGAGATGGCGAGAGCGGACACAAAGGGGGGTCTCTATTGTTCTTGCAAAATGTGTCCTGGAGGCATAGTACCCTGTAGATCCACTAGATGTCACTGTACCAATGTGAGATCGGTTTTCCTATGGGTCACACCCCTTCATCTACTGAAACAGATACACGACTGCGACCCACCAGCAACGGAAGAATATGTAACGAAATACATATAAACGATTCCAAAAACTCAGATTCTTTTCTGAAAACCAGCATGAAAAAAATGCAGCCAGCATTTCTTGTGAATGACTCAACGAGAGATGGCACAACTGTTCCCTTACACAGCAATGGGACACACTCAGCTGCAGACACACTTGCAACCTCTGAAATGTGACATGGTGATCACAGGAAGTGGTCGGCTGAGTCACTCCATCGGTGTGCGGTTCAGTCACATTCCTCTGGTCAGCAAATCTCAAGAGACATGCCAAAGATAGCTGTCATACTTTGAGCTGTGATGCCATTACCAACAACATGTGTGTTGAGGCCAGATCAAAAGCCTCTTTGCAAAGAAACAGAAGTAGAAAAAAGAGAAATATAAAGTTTATATAAACCAGACCTGCCTACCAAGAATACAAAGCACAGAAACGGAGAAAAGCTAATCCTCACAACCAAGAAGATGTTTGTCATGAATGCTTGACAATTTACTGAAACAATGAGTCAGTTGTCCTAGTTGTTGTTGGCCAATTTTCTGTGAATCGACTAACTGTTTCAACTCCAGGCGGATCCACTTTGAATACTGTGCTTTGGTCACAGTAAGATTGTTAGACCATAATGTGTATAGTTGTTTTTAAGTATGACTTGGACAAACCTATATAAGCTGGTATTATATGAATCTCTCTGCTTATAAATAACAAGTGATGTGTAATTACAGACAGAGAGAAGAATGATATCTATCACAACACAGAGATTTTAAGTATTACAATTAAATATGGTAGCTACTATCTGATCAGTAATCAACTTTAGCCAATCATTTGAGTTTAGATATGGGATTTAGTATGGGGAGAGAACATATGGCATTGATGCAATATAGACACAATAGAAGCTATTATTTTCACACATCTAGCTCACTATATCCCTCACACACAGCTGTCCAAAGCCTAAACATGTGCTCACAGCCTGCTACTCTTATGGATAAAACACATCAAGCCTGAGAGATCAGAGGTCTGCAGACTGCTGACTCACAGCAGTGCCCTCTGGATCCACTTCAACTACAGGGAATGCAACACACATTTAAATGAGAGTAAAATGATATGAATATGTGAGTATTATTTTGACATTAAAAAGACTCAAACTTTCTCAAGCGAAACTTTTTTTCTGTCCCACAAATGAAGGTGTGTCTGTTTGTTGTGTCCAAAAATAGCCACCGTCTAAAAAAGTTGTCAGACACAGACTCCGCAGCATGAACTACACGTACCATAGCTGCAGTGGCTCTGATGTCCACTGGTTATTTGGGGATTTTACCACAGTGTGCCATCTGCACGACTTCACTTCAAGCACAGACAACATTCAAACTTTCACCAAAACATGTATGACTTTGATCCCACAGCTCCAGCTCCAGCTCCATCTCATGACACATACCCGGCTTTTTTCTCTTGTGAGGATGGCTTCACACGCTTGCTCCTCGCTGGGCTTATAGGACCAAGCCTGAAACGGCTCAACCTGGTGCATGGAAACTGCATGGTGGATCCGAGCCTGCCCACCAATACCTCCTCTCTGCCTTTCATATCCACAATGCTAAAGGAATCCAGGCATTCCAATCCGGCACCAAAACCATAGCTTCATCCAGTCCTGTTGGTTGGACACCATGTGAGTGTGGTGTAAATCTGTCCGCTGCTCCAGTTTCTCTGTGCGGTGACAGAACGTGTTGTTGTTCACCGAGGCTTTGGGGCTGAGTGGAGCTGAAGCTGGAATGCAGGAGGGAGTGACGGCTTCCTCTATTAACGCATCATTCACACCTGTCCCCTCCCTCACCACCCTGAGAGGATACGCCCTGCCTGCATGCCTTATCACCGTCCCATCTGGTTCAAACAAGAAGCTTTGACACTTTTAAAAACGAATCAAAAAAGACCAAGGGCTGTAAGATAATAAAGACGTGTTAAAAAGAAAGTGTTATTCCAGGCCTCATAGACGTACACGATGAATTGTTTATCCACAAGGGTAAAAGCTGACTGCACTCACATGATTACCTCAGCACTTTATTGACCTTTTAGTGAAAGCTACACAACTTAACGTGACCTAATTGATCAAGGGTTCTTTGTTGAAAAAATGAGGCACGTTTTCACCTCTTTGCTTTGCTGTCACTGGAAGAATTAAGTGAATCAAACGGATAAAAGGATGAAGATTCTTTCCTCTTTTCGAAACTCTGTGGTTGAGCTTGCATTGCAAGCAGGTAATCTCAAAGCAAACAGCACATACATATGCTGTGGCAACTCATGACGTGGTACGTTCAATCAAATACTGCCTTATATGCTGAAGAAAGCTACTTATTGCAACACTCATAGCTTGCATCCTTGCCCAACCTCATACCTGAGCTCTTGACTCAACAGTTCACGTAACGCTCAGGTGGCTGAGTGTGGACGCGATGTGGCAAGAGGCAGAGAAAGTGCCTCGAGTTCCTCAAGTGCAACAGGTCTGTCAAGACTGACCGTGAGCGGCACTGCAACCCCTCAAAGCCTTCCCCAAATCACTGCCTCGTCATCACTTTTTCCATTCTCTCTTGTAATGTAAATGTAATGAATGTAAACAAACAGAAACAGATGCCTGGTGAGAAAACCAGTTACTTCACCTGCCTCCACAGTGTGTCATATGACTCGCTTTCTCTTGCTTTCTGTCTAAAAAAATGTATCTGGGATAAAGGTTTTACATTTTGCCATTATAGAGATAAAAAATAGTCTTGAGCCAGACTCATAACATGACCTCAAACTAAGTGTGCCAACCCTCTGTGGAATACACTCAGAGGACAGACTCTGAAGAGGACAAGTAAAAGCAGCACGTCTTATTTTTAAACCTGCTGATCATTTTCTTCACCAACAATCTATAAAGCTCAGCCACAAAACAAAACACATGCTACTTTGTAAATAGACAATTGAAAACAGGGACGACTGAAAATGTCAGGGTGTTGGGATTGTTTCTTGTTGAATGGGAACCCAAACCAACACAGGGAAATCAACAGGAAGCCATCCACTCTGAGAGAAGAATGAACACAATGTCAAACCGTTGTGTTACGTTCAAACTCAGCGCGGTGGGAAACAACACAAAGTAACCCCCATCCAACCAACTCTGGTCAAGAAATACGCTGATTCACTTGGAGAAGCTGCTCGCGTTGAAAGCAACACTGTGTTTAATCCTCGTGGGCTGAATTCCATGGCAAGCCTCTTAGCTTGCAGAGAATGCAACAGCTTCCTCACGCAGCCTTGAGAATGTGTTTCTGCCATAGAGGATCTGTCCATTGATACAGAAAATCATGAACACAGAAAGAGATCTACAGTCTACGACATCCCTGAAACAACTGCAAAAAAAAGCATCAAAATGTGGATACTAAGAATGATAATCAGAGTGGTGAACTCACTGCCCAGTACAAAAAGTCAAACTAAAGTTTGGAGTCACAAGGAACACATTTATTTAACATCCTTGCTGAGCACCTGTTTAGCCGAATAATAGTGGAGTCGCTTAATCCATACATGAGCTTCAAGTCCCAGCACCCCTGAGTCCACGGCGGCAGCAGAGGCCTAATCCTACCTGGCCTTGGCCCACGCGATGGCTCTGCCCGTGAGCAGCAGCAGGGCTGCAGAGCCGCTTCTCCCCCACGGCATCCTGCTGTTGTCCCCCCCAAACCGCTGCAAGCTGTAGGAAACAGCAGCCGCCGGCCCCTGGCAAGCTGGGTTCCTTGTAATCTCCTCGGTGCACAAACACATTAGAACAAGGACGGTCCTCACTGGGCTGGTAGGCACGTCACTACATTGCATCCTGGGGCAGGAAAGGAGGTCTGCATGGAGGGTGGGGGGGGGGGGGGGGGGGGGGTCCGGGAAAGAGAGGAGCTGAGTGGTTGAATAGCTGACTTGGGCTGGGACACCGACAGAGGGAAGACCCTGTCTGAATGGCCGGAGCTGAAGGGATTGGGCATGGGACACAACAGCTGCATGCCTGACTGACTGGCCGGCTGGTTGGACGGCTCGACAAACTATTTGGAAAAGTTATGCTGGGGCTCACAAAAGTGGAAATTCCTTCCACATCCTTTGTCGTTAGTGGACACATTCTCACTCTGCGTTTACTGATTTACTCAAACTCAAACACAGGAATCTGCTTGACCTCGGTCCTTTTGTCTTACGGTTGTCATCAGAGTCTATGATCCACTATACTGAGACTTATTTACAGCAGGGCTGAATACCAATGAACAGCAGGGAGGTCTCAGCTTGTCCACAGACAAATTTAAAGGTAGGCACAGAATAACAGAAGCTCTTTTTAGTTTAGTCGTTGTACTCTGCATGGATGCGAACAAACAGCCAAAAGATCTTGCCGCTGTGGCTAATACTAATGTAACTCCAGGCCCAAATGTTCTCTGCTGCCTGTTATTACAATTGTATTGTAGGAACAATTCTACCTACTTAAAATTGCTCTTTCAACATTACTGATGGAATGATGGAATTTTATTTCGTAACGTATATCTCAATATCATGTAGCATGCCCTTGTGCATGCAATGTGCAAGCAGTGTTTTACTCGTCACTAATGTCCTGATTTTAAAGGACAAATAGAAGGGCACTCTGAGATCACAGACCTCCCCCAAGGCCAATCCTCTCCTCAATATAATAGTTTCTTTCTTGCCCGTTGCTTCACCCTTCCTTCAAAAGTCGGGCCTGTTGTTTTTCCGTAATCCTGCTGACAAACTCGTTGTTGCTCTTCCCAGTTCAGAAGCCCCAATGGTGTGCCCCTGGCCCACTTTACATTGTTTTAACTGCACTGACCCAGTGAAGCACTGCGATATACATTCATTTCAGTTTGTTTTCATTCAGAAACAAACATGTCCACTGAAATGAAAACCTCATTTGTACTCATAAGTACTGTTAAAATCAATCGAATCAGCTTCTAGATGAAGTTTTCTGCACAGTACTGTCCACTATAACAATGCTATCTATTCGATAACAAATCCAATTGTACAGTTTATAACTACCGGTAGTAAACTAAACACAGAATCAATTTCATTTGGTGTGGCTGAAACCCAATGGGGCTCCTCTCTGTACAGTGTAAGGGGCCTGGTGGGATCAGTGTAGTCTGGCTGAGCTCTCTGGCAGTTTGCCCGGTCTCTTCACTCAGTTTGTCTCTAACCAGATCAATACAGATTAGGGAGACCACGGGGATCCCTCTAGGGTTTGCCTTTCTGGCCAGCTCTTTCTCTTCTCTCGATAGGTTATTCCTCACCCCTCTCGGAGACTTCACCACAGTCTAAAACAATGAAGTTGTCTCTGTGCTATCCCCAATGTTGTGTCTCTCAGTCACTGTCTTCACTCTCACCTTGATTTCAGTCCAGTAAAACCATCGTATCTGCTCTCCTGTAACTTCCCTCATGCCACATCCTTCCTTGCAACGTTTCTTTCCTTTCTCTTGAATCCCCTCTGACTGTCGTTCCTGTCAAGCCCTTTCTCACCATCACTGACAATCCTCCTTCGCTGACAGATATGCCTCGAGGAAAAGGAGAGTGGAGAACGTGATGGCATGTCAACCTTGTGACCCTACAGATGGCATGTGACAGCCAGCTCAGCCTCAGGGCCTGCTGATCCACCTCTTGGCAAGTAGAGCACGGCGAGGCGAGGAGAGGGGAGCAGTGTAGAATACAGGAGAGAGCAAAATGACAAAAAGAGAAACGAGGGCAAATGCTGAAGGAGGAGGATTATACAGGAGTGGAGGTTACAGGAGAGGAAGGAAGATGGCGAAGAGGGATGGAACATGGACCAAAAACCCCAACGCCACGATCTATTGCATTAGCACTGTTGGACTGATGCTAAATGTTTCAAATGTGAGGAGAAAAGAGAAACGTGTCCCCTGACTCACTGACACTTCCAGATGGTTTGACTGACAAGCAAATGGCGACAGAGCCAGAAGGATGCAGCCTGTCACTCGTACCGAAAACTCACACACATTAAAAACAAGGCTGGATGCCAGCATGCTGTATATGCTCACACGAGTACAGACACACAGAAACATAGGAGGCGAAGGAACTGAGACAAACTGTGTCATCAAATGAAGGAGTTCATTTTAATGTAACTGATGCAAGTTTGTTTTCAATCCAATGACCTCAACACCGTCCCGCACCAACAAACGGACAAAATATAGTTCGGAGCAAATCTGTGGTGAAAAATGCAGTCACAAGGACAAACGATTTTTATAGGATGACAAAACAAGTCATGCACTTGAGATATTTATCTTATGCACACACGTCCCGGCAGCCGACATGCGTGTTTCTGCTCATCGTTGTTTATTGTTGCAACGTTTGGCACACTAATTCATCTGAGCGATGTAGCTCGAGCCTGTTCTGAGAGCACAGACTGGAAGTGAGTTGGGGAAAGCGTCAGTTATCAGGACATTGGCATCATTCAAAATATGTCCCTGTGCATAATGGGTGCAAAGGGTAAAACAACAATTTGTCATCCCATGTTACTGTGCATCACTGATGTTTCCATTCTCTCACAGATGTTCTTCTGAAATGATCTCAAAAGAAGCAGAGGTGTAATTGATTTCAGTGGGTTGGATCTTTGCACTATTTCAAAATGAGCTCATTATGGAGGTTTTTAAATTAATTGTGTGAGAAAAATGACAACATTCCAAAAAACCTCAATAGTTACGGCAACTGTTGACTGAAAATACGCACAGATTCAGCTTCTATATTTCAGTTGTTGATCTGGGAGATTTACAGGCCTGACGAGTCTATAATAACCACCTTTGGTCTTTTGGCAGCACCCCATATGCCCTAAAAGGAAGATCAAACTCATATGTCACGCCTTACTTGACATCATCAGACAGGTATAATTATATTACTTGAAACGCAAGTTATAAAGCAGGCAGTGAGCATGTTCTCCACAGAGATGCTATAAATAGACTTCTGACTTAGACTTATATCATAATAAAAAACATGATAAATGATTGAAACATGAACTGTAGCATGTAACAATATCTCTTCTTATGATCAGGTTAAACTAACTCCCTTCACCATATCTATTCCACAAAGGTAATGGTGGCGACTCTCATTATCTTCTTTAAGTTATTCTATCATGTCTTTTACATAATTACATGTTTGTGTATCCAGTTCCTCTTTTGGAAGCAGATTTCATATTGCGTCATCCAAAACAAACAATGTGGCATACATGTCTTACAAGAGCAGTAGTACTTTGCACTGACTATTTAAGCTCAGAGGCATACACCCCTTTGCCATTTTTATTAAGCTGTTATATTAGTGTTGGGGTAGCATGTAGTTTTCTAATTGACCTAAAATAACCCGATTAGCCATGTGTTCTCTTCGTTGTACACTACTGACAGTGAGGTGAAAAAATCTGAGGTAAAACTCCCCAAAACATAATAATTCCTAAAAGCCTGAACGTATCTGCAGGCACCTTACGCAACATGCCATAGATGCCATGTCTGCAGCAAAATAAAACAGTTCATTTTCTGAAATTAACAACATTAAACAGTAGCTAATAGTAAAGCATATCATATCTATACTGATGCAAACATGCATTATCTTTAAAAATTAAATTAGGATGATTACTGCGGCATAAATATATTGGGCTAATGAAATACATTGGACATGCAGCTATAACAAATCATCTTATGTAATTCCTTTAATTCACTGACATGTTGAAAGAGCTACCCCAATAAATCAGCCAGGCCAATGTATTGGCTTATTGCTTATCAAACGATAAGTAACGAGAGCAAGAAACAGTGTCCTTCAGAGTCCGCCTATATGTTTGGGTCACAATTATTTGATAACAAAAATTAGGAAAAATGCTTATATGTTTGTGGAAAATAATGAATGTTGGTAGGCATATCACCCTTTTTAGTTCCTAAATATCAGTATGGGACTCAAAAAGTAACTATCTGCCAGGCTATAGTGAGAGGACGGCTGAAACAATCCATCGTGCACAATATCACAACAATAAACTGCAATGAAATCCACAGAAATACTTGTTTCTTCTTCTGCGTTTCTGAGCTGAACACATGCAGGAAGAAAACCACGCCCATAACAACAGGTTAGCAACCAGAAACGCTTCCACGAGCAGAGAACAGAAACACAAAGACAAACACGTGAAACCACATCAGTCCAGGTATATACTATTAGATCTGTTACACAACCTCTTGTTCAAGATAACATCAGCGTTTTTCAGCAGCAAATTTACGTTTTTAACAAACAATAAAGGGTTAGCTCAGCTGGCTAACGGAAAACAAAGAGATCCACTAGTTCGGGTGACGGAACCCGTTCACGTTACCTGAGGAAACACCGTCGGTACCCCCGGTGTGTGCAGGCTCGACTGAGCGCGAGAAGAGGATGTTTCCATACAGCTCATGTACAGTGATGAGTCTCGATGTGAGCGGTGACAGCACACATGGAGAGAAGTGAAGCTCGTCCTGCCTTCACAGATGGGATGAGGGAGGCTGCTCTCCTCCGATAACCGGCCACGCTATCCTTCACACCTAGCGGCTGACGTCACCACGCTGGGCCTCAACAATAACAACAACAACAACAACAACAGTGCCATATGACCAACTCTGGTTTTTACAACGTTTCTCTCTTGGTTATTTTTGAATCGCTCAACCGGAGAATAATGGCTGAATGGAAAACACTGACTCCATCTGCATGCAAATCTGTGCTCTCTTGTCATTCCTGAAATTAAAAAATAATAATAACTAGAAAATGCATTTCCTGCTGAAAATGCGCTGGAATGCTGAAAGCTGAAATGAATCTCAAAAACATTGCTGAAAATAGATATCGAATTAAAAAAAAATTGCAAAAAGCTGAATAATCCAAAAAGATTACAAATATGAAGTTATATCACCCCTCTCCTGAAAGAGCTGAACATTTTGATATTCGAACGGTTTCTGTAGCTTAAAAGAATTCCAGCAGTAGTGATATTTGTTGTAGTAGTAGTAGAAGTATTATTCGCAGTATAAGTATGAGTAGCATTTGAATAAGTACTAGTTGTAGCAGTAGTGATATTTGTAGTAGCAGTAGTAGTAGAAGTTGTTGTCGAAGTATTTGTAATTAGAAGAAGTAGTAGAAGTAGTAGTATCAGCAGTCGTACTAATAGCTGTAGTAGTATTAGTACTGCTTATTAGTACTGGTAGTAGCAGGAATAGCAGTATTAGCAGTTGTGGTATCAGTAATAATAGTAGTGGTAGTGGTAATAATAGCAGTAGTGGTAGTAATAATATTTATGGTAGCAGTAATAGCAGTAGCAGTAGTAGTAATAGTAGCAACAGCAAAAGTTGTAGTAGTAGTGGTAATACTAGAAATATTAGCAGTAGTAGTAGTTGTCGCAGTATTAGTAAGAGCATTCATTATTTCAACAAAAAAGCCTAATTTTGAGCGAAACGTTTAAATACAGTTAATCCATGAGGCTTTTATTTTGAAAGGGTGGGACTGGGTGGGGGAGGGAGGGGGAGAGGAGACATAATCATCATGTTTGACACATAAACAGAGGTTATTAAATGGCAGGCTTCATCACAAGCAGTTCAGTTAGAATTCACTCTCTGGGGCTTTTATTTTGAAATGGGGTGTGGGGTGTGGGAGAGAAGGGGAGAGGAGACAGAATCATAATGTTTGATAAACACAAACCGGTTATTAAATGACAGGCTCATCACAAGCATTTCAGTTAGGATTCATTCTGTGGGGCTTTTATTTTAAAATGGCGTGTGTGTGTGTGTGTGGGGGGGGGGGTGGAGGAGGGGGGAAATACCTCTAAAGATCCCTAAGACCTGAATGACTGTATGAGAGACACATAGATAGAGGGAGAGGAGTGTATGTGCGCATGTGTCTGTGAGTCTGTGTGTTTATCACCATCACTAATTGGCTCAATCGCAAACACCTGTGTGCCTGAAGCCATTTGAAAATATTCTCCATAGAGATCCCATTGAAAATAAAAAGCTTAATCATTCAAAAAGTTTAAAGGTTAGAAATATAAAAAGTCATAGCAGACCTCTGGTGAAAGAGCTGACCATTTTAATAGTTGAACGGTTTCTGTAGCTTAAAAAATGAAGGAGAAGCGGTGCGACGGAAGAAATAGAAGTTGAATAAAGAAACAGGATAACAATAGTTGGAATGCTTAACAGCATTCCAACAATGAAGAAACAGGATAACAATAGTTGGAATGCTTAACAGCATTCCAACAATAAAGAAACAGGATAACAATAGTTGGAATGCTTAACAGCATTCCAACAATAACATTTGGATTAGGAGGATCATCAACTAAACTCTACTCTCATTTGCAACCCATAATCTCTTCTTTTTTAAAGACTGTCATCTGTCAGTTCTAATGGGACCTGGAGCTTTTTTTGTATTAATCTATTTAATAGTTGTAATGCTGTTAAGCATTCCAACGATTGTTCTTCGAATCTTTATTCAACTTCTTCTATTTCTTCCGTCGCACCGCTTCTCCTCCTTCATTTTTTAAGCTACAGAAACCGTTCAACTATTAAAATGTTCAGCTCTTTCACCAGAGGTCTGCTATGACTTTTCATATTTCTAACCTTTAAACTTTTTGAATTATTAAGCTTTTTATTTTCAATGGGATCTCTATGGAGAATATTTAGTGATGTTGATAAACACACAGACTCACAGACACACGCGCACATACACTCCTCTCCCTCTCTCTCTGTGTGTCTCTCATACAGTCATTCAGGTCTTAGGGATCTTCAGAGGTCTTTCCCCCAGCAGTTCCCAGCAGTTACTATGACTGCTGATACTACGTCTTCTACTACTTCTTCGAATTACTAATACTTCTACTTCTAATAATACTTCTACTACAACTACAACTTCTACTACGACTACAAATATCACTACTACTAGTACTTATTCTAATGCTACTAATACTTCTACGAATAATACTTGTACTAAAACTTATACTCTTACAAATATCACCACTGATGAATTTTTATAAGCCACAGAAACTTTTCAAATATCAAAATGTTCAGCTCTTTCAGGAGAGGTGTGATATGACTTTTCATATTTGTAATCTTTAAACTCTTTGAATTATTAAGGTTTTTGCAATTTGTTTTTGAATTGGATATCTATTTTCAGCAATGTTTTTGCGATTAATTTCAGTTTTCAGCATTCCAACGCATTTTCAGCAGGAAATGCTTTTTCTAGTTATCTTCTTTATTCTTCTGTTCTGATGACTGTGGGTTATATATTTTTGTACTTCTGCTTAATTCGTCTCTTATGTGGGACATATCTATACTTTTGAACTCTGAATACTGCATTGTGGACAATCATTAGAGGTGGCATGTGGGTGGGTTATAGGGGGAGGATGTTGGAGGGGTGAATGAACTATATGTGTATGATAAAAATGTCAAAATATGTACCTTCCATTGCTCTTTAAACATATTGTTTTTTGCATTTGAGCTAAATAAAAATAAATATTAAAAAAGCTGCCAATAGCATCATCCAAACTTAGCTGACACGGATTGTAAAAAGCAAGTAAAACACTGTAAACAACACTGAATTGATAGACATTTCTTTTCTTAGCTGACATAATATCACCACCCAAGTTCTTAATGTTGTTTCTTCGGTACTGTAAACATATAAACAACATCAAATGGTAATAAATGCTATTCCCAGTTTAATATTTCAAATGGTGAAATGTTAATCTTTATATCAAGCGTTTCAACATTGGAGCCTACATTCTTTGTGAATGGGATGGATATTAAAAGCTGTGAACGTATAATAAACATACATAAGCACACACATTTTTTCTCAGATAAGCCTGTTCAATGGCAAAAATAAGTTGTTCCAGGACCGTACATAGTATACACCCCACCAATTCATATCACTCAAGATCTGTAGATGTCCTTAACAAATGGGATTTTATAATAGACATAATGAAATGTATAACACGTATATATATATATATATATATATATATATATATATATATATATATATATATATATATATATATATATATATATATATATAGATTATTTTACTCATCAGAACAATAAACTCTTTGAAGTCGAATTTTATTCAACACCATGAATATAAGTCGGTTTACCAATGTTATTTGGTAGATTTTACATCCATATAGAAAATACTTTGTCTCTTAAGATTATCGAGCATAAGAAATGTGTTCTGCTTCATTCATTCAAAGAAATTTGAAAGGATGATTTTTTTTTTGTTGTGATTTTAATCAGTAAAAATTCGTTTTGGCGGTTTATATTTAAGTCCTTTTAAAATATATTCTAATAATGGATGTCTTGGTTCTGTATGTGTGGACTCATTGCTCAATAGATTATACTGCTGGATTACTAATTGGACCATTAGGACTTGTGCTTAGGACACAGAACAAAATGTCACAAATGTGAAATATTAATAGCACTTGAATCTGTCAATGAAAACAAAATGTGACAGAATTCTTTGGAAGAGGTCTACTTACAGGAAGGCCACAAGATGCAGCTAAAGGTCAGATCACTTCCAGTAAGCAGACTTCATGCTGGTCATTTTCAGTCAGACTGGATTTTCCAAGGTTAATACAGGATCTTCAAGCTCTCACTCAACAATGGGTCAACTATTTAAAATGGGCTGTGTGAAACCCCAGCTGACTCAAGTTTAGACCATCGCTTCCCTAAACACAGTCGCAGCTGTGCAAAAAATGCTACATGCTTATTTTTAGCCATGCTAGCAGCAGGGCTCCAGATGGCGATGTCATTCGGTCAGTTGGTCCACCACGTTGGTCCGGACTGAAATATCTCAACACCTGCTCCACGGATTGACGTGAAAATTTGTACAGACATTGATGGTCCCCTCAGGATGACTTGTAATTAATTTGATGATCCTCCACCTCACATCTACCAAACCCATCCGGTCACAACTTGACTTTTTGTATTTGGTTCATGAACAAATACCAGCAAGACTAATGGCATTCTTATCAGCCTCAGCTGTTGCTAACACCCTCAAGATGTGTTAGCATTTAGCGCAGGTCTCCTGAAGTGGTCTCAAAGCTGCCAGCATGGCTCTTAGTTTTGTTTTATTAGGGTCAGTATGTTCATATTGGTCATAGATATCGTCTTTGAATGGGTTTAGTAAATTTAATTAATACACTTCAAACAACCAATGGAAATGTAATCTACATTGTTTTTAAGATGTTCACATGAGGGTGTGTCTATGTATTTCACATCTCATCACTTCGGCCTCCTCACGGCTGTCACATCACTCCAACACATAAATCACTCACGCAGCTGACACAGTACTGCAGCAGGAGTTATTTATTTGTAGATATCTCATTCCCAACATACTGTAGCCTCAGCCTGACTCATTCACTCCACCCCTGCAGTTGGTCCGGCTGCAGCTTTCAGGTGGAAAGATCATTCCTCCTGGTCAGATACATTCTCTCTGGCATCCTGTTTTTGTTTTCATTGTCCTCTCTGCCTTCTTGCAGACAGTCCAGTTCATTCCAGGGATGTGTGTGTGTGTGGGCGGGAAAGAGAGAGAGAGAGAGAGAGAGAGCGAGAGAGAGAGAATGTGAGGAGGAAACACACACCGACAGAACGAGGCAGAAAAAACAAAAGACAGAGAGACGCAGCGATAGAGAGTACAGAGGGCCTGTAAAGCAGCCCACTCTCTTCCTGCCATTGTTTCATCTCAGGGACCCACATGAGGCTCGGTTAGTCGATGAATCCTGGACATCAGATTGCCCCCCCCCCCCCCCCCCCCCCACATGTCGGGCCACTCCTCCTACTGCTGCTCTGCGTTTCCATGGAGACAGAGAATATTGCCTGCAGATGATTGCATCCCCCGCTGAAAGGCAATAATACAGAACGACCTGGAAATCTGACTGTTGTCAGAGCAACACGGAGACAATTCATATGTGGCTTCACTCAAGAAATAGAAATACGATAGAAATGTGAGTGAGATTTTTCCCCCGTTGCTTTGTGTGGTTTCATACGTTGGTGCTGTCCAATGAAAGCCATGTATCTTATCTCCAAAAGGTCTTTTCATGAAATAAGAAATCTAAATGAATCCTGCTGACTTCAGTAATCACCTGACCTTTCATCTACCTCCACATTGAGGTACAGCTTTGTGGTTTTGAAATATTTCAACTGTAGGATGGATTGCCATGAAAAGTGGATCATACATTCATGTTAACGTTTGAGATGAGCTGACATTTCATCCAGATTTCATCATCAGCTCAACATTTACTTTGGTTTATTACATGCAAAACTAATGGCATTCCCATCAGCCTCAGCAGCACTTTGTGTTCAGTACTAATTTCCCTAATATTAGCATGCCAACATTGAACCTGCTAAACAATGCTGACAATTAGCTCAAAGCACCACTGAGTCTCAGCACAGCTTCACAGAACCACTGTCGACTCTTCGACCATCGATCATTTATACCCTCAGTTTATCCTGAAAACTGTAAAATGACAATATGTGGCCATACATGGTTTTCAATGGACAGCAACTATATGTGAGTGAGGGAAGAGTAAAAACAAGTGCATGCATTTTTACACCTGTGCATGGGCGTGTTTGCGTGCATGCATGCAGGAACTCATAACAAGCTCGACGAATGATTGATTGATGCCCTGTTTGCAGAGAGGAACTAGAGAGGCTATCTGTGCTAGCGATAATGTTAGCCAGTTCAGGCCAGAGAAAACGAAAGTTACGAACGTAACTACGGTTCTATGAATCCTGGATGACCGCCAGAGGCAGTGCTTAACACTGGATGTATTCCGTCTCGCGCATGCGCAGGTCGAATATTTATATCAACAAAGTCACTCGTGACCTCAGGTGACTCCCGTCGTCTATAAGTTCCGGTGTCATCCTGAGTTCAGTCCTATGGAATCTTCTCGCGAGTTCACGGGATTCCGAGTGACCAAGAACTCTGGCGGTCATCCAGGATTCATAGAACCGTAGTTACGTTCGTAACTTTCGTTCTATTTCATCCTTACTGACCGCCAGAGGCAGTGCTTAACACTGGATGACTTATACCAAAAGAGTCACGAGGAATCACAAGTACCCACCTTGTATAGTTCAGGCAGAGGAAGCTGGCCAAAGAACCCTCCCCAGTGGGTGAGGGGTGGCAACGTTCACTCTGTAGTGTCTGGTGAATGTGCTCGGTGAGGCCCATGAGGCCGCAGCACATATATCCTCCACTGGCACACCTCTCAGGGCTGCCCATGACGTGGAGACACTCCTGGTAGAGTGGCCCCTCACTCCGGATGGTAGCGGACGGTCGCTCGCCTTGTATGCCTGGGCAATGGCTTCCACTATCCAGTGGGACAGGCGCTGTTTCGAAAGAGCACAGCCCTTCTTAGGCCCACCATAACTGACAAAGAGCTGCTCCGACCGCCGTATGCAAGCGGTGGCCTCCACATAAGCTCGGAGGGCCCGCACTGGGCATAGCAGCCTTGACCTCTCCTCTCCCGATGGGGGGTCAAACTCCGCCAGCTGGATAGGCTGGTTGATATGAGAGCGTGTCAGCACCTTTGGGAGAAACGCTGCATTAGGCCACAAAGTAACCCCCGATCCATCTGAGTTCCACCTCCGACACGATTCACTCACCGACAGGGCATGCAGCTCGCCTACACGTTTAGCCGAAGTGATGGCGAGGAGAAACACCGTTTTGGTTGCCAGCCATCTCGGCTCTGCCCGTGCCAGGGGTTCAAAAGGAGGCAAGCACAGGGTGTCCAATACCAAATGTAGGTCCCATGCCGGGGCCTTCGGGGCGTTTGGGGGACGCAACCGCCGAGCTCCCTTTAGGAAGAGGGACACCAGTCTGTGGCTCCCTACTGTGCCATTGTCGACCCTAGCATGGTGCCATGACAGAGCGGCCACGTACACCCTCAGGGTAGCGGGAGACCGGCCCTTATCTAACAGGGACTGCAGAAACTCAAGTACAACAGGTACGGGGCACTGCACCGGGTCCTTGTTCCGAACCACACACCAGTCAGAAAACAGCCCCCATCTGTTTTCGTACTGCAGCCGGGTAGATGGTGCCCTGGCATTCAGGATAGTTCTTCTGACTGGCTCTATGCAGCCAGTCAGCAGCTGGTCGGGCCCTCCAGCGGCCAGACCCATAGTTGGAGGCGGCTGGGATTGGGATGCCAAATCTGACCCCCTAGCTGCGACAGGAGATCCCTCCTGTCGGGGAGGTGCCAGGGTGTCCTGCAGCAGAGTCTGTGCAGTAGGGAGAACCAGATCCTGGCTGGCCATAAGGGGGCCACTAACAAGAGTCTGTGGCCCTCTTGAAGGACTCTGAGAAGTGTTGGCAAGATCAGAGGGACCGGTGGAAAGGCATAAAGAAGCCCCTGTGGCCACGTGTGAGCCAGGGCATCCTGACCCAGAGGACTGGTCCTCTCCGTCAGGGAGAACCAATGGGGACAGTGGGTCGACCTCTCCGAGGCAAAGAGATCCACCTCTGCTCTGCCGAAGAGACCCCAAATGCTCTGCACCACCTCTGGATGGAGCCGCCACTCCCCCGGTGGAGGCTTGTGACGGGACAGAAAATCTGCGACCTGGTTCCGTTCCCCTGGTAGGTACATTGCCCGAAGGCTGGTAAGACGAGGGGCAGCCCAGGTGAGAAGGGCACGGGCTACCCGTAGCAATTCTGCAGATCTGGTGCCCCCTTGATGGTTTATGTGAAACACCGCCGAGGTGTTGTCCGACCGGACAAGCACATGCTTGCCCCTCAAGTATGGCAGAAAATGCTTGAGCGCTAGGTGCACAGCCCGTAGCTCTAGAACATTGACATGCTCTATGTGGTCTTGAGCAGACCACTGCCCCTGAGCAGTCCTGTTCTGCCACACTGCACCCCATCCTGAGAGGCAGGCATCTGTTGTGACCACCTCTCTGCGGAATGGGACCGAACCCATGGGGACACCCTTCGTCAGGTATGCCCTCTCCCTCCATGGGGATAGGGCGAGTAGGCACTGCTCCGATACTACTATTGCCCTGTATCTGTGCCATTTGGCATCCAAGTGAAAGCTGTTCAGCCATCTCTGCAGGGGTCGCAGTGACAGTAACCCTAATGGAACGACCGCCGAGGCAGCTGTCAGTTTGCCCAATAGGCGGAGAAAAAGAATGTAGGGCACCCGCCTGCCCCCTTGGAAGGGAGAGAGGCTGTGGAGGATGTCGTCCACCCGTCGGGGTGACGGACAGGCACTCATAGTGACTGTATCCAGAGCCACACCAATGAAGGTTATGCTCTGAGAAGGGCTCAGGGAGCTCTTCTCCATGTTTACCCTGAGGCCCGACCGGGCCGCGTGAGAAAGAAGGCGAGCAGTGTCCTGCGCCGCCTGACGCTGGGATGGCGCACAGATCAGCCAATCGTCCAAGTACGGCAGTATTCTCATGCCCTGTGATTGCAGGGGGGAAAGGGCAGCAGCGACACACCTTGTGAACACCCGTGGGGAGAGGGAGAGCCCGAATGGGAGCACCCTGAACTGGAAGTGACCGCCTTGAAAGGCGAAGCGAAGAAACCGCCTGTGGTGAGGTACAATGGGAACATGGAAATAGGCATCCTCCAGGTCGACAGACGTGAACCAGTCCCCCCTGGAAACCGCCCGAAGGACGTCTGCTGTGGTCAGCATGTGAAATGGCAAGACCCTCAGGAACTTGTTTAGTCCCCTCAGGTCCAGGATTGGGCGCAGTCCACCGCCTCTCTTTCTCACCAGAAAGTAAGTTGAGTAGAACCCCCCGGGCTGTGACAGGGGGTCCACCCTCTCGATTGCACCCTTGACCAGGAGCGTGGCTAACTCCTGGTTCAGGGCTAGGGATTTTACCGGATCGGAGATACTGGTCATTGTGACCCGGCTGGAGGTTGGTGGCCGGCGTCGGAACTGAAGCTTGTACCCCCGGGTTAGGGTGGACACTACCCAGGGGTCGAAAGCATGAGCTGCCCAGTAGCTGATGTGCTGCTGGGAGAAATAACCGACAGCCGGCCGGGAGACATCATCTCCTGTACCCCCTGCCTCTTGAGGCTCGGGGGGGGGGCCTGGTAGTCCCCAAGACCGGAGGTTGTCTAGGAGGAACGTAAGTAGGGTTCTGTGGGTAGCGGTCCGGCCTGCCAGCGGTACGCTGAGGCCTGTCGCGACTACTGGGGTAAGCCGGGGGCTGAAAATGGTCCCGGGTGGATAGAGTAGGACCGCTACGTCTGCGGGGTGCGGGCATGTCCCTGCGAAGGCCAGAAAACTGCTGCCTGGTCTGGCTAGCTTCAACAGTCCGCTGAAGCGCCTGTATAGCCGCTGACCCGAACAGCTCACCCGGTTCCACTGGGATAGTACGGAGGGTCCTCCTACATGCCTCAGACAGGGGTGACTGCGCCAGCCAAACCTGGCGGCGAGTCTGGACCAGGGTGGACATCAGCCGTCCAAGTTCCCTTGACATGAGCGCAAACGCCTGCAGTGAGGCATCACTGAGGCTGGTTGCGGAGGCGTCGGGAGTAGCCTGCTGCAGAGAAGCTGAGAGGGCCAGCATGAGGTGGGAGAGGGAGTTGCCAATACGACCCATGCGTGCTGCTGTGTCATAAGCCCTGGATAACATGTCATCCGTGACCCGACATTGGGGTCGAGGGCACCTGGCATCGGGCCTCAGGGTCTCCTCAGGGGAAACTATGAGGGACGCAATAGTCGGCTCAACAGCTGGCATACGGGTGAGGCCAAACTTTGCCGCGTCCTGCATGGCCGCCAGGGTTCGGCCCTCTGATGTAAGATGGGACAGAGCCCCGGTGTCCCTCCAGCATGCATGTAGCTCCCTCAGATATTCCTCGGAGGGAGGAACAGCAAAGGTGGTAGGGGCGAGAACACGCCTGAAGAAGGCACTCGCAGGCTGGGGTTCCGGCTGCCGCGTATCTAAATGCAGGCGTGCCAGTGCCATGCGAATGACAGACCCCATGGAGCCATCGACTGCACTTTCCGAAGAGCCCTGAGCTGAGGAACGGGAGGCAGGTCCAGAAGCATGGGAGGGCTGCTCGTCACTGTACTCAGTAAAGAGCGTGGCTGACGCCGCCAGTGACATCACGTCCTCCTCTGAGCAACGCTCAGCCGCGGGTGGCTCTGGCGCTTCCGCCCCCCCTACACTGGGTTGGAGGGCCAGTAGAAGCGACTTCATCTGAGCTAGCTCGGAGGTCAGCAGATCTACTCTAGAAGACAGCCCGCTGGGTTTAGCCCTCTTGGAGGGAGCCCCTGCAGTTTCCGTGGCCCTGCGCTTGGAACGGGTAGGTAGGGCTGGATTCAACTGACCCGACAGGGGGAGGTCGACCACACCAGCCAGGTGTTCCGCCTCGGCGAGCCTAGCAGCCCTTACTGCTCGAGGCATGATGCCACAGTTCATGCATGGGTTCTCAGAGAGGCCCTCCCTCAGATGCTCGAGGCCAAGGCAAGCGGGGCAGAGGTCATGGCCATCATCAGGCTGCAGGGGAGCCATACAGGTCCTACAGCCGGGAAAGTCAAACATGGCCGACTCTCTAGCCCAGTCTGAGCGGATGCTCTGCTGAATGTTCGAGAGCGGCCGGGGACAGTCAGTGAGAGGAGAGCGAGGACACTCTTAACTCAGATAGTTGCTGCCGCTATTGGTGTCCCACCAGTTAGCATGAGCGAGAGCACTCTGCCACTGTGGAAATAGGTAAATAACACAGTCCCTCTAGTGAGAGGGGAGCGAGGACACTCTCTTCACTAGGATAGTTGTTGCAGATAATAGTAGCTGGAACTCCTGGTGTGCTACCAGTTAGCCTGAGCGAGGGCACTCCGCTAACTGTGATATCCGCTAACTGATATGGCCGTCAATGTTTACCGTGAAGGGCGCCCGACAGCGTACTCAACGCTCACGTTAGCCCGCCACTCGATTAGCTAGAGCGGAACGCTCTGCAAACCGAGGAACAGCAACGAACAATGGTCTCAACAATGTTAGTCGATCTCACCGATTGCTGCGATGGTCCGTACGGCGCCGACGCCGTTCCCTCCCAAGAGGGACCGCTTGTCGCAGCCTTTGGAGGGCGAACATCCGCAACCCCGACCTGTGGTCACAAGGCTACCGCGACAAACTTTAACATATCTTGCTCGTAGACAAAATATATATTTCTTTGACTACCATGGTAGTCAACCTGCGTAGCGAGAAGAAAAAAAGGACTGAACTCAGGATGACACCGGAACTTATAGACGACGGGAGTCACCTGAGGTCACGAGTGACTTTGTTGATATAAATATTCGACCTGCGCATGCGCGAGACGGAATACATCCAGTGTTAAGCACTGCCTCTGGCGGTCAGTAAGGATGAAATAGAAAGCTTATTTGCATTCATCTGAATAAAATGTCGATGTTCAGGGATATCTTTACATTATCTTTACATTATGCTGTGAACAGAAGCTTTTTGTTTCTGTGTGAAGACTGACTCAACAGCATGCATAGTCATAAGGTAACATAATTAAGTAGCAAGAAGGCAAACTGTATCTTTTCTTCATGACATTTCTGGTTACACACTCAGGACAGGAAAAGGTCACCAAGCGCGCAAAAACAAGTCTCTTGACTAAAACGAAAAAATAAATGTCTTGCCCTAAAGTAAGAAAATAAATTGTTAACAAATAGTATTCATTATTGTATTGACAGTCCAGGTTGATATGTATATTTATCATTTAATACACAGGTTATTTTCCTGCTGTTAGTTTACAAAGAAGAGTTTTAACAAGAGCGGGTCGATTACATAAATTTACAGACAATGGACGTTATTCAAGTAGGCCTAAAATCGCTTGCTATATTTAGCCACTTCTATAGTAGATGTGAGCTCAGCAGCACGAGTTCTGATGACGTTTGATTGGGGAATTAAATGACAATTGTTTGAGCAATTACATAATTATTAAACAATCATTTTAAAACTGGGATCAGAATGATAACTCAGAATGAACTCCATACTCAAACTCACTTCTTATCAAATATTCTGCTGTCATATCAAAACAATTAAATATTAACCAGTATATAAAGTGTATATAAACTGTTGCAGCCACCAGCTCTTTTCTCTCCTCTCCCACGGATGAACACTGTAGTTTTGATATATGTATCACTAGTATAGATACCAGTGTTTTTGAATTTGAACATAAATCCTATTATACCAGTAATTTGTCATCTTCACCATTGCAGGAGAAATAACAAATGCATGAGATTATACATTTTAAAATGGCTGCAAATTGTTAATTTAAACAAAAAAATGTAAAAAAGCAATACTGGTAACACCAGCAGAACATCAAGAGCAGACACTGTATATGATACATGCATATCAAGTCACAGTCCTTTGCATAATTTAAATCTGTGTGTCAATTTAAAATGTGTCTTTGTGATTGACATACAGATGTTTTCATAGGGCAATTGCACGTGATGTTCTGCATGTTCAGTTTATATCAACACTGTGTATTAAGTCAGCATGGTGCAGTCAAAGGCAGTGCAGCAGTTCCTCCTTCTTCTCTCTTATTCAGCAGCCTGTAATAGCTGTTGCTCAGTTGCTGAGGTAAGCAGAAACTGTACGAGTGGGCATCACTCCCCTCAGTGCCCCTTTGTTGCTCATGTGTGTGGAGTAACACCACACCAGCGCCCCCCTGTGTCATAATGTGGGAAAAGTCAGCTCGTCAACAATTTGTAGTCCATAGGACATTACAAATAAACTACAGGAAGTAAAGACACACTGACTGGTAAGTGTTAATAGCACAATACATGATATCGGCAACATAAATGTTGGAACTGTTTAAGTGACTGCAGCATTTTTGATCTTTGTTTCAAATATTGTATATGTAATTAATAATATGGCCACTAGAGGGAGCTCTTATCTTTCAGTAAAATGAGAGTGAACGGCATCATATTGTTGCTAAACTTTACTAACAATGGGGGCCATTTCCAGCAATTACCTTTTTCTGCATTGACTGTCTCCATCGAATCTAAATAGAAGTAGTGATTTTCAGTGTATTAATATTAAATGACGTGGTTTCTCTTGCTCTATCCTGGAGAGATTCAACTGTTTTTAAACTAATGTTTGCTCATTACTTGTTCCAAGTGCAGCTGTTTACACTCTGTCTGAAGACAGTGATAGAAAAGGACCAGTCTCATGTGTAAACTGGTTGATTTTTGATCTCACTAAAGGCACTACTTGACTGCAAACACATGTTTAAGGTGCAGCAACGACTTGCAGGAATAGCTGCGGAGGGAATAAGTACACCAGATTTCTGGAGCTTCTGGGAGCAACTGCCTTGCTTGAGGGAATTTAAAAGGTTGGCTGCTATGGCTGGGGTTTACACAGTGATTTGTTTTCCTTTCTTCTTGCTCATCCTTATTTTTTAGTATTAGTTTAAGATCCGATGAACTGTGGTCAGGTATGCTTCATTCACATTTCATTGGTCCATAAAGAGTGAAAAGAAAGTTTTCAAAGCTTCACTAAAACTGCACAGTCAGTGTCTGCAAACCTCGATGGAGGTCCCACAGAAGCTTTGCTGCAGAGTCAGACCCGCAGCATGCCTCCAGCAGAGTGAATTACCCCTCTGCTGTTGTTGGTGGGGGTTGTTTTAAGACTTGGAAACCTGCTGTGTAATTTGTGTGCACACGGAAGTAGAAACAGAAACTTTTGTACAGTAACTGCCAACACTGGTAAGAGTTCTTGGTCATGATCTTTGCATAGATGCACATTTTAGGCATTCAGAGTCAGTGGCTCAATAGGCCCAATGCGACAGCGACACAAGAAGAGAAAGAGGCAAGAGGAGACATTGTTTTGAATGTTGCTCGTTCAGTTGAAAGAGAGGGCCACTGTGTTGCCAAAGAGGAGTCACAGTATAATCTGGTTTACTGTCAAATCCTCCAAAAGAACGCTCAGACCTGCAGGTCGTACTTCAGAGCTGCATTATTGTTCCTCTCAGCGTGACGTGTGACTGGTAATCATTGGCTGCTATGGCAGGATGGAGAGGAGCTCGATACTCTGTTTGAGTGGCAAAATCTGACTGAAGCAGATTGAATATCCTGCCTGCAGAGAGGGAAAATACATTTACTCTTCAAGTGTAGGCCTACTAAAGTACAATTCTCATACTATACACTAAAAGAGGGACACACTGTATACTTTTCACCTTACTAAATTAATATGGAGTTACTTCTGAGATTAGGATTTGACACTAAATACTGAATTGAACTTTCAATAGTTAAAGTACACTTTGCTGATAATACTTCTGTACTTTCAGTATTACTGCATTGTTACATTGTTGCTACTTTTACTAACTTTTAGTAAGTGAAGTACTTCTTACACTACAGCCCACAGTTCAGAGAGTTTACAATCAAATAAAACAGCAAACATATCCAAAGGTTATAGTGACGCTGCTTTCACAGAAAACTCGTGATAAATTTGTGGAGGACATCAAATCAAATAGCATGAAGTGGTTAAAATACAATTCAAGAAAGACAATACAACTGTAGAAAAGCAACATTTTAATGTGTTTTTATGGCTTTGTTCCAGCTACTAAATTCACAATTCCTCCCTTCAACTGAGACTTCAGCAATATGCAAATAACCCAGAGTTCCCCAGGAAACACACTCGTAATTTTTCTTTCGTAGAAAAATGCGTGAAGTGAAATGTATTTCCACTCTAAACCCAGGGCCAAACAACTGAGAGCAGTCTGGATGAAGTGACCGTGAGTATTTAATTTCATACATTAGAATTTCATGCATGCATTCTGCGAAGCCATTTGGACCCATTTGATTTGATTGTCATAAAAACATATTTTCTATCACCGAGCATTGTAGATAGTCCGTGAGAGAAATCATAAACCAGAGATCAGTTGCAAACAGTTATTTCCTCTTTCATTCATCTCCCTCCCTACTGTAGCTTTCACAGTTCATTCAAACCCCTCTGCTGTTGATAAATGCTGCTGTCCCCAGGAAGTACACCCCACTCTGGAGCCCTCACAGGCAATTCAGCAGCTGACACTATTTCAATTTTCCATGCCTGCAAAGTGTTCGTATTTGATTGTTGAATTGCAACAAATATAATCAACTCCAGCTTCAAGCAGCAATACTAAAATGTAAAAATACTCCAGTGTTACAGTTTAGCAAAAGTAAGTAAAATAATGTCAGTATCAAAAGCAAAATATCAGAATCATTATGCAGCATAACGGTATTATATCATACGTATTATATTATTATAGTATTGCTACTGATGAAATACTGTGTAAGCAGGATTTTCATGGTGTAGCTGGTGGACGTGAAACTATGAAAGACTTTATATTCTATTACGTTTATTCTATAACAATCATATTCTGTAAGCTGATCATGTTTTGTTTGTAAAACCAGAATTTACAAAGTTGTCAGATGGATGTAGTAAAAAAGCATGATACATCGTGGAGTATACAGCAGCTCTTAATACGTGTATTTGTTGAGGTTGTATCCACTTCAAAACAGAAAAAAAAACATAGAAAGTGGTGAAACGTTACAGCCACTCCACGAGACAAGCATCCTCAGTGTAAAGCACATTAAAGGCATTGACAGCGATGTCTGTTCTCTCAATGCTGTTAACCACACCACGACGCCGGTCAATAATATAAGCTGCTGTGCACTTTTTAAAAAAAGGCACTGCATTAATACTTAAATTTCATTGTGATGAATAACAGTCTGATTGATATGCAATTGATTGCACACACACAAAAAATAAGAAGTAGAAAGTAGTTGACAAAAAGAGGATACTCCATCTGCGTCGATGTGCTAATATCCTAATGGGAGGACTTGGACAACCTGGACCCGTTGCTCACCGCAGCTCCATGGCACCGATCCAGTCTTCACCGCGGAGAGAAGATAAAGATGAAGGAGACCTTGGATCAATGCAGGGCACAAAGAAATGCTGTTTATTGTTAGAGCCGATTTATAATACCGTTTTTTAGCATCACACAAAGAAAGATTGTCTTTCCTGCAACACTTCTTCTGGAGTAGAGCTGCATATTTTATGTATGTGGTTCTTGTCTCATTAGTCACCAACAGTGTTTCTCATTGTCTGCCTGCAAACCATCAAAAAACAGATGATGGAACGTTTCTGACTTGAAAACTCACTTTCAAATTGTGCGCTTAATGATCAGATGAATCATTCTAAAGCGCATTACAGTCAGCGTTTTCAGACCTGTCCTGGACAAAGTTAAAGAAATAGTTGATTTTATGTCAAGACCTGGAAGAGAAGATTGATACCAGTAGTTTGATACTATTCACTTAATATAATACAGCGAGAGAAAGACGATGGTTAGCTTAGCATAAACACTGGGAACAGGAGGAAACAACGAGCCTGGGTCTTTCCAAAGGCAACAAACCCCACCTAGCAGAGCTCACTAATTAACGTGCTACATCTTTACATGGGGTTATGGGGTTGACTATTTGCTGGCAGTGACTTCCTGGGCTTTCGAAGCTAGCTGTTTCCCCCTGTTTCTAGTCTTAATGCTCAGCTAAGCTAACTGGCTGCAGGCTGTAGCTTCATCTTTAGCGTGCAAACGAGAAAAGTGATATCAATTTTCTAATGTAATTCTTGGCAAGAATTTCCCATTGGAATATTTAATGGCTCAAGAACAAATTTGAGTGCCATCTTCAGGGACACTGCAAAGACCTAATCCTCATTCTTAAGTGTTACTTTGCGGTGTTTGTTGAGTCGTGCCACTCCCAACCAAACAACCAGCCCTTTCTGCTCTTGGAGAGAAGTGGGGCAAGTACAAATCCATAAAATATGTAAAGGGGCGAAGTTTTAAGCCTATACTCGCCATTTCCAGCTGCTATGGGAGAAGGAAGATTAGGGTTAAGAGGAGAAAGGGGAGTGTATGAACAAATTCTTTACTCCATCAACCGTTACTGCTGACCCAGATTCTCAGATCAAATGTTTCTGTGTTAAAATGTTCATGTCCCCTTTTAATCCATGTGTCTTTGTCCCAGCCCTGTGTCCTAAACATTACGTTCTCTTACGACAACAAAAAACTACAAAGTCAATGACGTTTGTTTTTGACTATCACAAATAAGTTCCAAAGGAGTCAGTGGAAGTCAGCGTAGTGAGGAGGTTGGGTTGGTGGATGGGTCAGACTACACAGGGTAAAGCCAGGAGACGGCTGATTGTGTCCCATGTGAACCAAGTACTTTTGTTCCCTTAACCTAACAAAGTAATCATTCTGTTGTCAAAACCTAACCAAGTGCTTTTGTGGCATTTTTGTTTTTTCGTCAACATTTTAAGACATTCAATTGTTTTATTCTCTGCTGCTACTGTAAAAATACTTTAAGGAATATTCTCTTACACTAGAAATATTTGCACTAAAGACAATAATAACCTGCACTACTGTTGACTGTGTTGATATATATCTTTAGATAGTACTTAGTTTCTTGTTAATCCTTTATCTAGGCCCTTATGTTCTTAACTTTTTTTTTTTATTTATTCTATTATATGTTATATGTTCATGTCTATATCACACTGTGGGACTGCAAGAAACGGCATTTCAAATTTTCTGTATGCATAACACATGTGGAAACTTTGACAATAAAGTGAACTTTGACTTTGACTGACTTTGACTTTTTTACTAAGAACCAAGTGTGGAGCGATTTTTGTTTGATTTTGTTTCAATTAGCATTACCCAAGTGTTTCAAGCTGTGAGTTACTGTAACCATTATCTGGGAACAAAACGTGTTTCCCTTGAAGCATGATTGAGAGGGAAGTTACGTTGTATGGGAAGGCAATGTTATAGGACACAGGGTGGCTTTGTCAATAGGTGCATACTTGCTTGTCTGCCAGGTTTGGATATTCTTATACTTCAGTAAAAACTATAAATCTTGAGGCACAGATGCAGTAATAAAATGTCATTGTAATTGTCTTTGCCATGATGATTGCAGATTAGATCTTTTACCTAAATTGCCTTGAAGTGAACACTTTGATGATCAACATGGCTGGTAATTAAATATCTTCCATCCCCGAGGAATCCCCAGGACTCTACAGGGCAAACAAAAGTTGTTTTCTTTACGAGACAATGATATCAGTTGAATCATTGATTGATTAATAATTGAAAAGAGAAAGGAGAAGTGAAGCCACACTTTTACCACCTCAGACAGTTTACGAGAGTCTGTCTGGGGCTCCCGAAGACCTTCTGGTCCTCCCATTAGCATCCTAATGAGAGGCATCATGAACTGGTCGGGGTTATGCTTCTTTCAAAAATGCATTTGCCTCTGTCCTCTGATTCCTTTGCATTTGCAGCTTGTACCAGATTTTATTGCATAGTTTGCCTTATATCTGACGCTTCTGTATCACTTTATATATACATATAAATAATTCATATTTTATGTATTGTTCCTTGTTGCACGATAGCCTGAAAAGTGTGCCATCTTGCGTTTCACTGTTCATATTGTATGAGCTTCAGACAAATTAAACATTTAAATCTGAATTGTCAATAGTCTTCCCTTGACAAAAACACAACATCTCAAAGAATCGTTTCATCTCAAATGTTTCATTTGCAGCATGTTGTTTTTCAAAAAATGCACAGGCGAAAATGGGAATTGTTAGCTGTGCATTTCAGAAACCTTCTATAAAAGAGCACCACGATCTTGTGCCAAGAGGCAGATCTCTGCACTACAATCAGGATAATGGCATTTCATGTGGTGGGTGGTTGATTGCTCGAGGTATGACCACAGAAAGACAGGAGACATGGGAGTACAGACAAGTAGAAGAGAAAAGGAAAGGAGACGCAAGAGATACAGAAAGAAAAGGAAGAAATCCCAACGAAAAAGTGAAAACTGAGACACTCTCCTCCAAAGTCTACTGTCTCTCCAGAGAGGCTGCGCAGACGAGGCACTGCTTTTATCATCAGCTTCAGTGTATTTCGGACACCTCGTGAGCATTAAGACAAGCAGAAAAATACTGCTAAATAATACATTCATTAGAAAGTCTGTGAAATAAAAGTTGTTTGTTTTTTATCAGGATGAGTGTCCCAAATATTCAGTAATCTTATGTTGAAAGCTGCAAAACAAGAGTTTGAGTTGCTGAATGATTAACCACTGGCTCATGCAAAACTATTATTTACCAACAATGCTGATGATAAAGATAATTCTCTTGGTGTCCTAAACTTTTGATCAAAGTAAATAATCAACATGTGTACTTGTTTACAGAAATACTTTACTTGTAGACATTGTATATTTTTGGCCATGATTTTTAATTTATCCATAGTTTTTAGATTTTTGTCTATTTCTATTTTCCTGTAAATTGTTCTTGGAACTATGAGAGCAACTTAAAATGGCAGTCAAATTCCCTTAGAGTTCCTATACCCATACTACCACACCAAAAAGATTTAGTATGTCCCAATACATATATGTCAAATGCAGCATGCCAAAAATACCAGGACGTCCTGCTGCGTCCAGTCACATTTTGCAGTGTGCAAGCCAGCATGCTTTGCTGGCTATTCTGACCCACAATCCCCTGCACAGCGGCTATATGACCAAGAGGGTCAAAGTTCAAGGTGCAATGGTATGTGGAAGTGGTAGCTCCCAATTCAATGCATACTGCATGCAACAATACATCCTCTGTAAGGGCAGCTGCAGTATGTACTAAAAGTAAAAATAAAATGTATTAGTGAGGTATGGAACGCAGCGTCGATAAGGCTGGTTCTACGGTGGCCTGGAGAGCTCAATGCACTGCAACGTAAGAAAACAACGTGCATATGAATTAAACATCTTGCAGCAAATACAGATAACACAACTAAATGCAGAAACATGCTGGAGACACAAAAAAATGGGCCAAGACACACTTGTCCAAAAAACATGCAATTTAGATCATGTTCCAAGACCAATTTTGGATAGCAGACTTCAATAACTTAATGAAGCATAAAACATCAACTATTTGCAGCGTGTTGACCTCTCAGGGCCATCATA
This sequence comes from Melanostigma gelatinosum, assembly GCF_949748355.1. Classification (NCBI taxonomy): domain Eukaryota; kingdom Metazoa; phylum Chordata; class Actinopteri; order Perciformes; family Zoarcidae; genus Melanostigma; species Melanostigma gelatinosum. The sequence goes on along the minus strand of NC_136636.1, from coordinate 19,470,541 downwards.
TAATTCTTACCTTCAATCGTGTCTGATTTACTTGATATTGAACTGTTCATTTGAATAATTAAATTCCACCCAACAACAACCAGACTGCTCTTTGCAGCGGTGGAGGGTGGCAGTAGGGGTCCCAGGGCGATCTCGGGCACCTCACTTTGGGCACCCCTGCGATCCACGGTGCTCCTCAGTCTCCTCCTCCCTCTCAGCCCCGCCCTCCCGGGATGACTCGGTGTAGAGGAGAGAGGAGAGAGAGGGACTCTGCAGACACACACATTCACACACGGAGCTCCTCTCCTCGGCCCTGCTGTCTTTACTCACGGGACAAGTTTAAACCTTCAGGATATCTCCCCCGGTTTTCTCTCTCGCCTCCATGTGAACGACCCGGAGTGAGGTGAGTGCACAAATGTACTTGTCAGGGCTTTTTGTTTTTTTTGGGGGGGGGGGGGGGGGGGCGGTTGAGTGGTTGAAACTAAAGGAGGGGGAAGAAGAAGAAGAAGAAGAAGGGATTTTTCCTCAGTGGAGGAGGAAGCGGCAGGCAGGAGGAGGAATCTCTCCTTGGAGCAGCTCACTTTACCGCCTGTCGAGGGTCACCGCACGCCCCGACAACGTGCAGTTTGAACCGGGGAAAACCCTCGTTTCCGCTGCTCGTGAATTCAGCTGCACGGGTTTGAGAGTAGCAGAACATCCTCCCCGGTTGCTGCCTTCACGCCGCTGTAATGTTTCACATGGCTTCTCCTACAACCGCTGCTGCATTTCTGCAGCGGACACTTCGGCCACTCGGACACAGTTTGGATCCGCTGGAGGCTGCAGGGGTTCACTTCACTGTGCTGCTGGCACTTTTTGATATCACTCCGCGCAGCAAGCTGGAGGGGTTGTAAACGGACGTAGCAGTGTTTACACTTTTGAATGAAAATCAAAACAATAGGTTTGTTACAGGCTGCTAACTTTTATTTTCATTCTCAATGGATTGTTTGATTAATGAATGTATCAACTGCTTAATCGTTTGGTCTATTAAACATCAGAAAATAGTGAACATTTTCTTATTTTGTCCAACATATTTAAAAATTACACTGGTATAAACCGAGAACACACACACACACACACACACACACACACACACACACACACACACACACACAACGTTACCTACACACACACACAGACAGAGGCTAGAACCAGCATATGGTTGACATTTTATATTGATAAAAGACTTCAACTGATTATTTTAATTCACCAACAGTCCAAGTCCTAAATGAATAAAATGTTGCACTGATATCAAAACTGAAAATCTTCACATTCGAGATGCTTCAAGGATTGCAACTAACAAAACATTTGATCATAAATAAATCTGCTGATACTTTGCATTTTTCTCAATCAACCGTATATAAAATGATAGAAAAATGGCCGTCACATTTTCCAGTCCAAGTTGTCTCAAATGTTTCGTCCGACCAACAGTCCCAAACCATCAATGTTCAGTTTATGATCGTATAAAACGGAGAAGAGCAAGAACTCCTCAGACAACACAGGTCTAAGATAATTAACGATCACAATGTTGGTTGACAACCAATCGGTTCTGCTCTATAACACAGACGAGTCCACATTGAACCTCTATGAGATCCTTTAGTACCATGATGACACCAGCGCCGTACCATTTACGAGCTCCATCTCTCGCTGTCACCGCCGTATGTTCACGCTGTAGACTGGAAGCATTACCACTTTGTTCGTGTCACTTTGTGCCAGATGCGCACTTTGTTCAGGATGGTCGGTATCTCTGCCTCGGCTGCGTTGGGGCCTTTTAAATGTTTGATGTGTGGAGACGTCCCGAGCACTTTCTCCTGCTGTTCCTCTCAACATCTGCCCCGGCTGTCCGCTCATGTTTTGGGAGGTGCGATCTGCCTTCATGCAGACACACTTCCTGCACATATCTGTGCATGCAAACATGCATTCTAGACTGTAATGTTTGATCACCTAAACCTTGTGTTGGATGCACAAGGCGCAGGGCTGAATACACTGTGAATAGCTTTGTTTCAGTTTTGACATGTGATGCTCACAATTGAGATCCCTGCAAAGAAGACGAGGCTTTTTACACATTTAATAAAACGGAAAGATGACGGAGAGCAAGCTGTGGTTGTGGCCTGTCTCGCTTCACATGATCAGCAGCAGAGAGAGCTGTGTCTCATTGTGAGGTGGAGCGAGCGGAGGAGAGAGGATGTAACAAATCAGACATGGTCACCTCGGAGCCGTCATTTTAAAGGGACGTCAATTGAGTATTTTATGATCTCTGTCAGATGAGCATAACCGTAGTCATGACAACTCGTATATTTACTTATAATTCACTTCATGGCGTGATGTAACAAGAATGTACAGATGTTATGCATTTATATTTAACACACACACACACACACACACACACAGTATGCTATACAAATAAAGAGAGTGACATATGATGAAGTGATAAACACACAAACGAATGCCTGTCTATCCATATCACAACATGAAATACAAATTTGTGGTGAGTGCGAGAGGCGTATGAGGCGCTTCACAAACGGTGAAGGGCGGACACTTTGATCATCTTGAATGACAAGTTATGAATACAAAATGAAGAGTTGTGGAGTCCCGCCATGGTTTGAGATTATTCCAGCTGTGTGTCACGGCTCTTTATTAGCCACGGGTGGCGAAAAAAGCAAAGATACATCGGCCTTTCTGCATAGCTCCTCCAGCAAAAACCTCCTTGCACCTCGAGATGCATTTTAGAAAAATTGGGACATCCGTCAAGATGGAGCACTGGGATTGATCCGCGTCACGAACCTGAGGATGGAGTGTTGAGGAGACGGGGAGATACAAAATCAAGAAATGAGAAAGGCCTTTTTTGTGTAAGGAAAAAAAAAAACCAAGCAAAGACTGTTTTGACAAGAAGGCAATTGACTTATTTCAGAAGGTAAGAGAAGAGTTTGGGTCACAAGTCTGCACACTAATTCATCTGCCTCTGCTATTTCTTATGTCATGACACCTCCCTGATCTGCTCATGCCGCCAGCTATCCTCTAGTTTACTTTTTAAACGTCATGAATGACACGTTCGTATACTTTTCATGCAATGCAAAATATATAACGAAGAACAACAAATATAGCAAGGCCTTCTTCCCATTATTATCTGGAAGTAATGCACACTCGAGCACACATTAGCGATGTACTCCACATCACAGACAGCAGTTCCTCTGGTGTTTCAGACAATAAATCATCCGACTATATCGTGTAATGGCAGAATTAGATTCCTCCGAGTGTCTGAGTGAGCCGCCTGTGATCTCCGAGGAGCCCCACTGCTGTCCTTCGGTTCTTCCTCTCCACTGATGAGCTGCCTCCGTGATATATTCTCTGTATTTTTGTACGCTAACTGATGTTTAATTATTCCGACACGGTGATTTGGCGGTTGCTCATAAAATATTGAAACAGAACAGCGGCCCAGGAGGCACACTGAAACACACCGGCTTCACTTTATCCTTAAATACGACTCGGGAGCGGAGCCGGGCGCCGCCTGTGACCGACATCAAAGCGAGCCGACGCAGACACACAAACCACCACATGAGCTGTTTTAATGACATTTTTGCTTAAATAAAATACAATTTCCTGTTTTTTTTCCCCCCAGTCCTTACTGGAAGTTTCTTGTTTGGATTGGGAATCTGTTCCTCGACCTCCTGCTGCTTAAGATGTCTTCTGTGAGCCGCGCCTGAAACCAGTGCGCTTGATTACTATCGAAAAAGCGATTACACTCGATCAGCGTTCTGATTACGGCTACCAACCGGGCGCTGTCCGCTAATCTGTGGTCTTAATACGGAGACGGGCAAATCTCAGGGCAGCCATCAAGGCCACTTAAAGGCCTTTAAAGTCCACCGCTCCGTCTCTTCCTCCACTTCGTAATCAAGTTTCTTCGAAACACACAACTGTTGAATTTGTTGCCGGTTGTTGTTGTTGTGAGTTGTAAAATGTGCGGCAGCGTCATACAACGGCCCTCTTATTCGGTTTTAGAGCGAAACAAAAGGATGCAAAATTGAAACCAGTGGGGATGTGAATTACACCAGTGTTCTTCAGATTGTGTTGTTTGGCTGGTATGTGATCAGGGGACATTAGGGCGGATCCCCTGCTGATGCACGCCCCCCCCCCCCACTCACTCAGAGGATTAAACCACAAACATTGTTTTGTAGAGAAGAGCTCAAGTATCATGTCTGTCGTCGAGCAATGTGTGTCCGTTTGTCTTTGTCGCTCTTCATTTTCAGACTCTCACTGTCCTCCTGCAACTATTTTCATTTTTGATGAATCCTCTGAGTTATTGTTCATGCAAAAATGGCAAATGTTACGTAGTTCCAGCTTATGGTTTCTGTTTTATGTCGACGCAAACGGAATATCTTTGGGTTTTGGGATGTTTCTCGGGCAAAACGTGACGTGACCTTGAGGTTCTGGAGTATTGTGATATGTATTTTTTTCACAATTTTCTGTCAATGATTAATCAATCGTGAAAATAACCCGTTAGTTGATCCAATCAAGTCTCTCAACCCACACCGTTAGCAGTAAAACAACCCTCGTTACACGTGACCTTTCACACCATAACTCACTCCAGCTCCTCCAACCCACAGGCCAAATGAATTAATACATTTTATTCTATCACATCGTTAAAAAGAACTCGTATTATTTCAAAAATGCAATGTTGACGAGCCTAAAACAAGGCTGTTTTCTTTCTGGAGCCACCTGATGTTCACTTGGGCAGCACAGTGTGTTATTGCAGTTAAAGCAAAAGTAAAACACACGTCTTCAGAGGCTTTCATGCACACTCAATGTCCTTTTTGAGTCACCGTGTTTTTACATCCTTTTTCTGTCCCTGTGCTGTATTCGTAGCTCTCTGCGTGTTTCTGTGTCGAAGTCAAAACACCTCATGCAGACGGTAGTCTTTAGAAGCTGGCCGACCAATCGGAGTCGGTGCAGTGTTGTGAACAGGAAGTGAGCTCATACAGTTTGCGGCCTGCACTCTGTGTTCAGGAAGGCGGTTGACTGAGAGGGGGGGGGGGGCATTGTGAAGGTTTTTTCCTCACATTGTTGTGGGAAAGCACACCAGCGAGCCTCTCTGGTCTAGCATTGAAGTTTGCGCATTGGTTACTCATAACGCACATGAACACCTTGGATTTTCCAGAGTCTTATCAAAGATATCTTTATAAATATATAGAAAGCGTGAAATTATTTCTCTTCTTGTGAAAAGCAGTGCTTTCCAACAGTTCCCCATACAGTGTGTAGCCTGGGAAAAAAAAGATTCACTGTCCATAAAGATTCCTGCTGTCCGGATGAGCAAAAGGCCTCCTAGATAAGATGAACACAGCTGTTGAACTTCAAAGGCAAAATTCAGCCACCATTGAAAGTGTTGTTGAAATAGTGCGTGTGTGTGTGTGTGTGTGTGTGTGTGTGTGTGTGTGTGTGCTTTTTGATGTCTGTTTTCATGAATCCTCCCTCTGCTGTTTGAGATGGGGCCTTTAACGTCTGGTTTCTCCCTGTCTTCCATCTCTGTCTGCGCTCGAACACCATTGGTGTAGAATTGACTGCTCACTCTGGTGCTTGGTTGTGTCTGGTAGTACCGAGGCTGCAGCTGAGGGTTGTGTGTTTGGGGTTTGTGCGCTTGGTGTTGTTTCTTTTCTTTAGGCCGTGTGTGCCATTTATAACCCCCCCCAAAAAACTAATTTGAACCCCTTTTTTTGATGGCTCCCTGTGCTTGAAAACCCTCGACACACACACACACACACACACACACACACACACACAAGCGAAGCGATGCTCCTTCAGCTCAGATTTCTTAAGTGCGGGATTCCTTTTGAAGTGTGAACAGCTGGATCTGTTTAAATAGTGATGAGTGAGCACAAGTTTGTCTGAAAGCTTACTTTTAGGAATCCTCCAAAATCAGTTTAAAGTGTATTATAATCTAGACGCGATGCTGGTGTCTGAACGATCAGCACCAGTTGCAACTTTTCATTCAAAGAAGGAGCCGGTAGCTCACATCTGGCACAGATGTGCGGCCTTTTGTTGCATCAGCTCTGAAACAATGACATGGTCAGTTTGCTAGCTGTGGGTCAAAGTCCCTGCTGGGTTTCAGTCCAGATATCTAATAATCTCCACTCAGAGCTTGTGTGTTTCTGTCCTGCTTGTTTGTCGACAGGATGTCTTAAAATCATGTTGACAGCTTTCAAAGAAATAAAGTACAAAATAACATTGTTTTGATGTGGCTTTACATTTTCAATCGTTTGGTCTTTTGTTAAATTGTGAAATTAGACTTTGTCGATTATTTTTTTTACTATTTTTATCATGAACTACTGCATTGTAGTGTGTATCGACGCGAATCCAAATTTGGATGAAAAAACATTAAAATCACCACCTGGTAGAAAAAACAATCGGCAACAATCTGGATCCCAATATCGACTGAGCACCAATGAGCCTGTTGTTTCTAATGCTCGGAGATAATTCAATATGCTCATCTATCATATTGATTTTCAATGGAATCATATTGTGAAGAAATCATGAAACATAATTACGTGGTCTAAATTGATAACAAGCACACACACTAACTCAAATGTCTCAGATAATCTCATTATTTTTGCACAAAAGTGCTCGATTGAATGAGAACAAACCTTTTAATGAGTCAAGTATTTGACTCACACCAGAGTATACATAGTATACATATTGTGTGATTTCAAATGGACTTCATTTGTTGAATTATCAAAAATAATGCTTTACCGAGATATCTAACTTGAAAAATGAAATTGCCTAATCATGAGAGAGGATTTTGTCTGTATCACCCAGGCCTCGTTGTTTCCATTATTTACTTCAAATACGCACAAAACTACACACCAAATACTGGAGATCATTTTGAAATGTCTTAATAAAAAGGCAGCCGTCTTCCCACTGGGTTTGTTTGAATCTAAACTCGAGTTGCGATGGTCCCGTCTCCCTCTAATCCTGCCAGTCTGGCTTTACACTTATTTACTTTGGTTCCAATCTGCGGTAGGTTTGAATTATTCTTGGAAAACCGTGTGCGGGTTAGTGGAGCGATGTGAGAATCACTGAAGGGAGAGACTACTTCCACTGGCCTACTTGGAAGATGAGACACTGTGTGGCATCAAGATGGGCCTGCATGTTACTTTGTGCTCAGTGACACATTTTCTTGCAAACAGTGCAGTGCTATAAGTAATAATGTCCTCATCATATGGACGTGTGCTTGTACAGCGCTTTTCTAGCCTTCCGACCTCTCAAAGTGCTTTAACACGACATGTCATCATTCACCTGTTCACACACTGATGACAGGAGCTACCATGCGAGGTGCCACCTGCCCATCAGGGCTATCGAAGGCTTCATACCCCTGAGACATTTGGGGTTCAGTGTCTTGCCCGAGGACACATCGACACGGCAGTGTGAGTGTTATAACTGCATTAAAGCAGAAATTCACAAACCTGTAGAAATAGATTTTTCCTCCAACATAAGTTGTCAATGTATCAAAAGGATCACTGGTTTTGTCAGCCCTGGCTCATCTGAAACTAACATTTACAGACGACTCTGTAGGAAAATGAGAAATCGGCTTGTATAGCTCTGGCCAATTTCCGCAGTTACTGGGACGGTGCAGAATCACTGCGCACCCATCTTGGTTTAGTCGTGGATTAGAAGTGACACTTACTGCAGGCTGGCTGAGTCTGAGCCTTGTTTACTCTGGCTTGGTCTTAACCAGAGACTCAAACCATCATTAGGCAGGGAAATGACTCAACAGCGAGACAGAGCTCTGCACTGGGAGAGCGAGAGAAAAGACTTTTAAAGAGAGGAGGGGGAAAAAGAAACAGGATTGTCCTGAGATAGAGTGAACCGGATGACTGGGGGGGGGGGGGGGGGGGTGAAACAGGGCGTGTTTTGGTCAAACCCTTTTTTATAAATAAACAGACAGATTTGTCTTAAATAAACATGGCTCGCTCAGGTCAGTGCGGAGCAGATGGACGAATAACCCCACCCGGACCGGGACAGGACAGCGGGTCCGATGGGCCGCTGAGAGACTGGATGAGGCCTTTTGAAAAACCATCCATGCAAAAAAACTGTTCAGACATTTGTCCAATTCAAAATTGATTTGCAGTGAAGGGCTCAGTGTTGTGTCTTGACCGGAGGATCTGCATCTCTTTTTTTTTTTTTTTTTGTCTCACAGTGGGCAGGTGAAATAGAAGATGTCCATTTGTTGAAAAAACATCTCAAGGGAATAAAAGGAACCCTCACACAGTAGCGGAGACAACAAGAACATGGAGACTTCAGACTTGCACAACAACAAAGCAGAGTGGGAGGAATAAAGTCATATTTTTTGGCCATGAATCTGTACTGCAAAGTGCTGGTGAGAGGAGGTGAATTATATTCCTTCAAAGTTAGCCTAATGGACTGTAAGACAGGCGTGCAGATGAGAAGACGTAAGCTACTTACACACAGGCAGCCTGCAGTATTTCTTGTTCCAAATATCTTCGAATAGAGTTTTACCAAAGTTCAGGAGTTCACACGTAGTTCTCTTCTACTGTATGTGGAGAAAGTCTGTGTCTTGTCTTAATGTGTCCGCGTTGAATAGGTTATACAATAACGTGTGCCAGATGGTGGTATGTGGCTCGTGAGACAAGGCAATGAGAGGTACCCTGTGAACTCTTTGACCCGTAAAGGTGCTGTGCGAAGCAATGTTTTATGAGCGGGTCCTCGTTTTGTTTGGACCACGAACACTCGTCTGCACATGGGCCACATGATGCACATTCCTGCCTCGGCTTTTATGCTATTGCAGCGCTTGATGTAGCGCAGCAATGCGCCTGCAAAGGCAATGATGTAGAAGACTACGAGCCGGCATGCATGGATTGTAACCAATGCACGATTTAAGACAAAAAATATTTGTGCATGTTTTGTTATTCAGGAAAATGCATTCGCAGCTGTAATGAGTTGTCGATTGAGCTCGAGTTTAAGTTAATTGAGCGGCTTGGCAGAAATCTGAAAGTATTTCGAGAATCGACTGATTCATTGTTGAAATCACCAACCATTCTCTGATTCCAGTTTCTCAAATGTCTCTATTTCCTGTTTGATGTAGTCTTGAATGCTAAAAATAAATCCTGAGGGAATCCTTTCATCTCTTTCATTGGGTCCCTAGATGCTGACCTCCATGTCTGTTTGAGTTAAATCTCCTTTCGGCACATTGCATGATAAACTACAAGCACTGCTTAAAAATACAAGTTGAATTGATTTGAAAGGCTTCTACAAGAAACCTCTGTCTACTCTTGTAAAGATAAACAAGAAGCTTAGGTGGTGCACAGTACAACCCCTTTCCTGCTGGACAAGAAACCCACCAACATCTGGCTGTTTTTTCTTCAGTGGGAAAGGTTGCAACCGGCATTCATTCCCGGGGGAGGTGACACTGCAGCCGTCACAGGTATTAATCAGCTCCAGCTCCCATCTGCAGTGTTTGATACGCGACACCTGGCTAGAAACGCTGATATTGGCCCCTTTTCCAGTGCAACGCTAAGATAAGATTTATTAGTCCCACAGCGACTGTGACGTGCATTGAAGTGAATGTATCATGAATAAAACCATCAGGTATTTGGACAATTATTACAGTTTATTAACGTACATACGACTCCAGCCAGACAGCAGTGACTTTACCTCGAGGATGGTCGTAAAACTCACTTTATTTGAACTCGACAGAAACAAAATGTAACTCATGAAAACAGTCTTTGTTCGTCTTTTCACTCTTCCAACAATCACCAACTCCAGTTTGAGCTTTTGAAAGTAACCACCGTAACATTTTTGCTGGTTACTAAACCTGTGAAACACCAGGAATAAAAACAACTCCTTTACCATTGCGAGTACCATGCAACTGCATGGTACTCGCAATGGTAAAGGAGTCCAACGCCTATTTTTAGTGTGTTTTCCTGTGTTTAAATAAAAGGACATAGAGTGCTCTAGATTCTTCTGCCTGCTTGGTAAGCTGAGGCTTCAGCCTCCCTCTGACCTGCTGCTGCCACCGTGGGCTTGTGCAGGGGTGGAAAAATGTTTCTGTCTGTGTCCGTTGACATAGTTTAGTGTCTCTGCTCTGAAGATGTTCCGATTGAAGATCTAGTCGTAAAAATGACGATTCAGTTCAGGCATGATTATTTATATCTACACTAAACAATGAAAACCGTGCCGATCGTAACCGTTTTTTGCAAAGTGTTGTGGCTGTGAGAGACTTTATCTTAGAATGTACAAACACAATAGGAATGTGTCCTCCCACATGCAATGGTGGCTTTGAAAAAAGAAAAACAAAAAGGTGCCACATTGGGCCTTGATTGTTGCAGCTTTGGTCACCTGTTGTCAAACGTTGTACAGCCCGTTGCCGTGCTTTGTTAGTACAATATGTGTGTTTGTTTCGTACATCGGCCCTTCCTCACATCATTTCCATCCTGGGCAGTTGGACCATTGTGGGTTGAATATGAATCAGCTAGAAGTGAGGATTGGTGGACAAAATGCATTTTCTGAATCCAATATGAAAGACACAAGAACCTCCAGAGAGCATACAAAGGGGTTTCATTCTTCCTCATTGTACAGCTTCATTTCTATCCACACACAGAACGGCACAGGAGCAGATTGATAGCGTTTCTGAGCACGTCTCAACAGTTGAGACCGAGCAGGTTTCTGTTCACGACTGTTTGTCCATGTCAATGTCTAATTCACTAATTTTACTCCTTGTTGAATGTATCCCACTACAACTGTTTTGTTCCTCCATGATTCAGCTGCCATGTGACCGCGGGGTCCGTTAAAGGGCCAGTGTGTTGGATCTAGTGCTGTGGTTGCAGATTGCAGCCGGCTGTGTACCCCTCCACTCCCTCCTCCCTTTCCCAAACTGCAGTAACGTGTTCCTGTACCACCATCCTTACCTTAATAACACTACTTCAGGAGCAACGGAAGTCAGGCGGCGGATGGCGTTGCCACGTTTTTGCGCTCTGCGGTTCACGTTACCGTAGTTTCTTGAACGTGTCGGAGAACTACGGTGGCCTTCAGGGAGCATAAAAACGCGACATGGCGGACTCCACAAAGAGGACCCGCTCCATATGAAGATATTAAGAGGTAATTTAAAGCAAATCAAAACACAACAATTCTTAGTTTCAGGTGATTATACACTGATTAAAACCATAGTTCTGAATATTATAATCTCTTCCCCCTAACTCCTACACACTGTGCCTTTAAGTGAAGGTGTCCTTCAGGTGCTGTATTGGATGTCCTCCTAAGTAATGATTGGTGACACCTGCATGTGTCCTAAACAGGGCTGTCTTAACGTCCAGATGCATTATGGAACTCGATGAAAGTGAAGAGCCATGATGTCTTGGCTGCTTCAGGCCTTTTTATTTGAATTTCTTCTGTGTTCTGCTTCCTCCGCTCTCTTGAAACAACCAAAACAAGATGGAGAAGCAGGAGAAGATAGACTTTTAATATACACATATATATATATATATATATATATATATATATATATATATATATATAAATATGCTGCCACAAGCAAAGTGGAAAAATGTAGTGACGTCAAGCAAGAAGCAGATTGTGTTTGTTCTGGTGTCATAGCAGATTCTTTAAATAATTAAGTGTTATTATTGGCCAAATAAGGAGAATGTAAGAACACAGTCTGCTGCTACTTGGAGGGTTAGGGTTAGTATACTGCCCTTAAAATGTGAGAACATTTTTTCTTTTTCTTTTCTGTAGTCAGGCTTCTTCTGTGGACTTTCTAGACCCCGTGTCTCACGCCTTTCCATTCAGGCGAGTTCTGAGGTCTTTTTGTCCGGCTCGGCTAAATGCTGGATTGAAGGCGGTACAATGGCAGGACTATTGGCCCTGGCCGGTGCTGACCCGGCTGTGTCAGGCAGCACGATGTACAACCATGAATTAGGTTAACAGGAATTACAATGTGGACTGGAGGGCCAGCGGGGTTGTGTAGCAGGGATTAATATGTCAGTCATGTTGGTCAGTAGGCCCTGCAGGATCAGTCCTGGAAGAGAAATTTTAGATTTACTGCAAGATTGCTTTCTTAGTTCTTCACAAGCATCAAGTAAACAGCTTACGTGGCTATAAGCTGATGTAGTTTGAGCTTATTCATGTGTATCACGGTGGAATTACTTTTGGTGTTAATGCTTCTTGGCTCAGTTGTGAAGGCAGCTGGCCGGTTGTAGCATCCTGTGGCACCCCCAACACCTTGCTTCAGTCGACGCGCAGTCTGCCGTCTACCTCTGCCCTGGTTCATTACGACAGGGGAGACAATGACCCAGAATCTAGTTGACCTGAGTGCTTTAAATCAAGGCTCCACCGGAGGAAATAAATGCTCTCCCTATACCGGCACGCACAGCGCCAACTAGGACAAGTAATCCAGACAGAATAAAAACGTCCTGTTAGACGACGCAGAGGGAGAGAGGGATGGAAGACGTGATAGACTTAGAGAGAGAGGGAGCGAGTGAGAGAGAGAGTATTGACTGGATAGATGGAAAAGTGGTGCACTGCTGCAACACCAACACACCTTTTGACATGAGACAAGTTTTCTCCTGGGACACTGATCAGAGCAGTTCCATGAAAAGTAGGCAGCAAAATTCTCAGAAAACATGTTTTTGCATCCATTCTTCTGCATTATATTTGCTGTTTATGAATCGGAGCACATTGTCTCCTGGGTTTGTCTACTAGTCAACTGGAATGATCCTAATATTCAGGGCGGGGTAACAAACTGTTGTATTATTGAGTATCTAGAACTGTAAAAAGTACTTAAGGTGGCATTGAACTTCTGTCTGCTTTACTTATTCTTTGATCAGATATCTTATTTTTTTAAATTTTAAGCTATATAGCTTAAAAAGTCTTGAATTCCTGGTGGATTTTGGACAGAGCCAGGTTAGCTGTTTCTCGACTTAACACATCTTCGTTTAGGATCTAAGCCCGTGTGTGTGTGTGTGTGTGTGTGTGTGTGTGTGTGTGTGTGTGTGTGTGTGTGTGTGTGTGTGTGTGTGTGTGTGTGTGTGTGTGTGTGTGTGTGTGTGTGTGTGTGTGTGTGTGTGTGTGTGTGTGTGTGTGTGTGTGCGCGAGAGAGAGAGAGAGAGAGGAGTTCCATGGCTCACTGAAGCCTGCCCTGTTTTGTGTGTATCTGTTTACAGCAGCAGCTGCTCCTCTTCTTTACACTCCTCTGAATAAGAAGGTTTGGTCTCTTTTTTTTTTTGGTTTGAAAGGAAGCTGCTGCTGCTGCTGCTGCCGGGGGGAGCCGAGACACACGTTCATAACATAACTCAACGTAACGGGAGAGGAAATTGAAAAGTGCAATATACTGGATTGGGAGCATTTTTGAATGCCTCTCAACATGGCGACGGCGAGCCGGCGGCTCCCGGTGCTAACATCGCTTACAGTGTAAACAACGGAGAAAGTGTCTGACAGAGCTAACCGTGTTTACCTGAGGGGGTACCTGAGGGCGGGGGGGGGGGGGGGGGGGGCTGCTCTTCTGCAACCACGCTTTCGGTCGGGGCGGCTTTATCAGCTGTATGAGCGCAGTGCAGAGCGCTGGCCGGGTGCCAGCCAGTGGGGCACGCTCACGTGCACTAAAAGCATGCACAGCTGGCACGACTATGTCATCAAAGCAAGGAGAAGCTCTGCTGAGAACACACACACAGAGGGAGAGACACCTCATTCCCTGCTTAGGTTAGACATTAATCCATCACGTCTTCACATCGACAATACTTGTTTGCTGCTATATTCATGTTCAGGTTGTTGAATACAGCTCCTTTAAATATCGATCAATCATCTAGTTTCACTCAGTGCTGATTGAGCACAATAATGGAGTTGTCATTTTCACGAAAACGTGGTTTTAAGCTTGAGGACGTGCAGGAGAAATGCATGAAAAGCGAGTCGGTGATTAGTTAAAGCAAAGCAACACACGGCCTGATTAACAGATTAACATATAGAATACATAATTAGTGCATAGGATCACGACATCATGCAACAGAGGACAGGAATTTAAGCACATCATTCAAAAGACTTTAGGTGAAACAACTGATACACGGCGTTAGAAAGACGAGAAATATCAGCGTTTAACTGACTGAGGGGAACTGCAGCACTAACTCAAGCTCTACGCAGGTTGGGTGTACAGTGAGTAATGTAAGGTGTGTGTGTGTGTGTGCCTCTCCAAACACAGACCTGCGTTCTGTCAGTTTGACTTCAGTGACCTTTGGCTGACACGGCCAGGGGTCGTGTTTCGGCTAATGGCCGATGTCAAATCTCCGTGCGGCAGTCAAAACCCACTGCTTCCTGTTTTAATGGCCATGTGCTGTGTCATTAGCCTTTTGTGCAGTGTTTCCTCAACACCGACTCGGGGCCCAAATTAATTGCTCGTTAACGAAGGACCTCGGTGTACAACTTCAGTTTTTGACGCTTCGGTTTGCAGTGAAATGCGTTCAAGAGCTGCTCCTACTGTCTGAGGAATTCAGCGTCATTACGACTGCGTCTGTTTGTTCATAGTTTTCGCCGTCGTTCCTGTCTGTGGCGATAACATTGTATTCACCGAGTTAACCGTTTAGATCTGGGATCAATAGTCCAGCGGGGCAAGATGTACGAGTAGAGGATAATTCAAGCTTTAAACAAACCATCAGGTCAGCCAAACCCACTCAGAAGAGAAAACCAAGAACACAACAACTCTGCAGTTTCCCTGAGCGAGAGAGCGATTATTGTAATGCTTGAAAATAACTTTGTACGACGCATCATCAAACCGCGTTAGAAAACAATTGTTCATAGCTGCTCCGAATGACCAGAGTGGAAGGCGAGAGGCGGTACTCTTTTTAAAATGAGGATAACAGAAGGTTCTCATGGTGTTGCACTCAGTCGTATTGAAAGAATGAAAATTATCTGTTTTGGAAACTTTAGTTTTACGATTATGATGCAGGACGGATGAAAAGCGGGTTTCAGACGCCGTTAGTGACATTTCTGGTGTTCTCCTTTTTAGATTTTTACCTCCAAATATCAGTGGTTTGCAACCTTCTCTGAGCTCTTCATCATCATTTCTCATCTTGCAGATGTGTTCATTTGAATTAAACAGGGTGATATATAATATATATATTGTATTCTACATATTATTACAATATCTTTTTCATACAATAAGTATTTCTTGAACTGTCCAGCCTATATTCAACCTTTCTTAATATAATTACGTTCGGTTGCTGCTTAGAACAGCGAGTTGAAAAAGGACTGCACAGTCTGGTGTTATGGATTTGTTTTTGGTCTCTGGTGACCGTAACACTTTGGAAAGGCTCAATTATGAACTCGGAACAGTCATCGTGCAAAAGCCTTTTATGGTTCAGTTAATTCCTGAAATGAGAAGATGTCGTCGGCCATTTAAAACATGAAATTGGATCGAGTTCTTTTATTGCAAATGTCTTAGCAAAATAATCCCGTTGTGCTCTTCCAGAAGTGACAGTCTCACAACTCTAAATCTTACATTTCACACTGGGGCCTCGAAGAAATCCTATAAAGAATTTCCAATTTAAGAAAACAACCTTAAATGAACATAGTAAATTGTCTCCTCTGCTATAAAAAACCCTGAAATGAAGTCGGTCCGTTTGGTGAAAGGTCTTGGAGTGAAAGAAGGTTTCGGGAGAAGTGTTTGTATCTGAGCTGTGATGGTCGGTGTCACTTGTACAACAGCTGTAAGTCCGTCTACTATCTGGCTGAATGCTGTCGTTCGGCTTGGCCCATTAGCGTCGGCCTGTAACTCGGGGCCTCTGGGGGTCAGCACGGTGACGAGACGGGGCAGAGGGTGAGGGCCACAGCTTCACGTCCTTCTGCTGAGGCCACAGTTTTACAAGTAGGCGGGCATGCGAACACCGTGTACACAAACTTTCTTATGACATAGAGGGGTTTGTGCAGCCTGCATGAATACACACACATGTAGATAAAATACAGATACACACACACACACACACACACACACACACACACACACACACACACACACACACACACACACTGGCCCATTGTGTGTGACACTGCCGCCACTGTGTCTCCAAGCGGAGCGTCCTGACACAGCACACGCCTCCTCACTGCTAAATGTCACGCACTGTTACTGACATTGTTGGTGATGCAAAGTGCAGCGAGAGTGTGTGTGTGTGTTTGTTTGTTTGTTTGTGTGTGATGCGACCGAAACCATTAAGCAATAAATCAGTCAATCCAGAGGAAATGCATCAGTTTGGCAACTAATTAAGAAATACGTTAGTTTTAGTTTCCATAACATGCAAAGCGACTATTTTCAGCTTTCCTCTGTTCTATGAACTAACAGACAAAGCACGACATTTGAGTATGTCGTCCTGATTAATTGATCAATTAATAAAATAATCAGCGTACTAATATATAATGAAAATCATTAGTTGTGCAGGGACCCTTAAATTATGTCATTTCAGGGCCGTGTCTGACTATTACTTAGATTATTTGTGTTTGATAAATAACTTTATAATTACTCTTAGAACTGCTGTCAGTTAGCTTTATCATTCATCTTTTCCCCCCATTAATCTATTTCAGCACTATGTCTTTTTATTCTGAGTTTTTTCAGAAGTAAAACAGGTGAAGTAATTGGTTGTCAGATCTGTTCTGCACCTGAAGAAGAACACCATTGTGGTTATCTGTAATGGGCTATGGGGGCATTTTTAAAGACATTCGACATTCATAATGGGCTGAAAGTGAGGAAATGGAAAAATATATGGTTTTCATTTCAAGTATTAATAAAATCCTGCCAGCTACTGAATGGAGAGGTGCCAGTGTTGGAACAAAACCCTTCTGTTTTTGTCACTTTTTGTAGTCAGATGACATCATTTTAAGCAGAATTACCATTTAAATTCTTCCGTCCATATTCTCCTTTCTTAAAGTAAATAAGAAGAAAGGACGAATGTTAAAACCGTCTCCTTTAATTAACGTAATGTTCGACCACCGGTCCTCATTCTGAGCTATAAGTCAAATAGTTTTAATGTATTCTCTCTAAAATTCTCTTGGCACTCAAAGTAAAACATTAAACACAAGTGACTGACTTTAGCTTAAAAATTCAAATGGATTCAAATGCAGATTTGAAGAAATGCATGCCTCCATGCGTGGGGAATTAACTTTCTGTCGGCTTGTTAAACTCTTCATGAACCAGCCTGCACTGGGTGGTGGAGGGGCTCTCTTACGCTCTTACTGTTGGAGGATGTGCAGCCTAGTAGTTACAGATACAACAGACCGTACTCCAAACAGTAGCTCCAGCATGGGTCGTCTGTTGAGTGGCCATTTTTGACACCATTCTGGTCCTGGTTGATTTGGCGGCACCTGTGGTTCCTGGTGGTAAAAGCAGGTTTGCTTTGATACCACAACAAACACTACAGAAGAGCAACCCAAGTTGCTTTTAGTGAAGAAGTCGGTCAAATAAGTTAACCGTGATCTGATTCCATGCTTCACAGAGTCTGAGTAGTTTTCCACATT
Source organism: Melanostigma gelatinosum (assembly GCF_949748355.1). Taxonomy (NCBI): domain Eukaryota; kingdom Metazoa; phylum Chordata; class Actinopteri; order Perciformes; family Zoarcidae; genus Melanostigma; species Melanostigma gelatinosum. The sequence continues at coordinate 19,453,030 of NC_136636.1, read as the reverse complement.
TCTCCATGCTGCTGACAAACATGTGCATATACAGCATGATGAGGCGGGAAGAGAAGACGAGAAAGTATCTTAAACATAAAATATATTCGAGCTGGATAGTTGATGTTGATAAGAGGTTTAGATGAAATCCTGCCTGTGGTGTATTATGGGCTGTACTGTGCTGCCATTAGCGATACTGTACATCTATTGCCAAATCACCTTCATAATGATGATGGAGGGGCCAGCATGACCTCAATCCAGCTGGTTTGTGGAGATATTAGTGAATTAAAGCTGATGTCAGCACTGCTGGACACGCACACACACACTTTTGTGATGCTATCATTTTTGTGCCGTCACTGGAGGCATTCATTATCTGATTCATTTCCTCTTTTTAAGCCCCTTTTCATATACCGTACCTCTAATTTTAAAACGGCTCCTTTTTATCAAGTGAGGGCTCTTAGAACGTCCATAATTCAGAGTTCTGGTTTCTGTCCTTGAGCGGACGTTTGGCTCTCATAAGTGTGGAAACTCATGAACGCACACAGCTGCGTTATAGCCGTCGGTGATGAAAAGGAGATAATGGAGCTGAATGCTCAGTGACAGAGGCTTTGTACTGGACCGTCAGGCGGCCATGACAGGCGAAATGTTCAGACCGCCTCGTTCTCTCAGTCGGTGAGATCGAGTCCTGAAAGCTCCAAGCTTGTGATAATGCCTTGTTAAGATGTTTAACTTGAACAATGGGAGTGGTTTTTATAGCATATTGTGTCTTTTTATTGCTTGTATGTTCTGCTCTGACGGATCAGCTGCAGTTATAGTTTGAGTCTGAAAGATAAATGGAAAGTCTGCCCCAGAGAGACGTCTGTTGTCTTTATTTTGGCAGAGAAAGAGCATTGTCTGAAGTCCAAACCACTCATATTTACTTCAGGAGTGTGAGTGGTGTGGTTTGCATTTTTGTGATCTTGTAATCACAACAACACGGGAGCTTTTGCGATGCGTAGGCAGCTGGCCATTTATGAAAACAACAACTCGAATAAAACCACGGAAAAAACTGGCAGAACTGCTAGTAATTGGCACATTGGCATAAATGTTGTTTGGCTCCAGCTGCTAGGTGTGCATCGCCCGACCTTCTGAAAATCGTTAAACGTTCGGCTGTGCCTCTTTTTTTGTCCTCACAAAGAAATGGTAAAAACACAAAGTGTGAGTGCAGTGCCACATTCTTATCTGCAGCCTGGGAGCCGATTGAGGTCAATCTGTGATTTGCTGCCTTGGCCCCGGGGACCGGCTGTGACATCACCAGAGGCATTACCGTTGCCCACGGCTCCCCGAGTTTTACATATCTTCAAACAGTTTGTCTTTGCCTCGTGTCAAGTACACGGAGCGTTTGCATTGTCTGCTCTTCACGCGCTGCTGAAGTTCTTAATGTGCGAGTCGATCCCCCGTCCGGGGCCAACAAACGATTTGTTCTCTTCCGTCTTCTGCTGTTTGATAAATGCCTGAAGGCTGCGCTACTGTCATCTTCTCACTCACCTGTTACAGAAACAAAACCACAGATCATCGTGAGCGGCTTTAAGGTTCATGATCTGTGAGAGAGCCGACAGTCGGTGTGTGGAATGGAAACTTGTCTGTAAATGTCCCGCACAGAATAACGCATGAGAAAAGGTCGAGCTGGCACGACGTGAGATGAGCAGTGAAACCGCTGCACGCTTGTTCAGGCACCCAGTGGTCCTGATCGCTCGTGTGGGTTTTTGGAGGCGTTCGGGTGCTTGAGAGGGGGTCTAAAAATCTGTGCTGTTCTCTGATGAATTCATGCTTGTTTGGCAGCATCGTCTCCACCCAGAGGTTGGTATTTTATATGAGGAGTAGTTGATCAGAGTGTTGAAATAAGGACTTCCTAGATTAGACTCGTACTGCTGTATACATGACAACTTTATGACTATCAAGGGTGTTGGTTTGGTTTAACAAGTTGGGAAACACATCTGGATCAAATGAAACCTCGTGTAGTTCAGTGAAGTCATTCATGAAGACCTGCTGACATCTTCAGCTTCAACTAGCTATTGTTTCATTATATATGTTAGTTGTTCAATAAAACATCAGCAAACTAAAATACTTAATGTTTCATTTTTTACGAGGGATTAATGGACTAATCATTATATCGCTCTATCTGCGTCCTCTAACATGCTCCATGGTAGCACAGCCTGTAAAACAAGACGACAAACGAGCCATGAAGTCCACTATGTGCTGCTCGTTAGGTTTATCACTGTTGACACTCTGTAACATACACAGAGTGCAAAGGCGAGCTTATCAACTCAGAGACTCTCTCATCAGGATAACAGCTGGCCAGGCGGAGGACACTGTTGGAGGGATACTTCGGTGAGTAAATCAAACCGACACTGACATGTGATAATTCCCTTTGCTCATTGTGTACGTGTGCTGTATGATACCTTTACGTGAAGCCAGTGCAGTGAGAGCTCTGTGTAAGTAACCGCCTTTCACAACAAGGACATTCAAAGTGCTTTACATACAGCCACCAATTAGTGCTGTCAGTCGCCGATTAATGCAGAAGTTATTACCGTAGTTTGTCTGGGTCTGTTTTTTCGTCACTCGCTGCTTTTTCCGTCTCTAGCTATATACGTGTGTGTGTGTGTGTGTGTGTGTGTGTGTGTGTGTGTGTGTGTGTGTGTGTGTGTGTGTGTGTGTGTGTGTGTGTGTGTGTGTGTGTTTATGAGTAATATCATTACCGCTGCTCTGATTCCCCTGATTTGATTAACAGTAGCTCCTTGGTTTCATATTCCCGGCACTAATGCCATTGACCATCAAAGACGGCTAAAGACAACACTGGACGTTCCTTGTTTGTCACACATCCTGTCTGACGTTAATTCACTTTGCACTCGCATCTCAGAGAGAGAGAGGGGGGGAGGGAGGGGGAGAGACAGAGACGGGGACAGGGGGGTACACGTCCGGAAGCTTCACCGTGCATCAGAGGAAACTTTTAACTTGTAAAACTCTGCATGTTGTGAATTAAAGCGCAGTTGTTCTTAGTTACTCATTGGATCAGCTTCACTGTCTGCGGCTCCTTTTGTGATGTACTTTACAACTTCATCCCAGTGGAAATATTTGGATTAATGCTGTTATGAATACATTAACTTCACTCTTATTTATTGACTGACTTTTTCCTCGAGGTCTGCTGTGCAGCATATATTTGTATTTCGGTTAAAATACCCTCTGATGTATCTTAGTATACAAAAGAAGGCACGATGTATAAAAGACACCTCAGAGTGCATCATTACAACATCCACACCTACACAGACACAGATGTAGAGCGCTCTTTGTTTGAGGCGTCCTTTCACGACGATCAAAAGCGTGTTTTTTCCACGACCGTCTTTGTTTTTCATGTTGTAACTTGGCAGCCAGCGCGCTGTGTGAATATGTGTGTGTGTGTGTGTGTGTGTGTGTCCGATCGTGTGGAGCATTTATTATTTCATCAGCTCCTTCTCTGAACTCGGCTCCTATAAAGCGGAGAAGGGCGGCTCACTTCTTTTGGCTGCAGTTCAGCTGAGGGAACCTTAATTTCACATATAAAACAAGGCAATGAAAACTTCACAGCTAAGCGAATGTTTTATATATAAATCTATACACAGTGAAGTATAATATGAGCAAAACAATTAGGGTTGCAGTTTGTTTGAAACTCCGAAGATTAAAAAGCTGCTCATGAGCTTTTATTTTTATTTTCCTCCTCCTCTTCGCCCAGCATGGTGCGCCTCCTGCTTGAGCACTGGCTCACGCTGAAGAGGAGTCTGCTTCATGTTTTTACTTGAGCAGATGTGCCTCCATCAGGAACATCGTGTCAGCAGCAGATGACGGCACAAACTACCTCAATATTTATGGCTGTAGCGGTGCTTTCACAATATATTTACATTCAAGACATTTTAGAAGAGTTGTTGTTGTTGTCATTCTTATTATAACCATGGGATTGATGGCCATACACATTGATACATTTGTTGCTTTTTTGAAACGCTGTGTTGTTTCATTTGAACGCTCTTCACAATCCAGCATATGATGTTGATCGTGAAATGTTTTTTGTCGTGTAGCTGTGTAACTGCATTGTGGTTGTTGTTTCTTATTTACAGCCTTTGTGTGAATAAGTAATGAACGTATTTTAGGTTTTTGTGTGTTGATACACTGAGATGTACACTTACTTACACTCATTGTGGTGAAAACAATCCTCTATTTAGATTATTAAGTCATGTTAACAAATACCTAGATTCCAAATAACTCCATCCATGAGGTGATCTGATGAACACAATGATATAAAAGATAACAGAAATGAATGTTGACCTCAAATGTAGAGCAAGCTATGTTGATGACAGACATTTTTAAAATGGACAAAATGATGAATATCTGTATTATTGACCAGATGTTGGAAAGATCTTAAATGTTCCGGCGAAGAAGTGAAATTCATCCACATTGCAGACTACCACCAACACTAAACCGACTTCTTTCCAGCTTCTTCTGGCCCGTATTTGCTTTTCACACCAGAAAATCTTTAATTTTTCATTTTAATAGACAAATCAATCTAGAGACTGAACACTCGACACTGCTGCATCCACCACGTCTTCTTTGAAAGCTTATATACACACACACGCGCACACACGCACACACACACACACACACACACACACACACTGTAGGATGCTGTAGGAAGTGCTTATACTGCGTGTTTCCTGTCCATGTTTTTAGCAGTTAGGTACCAGTCGTGTATCGCTGCAGAGGAAATGTAGCATAAGGTCGGTGGCAGGCTGATGTAGTAGCACATTGCATTGTGGGGCATTTTATCAGGCGACGCTGCTGGTTTCATGAGTGAACGGCTGCAGACATGAGGAAATATTCATCAGCATCGGTGAAATAGTAAGTTTGATACATAACACATTTTTTAAACTTATGTAAATCATATAAAGTGTCATTTGTTGTGGTATGTGTGTGCCGTACATTGTTAAGAGTTCTGTTTTAAAGGAAGTGGTCTGAATAGACTCAATCCCTGAAGATGTTCTAACTGCATTTAGTCCGTGTTTACTCTATTTAACTACATTGAGGTTTATTTTAAAAGTGCATGTTTCTGCTTTTGACCCGTTATGTTGTTAAAAGTTAGTTTTTACAAATCTATACGATCATTTGTCAAGATATGTACACATAAAGTCTGCTGCTTTCTTGGTAGATACAAATATACAGTCAGCTGTTTTTTGTTGTTTCACTGGCAGCATAACGTTCAGTGGTCAGAAAGGAAACCAGAGCGAGTTCATGTGTTCATGTTATGTGTAGCAAGGCTACATCAGAGTGAATCCCCACCTCAGCTCACTGCCCGAGCAGTTTTTCTTTTGTCTTCTTTTTATCAGTGTCTCGCCAGACTGCCGTCTACTTGTAGCTTCCAGGAAGTGGTTAACCTTGATGGAGGCTGGTACAGATGTCTACAACGGCTCTAGAAGCAAATGGAAAATTGAGACTGCAACACATGCTAATCATTTAATTCACATTTCATATCTGTCGTTTAGATATAAATGGAATAATTGGCCTCCTTTTGTCATAGAGGTACATGTGTCCCCTTTCCTGAACCCTTAAAGGCATCATCTGCATGGAGTGTGTGTCATGCTAGTGAATGGAAGGAAATTAAGCGATTTATGAGAACGACATTGCTTTCATTTTAGTTTCACCTCGATGTGAACCAAAGAGTGTTCGGTAGAACACAAATCTGATTTCATTTGCACTTGACAGAGAGTGGAAACACGTGACGAGCAAACCGTTATTCAGCGCTTGGTTGCGTGGTACTCGCGTCTCTTTAACTAGGACACCAAAATGCATCTCTGTGCACTTTACGGCGGTGCATCAGACCAATTTTCACTTTTGATTGTCGGTGTATCTTTCAAGAGATTTACTGGAAGTGTAACGCCGCATCAAACTACGACCACATTTTATTTTCTTTTGTATTTATTACAGTACCAGGTAGTAAACAGTGTGTCTCTCTCTCTCTCCTCACTCAGGACGTTTACTGGTGCTTCGGGATGATGATGATGATGATGGGCGGAGACCACGGCCGAAGATGCAGCCCTCGCTAGAATCGCACTTTCTCCCCCAAACCTCACCCCTCCACCCATAACATCCCCTGCTGCCGTCCCTCCGCCCCGGCGCCATGGCCAACCATCTGGAGCTGATCCAGGAGCTGCAGCAGCTGGACAAAGTGCCCAGTCTGGAGAGGCTGCGGACTGCCCAGAAGCGGCGCACCCAGCAGCTGAAGAGATGGGCCGTGTACGAGAAGGAGATGCAAAACAAGAAGCGGAAGGCTGACAAGAAGGGACGCAATGCCAACAACCTCCAGCAAGAGACCAAGAGGCACGTGTCGTTCGCCGCCAGCGTGGCGCTCCTGGAGGCCTCGGCCAGGAACGACCCAGATGAAGGTAGGGATTTATGATGTGTGCAAATTGGAAAATAGAGATTCATGGGGAAATGTGCTCAGTGTCGTGAAAATAGTAAATTACACAGGTGCTCTTAACATGTGACCAATGGACACACGGAATCTGAACCGCTGTAGATTTATTCTCTTTGTAACGAGGCAACACACTGAAAATATGTGCCGGCCTTCTGTTTATAAGCTCAAGAGTCAAACCCGGCACAAAGCTCAGTGACGCCACATTTGAATAATTACTCTAATTTCAGCCTCACCTCACTACTTCAGCTGGATATCAGAATGCCAAGGTCAGGAAAACGATTAGCTGGGCCTGCCCACTTAAACTGCCAGTGGAGACTGTTTTCTCATTGTAAAATAATGGAGTTGTCACACTGAGATGAAACTCACGCCAGTCTTTTTAATTAAAATTTCTATGGATGGTGCCTCCCTATTTGGAGATAATAATTGGTTTCCTCCAGTACTAATGCTGTGGCAGTGCTAACACTGAGCCAGTGATGCAGGAATGATAACAGGCTCCTTGTCATTTTGATACGACATCTAATTTAACTTTGCTTTAACTTTAAATGAGATTGAACTCTTTTCATTTTTTTTTATCATAACCAATACAGCCCATGGCTGTGCTACTGTACATTTGTTGCTTGTGCAAGCTGTCGTTACAGATATGGAAAAAGCCACAAGGCTGATTCTCACAGGGCAGGCGTATGCATATATATATATATATATATATACATATATATATATATATATCACCTTTTTTGAGGAGAAGCTCTTTCTATGTTGGTAATTCTGCTGCTGCCGCATTAGACACAGAGAGATGTGGTGTTGTGTGTGCGTGTGTGTGTGTGTGTGTGTGTGTGTGAGAGTGAGAGATGTTTTGGAAACGCATTAAAAGGGATTTTTGTCGTACGCTGCTGAGCCGAGTTTCGTTCCCAGGAAGTCTGCTGAGCCAATTAGACTTTGAACCAGGATGTTGTGGCTGTCGGTGTTCATGTGATTTAGTTTGAGAAACCACACGAGGCGGCGAGGAACACATCTTATTTACTGTCAGTTTCAGGAAATATGTATAACAATACTTCCAAGAACTATCAGAAATATATTATATGTATTTAAAGTCAGACCTTTTTGTGTGCCATTTTCCCAGTTTTGAGAGGACCGACGCAGGAAGCAACAGGAAGCACTTTCTTTCTTTCTTTTATTTATTTATTTATTTTTTTACATAAAAGCTATTTGAGCGAAACAAAAAGCCTTTGAACAAATATTGGAGGCCATTTTGCTCTTTAGTGTCCATATTTTGGCGACTTCTAAAATTGAAATAATTTTCATGATTTAAGCGAGTACCTCAACTGGTGTTTGTCCGGTCTGCAGCCTCGGCCAAACGATATTAGAGATTACGTTTTAGTGAGAGGGCAGGGTTTTGCTAGGCTGAATACATAATGAATAGATAGATAGAACACTAGACTGTTGCTGTAGATGTGCATTAATTATACATTGTGAAGTGAACTTGCTTTGCATTTATAGCAGATCCAGTATTCTACATCTTCAGCCACGCAGGCGGAATGCTTGTAGAGATTTTGTCCAGACTGGTATATCTCAACATCCACTTTATGCCTTTCCATGACATTTTGTACAGACATTCATGTTCCCCAGAGGAGGAATCTGGGGAATTTTGGTGACCCTCTGTCTTTTCATCTAGCACCACAATGAGGCTGTATTTCTGACTGAAATACTTCATCAACGTTGACATTCATTTCCCCCTCAGAATGAATTGTAATAAATGTCTCGCACCATCATTTCAATTTCTCCAGAACTCACGATGTTGTGCTAATTACAGAATCTTAGTATGCTAACATGCTTAAAGAAGATGGTTAGCAAGCTAAACTTTATACCTGCTACATGTTAGCATTATCATTAGCATGACTTTAGACTCTGTCTAGTTTTTACGTAGCTCTATTTAAGATATCATGAATCATTATATTTCAATATGTACAAAACATAATTTCAGTCTATTATGACTCACACAGCTCTAAAGATGGCGTCAGTCATTGACCCCGTATCTGTGAAGCCCAGCGATGTGAATAAATACCGGTCAGTTGTTTTTTTTAGCACGACTGTGTTCACATTTGATGTGATTTTTCTCACACATCCGAGTAAACACAGCAGTCAGTGTGCAGCATTGAGAGCAGATTTCTTTGCTTTGAGCATCGGCGATAAGTTCTCTGTACCGCTGACAGTGCCCGGGCAAAGAAGTATTTGCCGACGGTGCTGCTTAATGAGGGTGACCATGAAAGAGGCGGAGAGATAAAAAGCAAGGGACAGGTTGTAGTGTTGCCCACACAGCTCCAGTGGCAGCTGGCTCGCTCAGGAGCCCGATAATCTCCGCTCTCATTCCCTCTGGTCCAATGCTCGATCAAGCATCGTGACTGCATGCTGCTCAATGCACACTGCTCCCAGGCTCTGGGCTTCCTCTACAAAAAGACTATGTGACAGTGTCGTTTGTTCTCTTGTGCAGTCATTTCACAGAGAGGGTTATGCAAAAAGCAGAAAGGGGAAGTTGAATGTGGATCATGATGGAAATGAGTTTTAGCATCTTGGAAATGCAGAACATCAGCACTGACATTCACATTGAGATTGATTTTCATGAATTACACAAATTATTTAGACCCCTAATTTGCAAAAACAGCGACTAGCAAAGCCACTGTGAGCAGTGGAAGCTCACAGATGTGACTCTTTTTCATGAAAGAGAAAGGTTGACATGGAGAGCTAAAAACAACACGGAGAGACTGAGATTGCCTTTGACCTGAGGCTGAGTCAGACATAATGAGATGAGACGTCGGATTGGCTGGACTGACTCCTGCTTAATCCCAGATTGGTTGGATGGAGTGAGATGTTTCTTGTGATTCTTTCACTGCTCTCTCTGCTGTGTGGTTGCAGTCAGAGCATCTGTGTGTTGACCGGAGGCCATGTGTGCGAGCAAACACTGACAAAATGTGTGTGTTCATCGGCGTGCATATTTTAAGGATGGAGTATTTACTGTTTTGTACTTTGTATGCTCTACTGTATCCTGAACCATCAACAGTGTTATTAAAACTGGGATTTTTGGACGTCTGTATGATCTGTATGCTTGTGTTCAAGTGTGTGTATTCGTTTGCGTGTGTATTTTTAGATGTGTGTTGTGTTTCCTCTCTGAACTACAACATCTCTGTCATTATAACTTCTTCCCTGGAAGCTGTGGCCGTGAGGAGATGCAGATATAGCAAAGGACCAGAGGACACAATGTGTGTACTCGGGCTGAAGATGTGTTGTGGTTGTGAGAGGGAGAAAGAAAATAAACGTACGACTTCTTTGTTTTGGATATTAGATCAACTTTTCAGTGTGTGTGTCTGTGTGTGTGTGCTGGTCTGCTGCTAGCTGGAGACGCCCTGAAGGGGCTTTTGATCTGAGGAGAAAACAACGGAGGAAACAGTAGAGAGGAGAGTGGATTGGATGGAAAGTGTTGCATCCCGATTCTGTGTCCATTTCTCTGCCCTCCGGCTGCCGCCGTCCTGAACCCTCTGCCCCCTCACTGTGATGAGGGTTGATGGCTGTGAATTATTGTGGAGCACCTCCGTGTCCCTCTGTGCAGCTCTCTGACTATTGAGACTGATGGATTTTCTTCTCTCCAGAGAGTAGCTATCCTGCAGAGGAGCAGCCATCAGGGTCAGAAAGGACAGTCATTACACACACACACACACACGCCACTGTGTCGACTGACCTGACCGTTCCTCTTAACACAACAAGTTAATGTGAACATTTGGTGACTCTAATCTGACTGTAAGTGGGTGAAAGTAACATGGATGAAAACAATGGTTCAGAAATCCTAACTGCTTTTCAAAGTGTCCTTGAGCAAGACACCGAAGCGGTTCTGATCGAGGATACTGGTGCATCAACAGCTTCACACTGCGTATTATTTAATGATCCTATTCAGGGCAATCTATTTGTAAACATCAGTCACCTGAAACAGTGAGTGTTCCACAGACCTGCGACTCTCGTCTTCACTGAAAGGATTTTTGGTTGAGATCTTAAGTATTTTACTCGAAGTCTGATGTGATGATGTGTTTTAGCTCCCCCTGAACTCGGTCTGTGTTTTACAGCCGAGTGTGTTTTCCAGCCCTGGACTCTATTTGTTCACCACCTCATGTGGCAACACCCAGCTCGCTAATTACCAGTTATTCCACACTTAAAATCATGACTAATAACTCCATGTCTGACAAGCCACACTTTAAATTTTCCATTTTTAGCCTTGCGGCTTACTTTTGGTTCACCACCTTTTTTTTTTTCTTCTTCCATGTCATCACCATATAAATACAGAAGAGGAATAACTCTAGAGAAATATCTCCAGCAGCGAGTTTCGCCTCTTGGAAGGAGAATTCGCAAATGGTTTTATCTTGTTGCTTTTTTTTTTTTACCCCCACTTACTAGTTATTTGTGTGCAAATTAGGTCTCGGAGGAGCTTTAGTCTTCTTCTGCTGTCTTATTAGAGTGGTAAGGCCTTCCCCTTAGAGGCCTTATGTAGATAGGCTTAGCTGCTCCCAGGCATATGGCTGCTACAGAGTGGCATTAAAAAGACAAGAGCAGAGTGAACAGACGACGAGTGCAGCAAACAAAAATACATCACATCGGATGCAACTGGTTGTCAGAATAACACACTGACCTTTGGGATGACGTCTGCTCTCTCTCCCTCTCTCCATCTTTTGTTCACACTGCTCAGTCGATTGTGACCCCGGCTTTTTATCTATAGGAGGAAACGCATGATGATTCCGTTTGTTGGTTAACCTTTGCTCTTGATTTCAAATGCTGGAGGGGCGATTTAACCAACTCATCTCATGGAGTTTGATCAGGAATGATGAGATTGAAAGGCACACAGTCATTAGGACCCTTGTGTCAGTGACCTCTGACCTCTTTTCTTAATGTTTGAAGGCAGTTGGACTTCAGAAACATACTGTCACACCTACTACACAGTCTTTAATGGAAGTACTTACATTTTGTAGTTACTTTGCCGAAATAAAATAAGTATTGTGGAGTAAAAAGTACAATAAAAATACTTTAACAAACTATCATCTACTCATCAATCTCAGCTGCGATTTGTGTTTTGCGCTCATTAGCCAATGTAAACATGCTAACACGCTAAACTAAGATGTTGAACATGGCAAACATTACACCTGCCTGACCTCAACATCTTAGCACTGTCATTGTGAGGATGTTGGCATTTAGCTCAAAGCAGCACGGTACAGCCTCACAGAGCTGCAATCAGGCTGTAGACTCGTTGTCTTGTCACATAATGTTACAAACGGCCGGTTTCATTAGAGCTGGGTATGGAAACTAAATAAACTTAGCTATAACATTTAATAGACATTTGTAGTCAGTTACATGTCTACTCGTGTCTGTTCTGGCTCCACTATACATGTCGACACCCCATGACGTCTCATTTCTTTACAAAAAGGTTCTCTTGTTTGATATGGAGGGGTGCATTTACAATTGTTTGGTTGAAAGCACTCAATAAAAGTCTCTTTGGACAAAAAACACATGAATGTAATATAATGTAACAAGAAAATACACCCCATTCACAAATCAGCACCTTAAACAAACGAGCGTCTGCTGTCATTGACGAGAGCGATGAGCTGAGCAAAGGTCATAATGTTAAAATCAAACGGTGCAGTTCCTCAATAATGTAGGTTGCTCTGCATCAATATCAGTGTTACTGCCTTATGTGTTGGATTGCAATGATAACTGGTAAACTTCAAACAGTTTTCTCTTCGCAGTTAATAAAAGCCGCCTGAAGCTTGTTGTGAGCCATCAGATTCTGTCACACATTTGATCTGATATAAAGTTATGTGACGAGTGATTCAGAGCCTCCTTGCATGCAGAACTATGTCTCCTTGTCCTTTTCTTCTTTCCCTTCTTACTTCTCTCCTATGTGCTGATTATTGATAACGAGGCTTTAAATATGTTCTGAGAGTTGTTTGATCAGTGTTGTGACTGAGTCTTGAGCTATTTTTAAACTATCTAGACACGCAGAGATGTGATCAACCTCAGTTGTGCCCGAGGTATTTTTAAAAGCCACTGATTTATAAAGGATTTTAAGCTGGAGATGCTGTTGCACAGCAATAATAGCGATCCGTAACAGGAGGTTGTTTACTCGCATGCTCAGCTAAGCTGATGTGACCTCTGACCTTTGACAACCGTAGTGTAAGCTGTCCCATCGATCTCTCTTGCATCATGTGTCGTAACTCAAATCACAACAAGGGTGAGCAGTGTGTTAGGACACAGAGTGTGTGTGTGTGTGTGTGTGTATGTGTGTGTGTGTGTGTGTGTGTATAGATCTCTAAAAATTAAGAAGTATGGCCCCGTGTATTAAAGTGTCTCTGTGAGCCAAATGCACTGCGGCTTAAGACGACACATGTGCAGCGTTCAGAAGAAAAATGCTGCAAGGGGGGAAAACACAACCACAGAAATGCTCAGACAGCACAACCTCAGACACGCTGCAGGTCGCACAGAACGCAACGGAAATGAGTTACAATGCAAGATCATTTTCCGGGGACACAAATTTTGGCGGTCGTTTAGTTTCCCCATGAAACTTCTCTTAACTAACTAATTCCATTGAAAATTTATTTTTTCAAATTTGTATTTATTTTGGTCTTTTTGTATGTTTTCTTAAGTTGCATCGTGTTGAGCCATCAGGGCCACCATAGTCTATCATCTCTCTTTTTATGATGCACTTTTTTGACGTTAAACATTTTAGAACCTTTTGTGCATTTCTGTCGTTGCGTGAATGTAAAATGTAACTGGAGCTGAAACAATTAGTTGATTATTCAGTTGGTCGATGAAAAAAAAAAAATGAACAGCAATTTTGATAATTAATTCATTATGTCATTACTTGAGCAAAAATGCCAAATATTTATTGTCTCCAGCTTCCTGAATGAATGTTTTCTGATTCATTTATTATTATTTTTGACGATGGTAAGCTGCATATCATATGTCATATTGGCTTCCTGTTTTCTGATATTTTATAAACTATACTTGATTAATTTGCAAACATACAATGCAGATTAATCCATAATGGAAACAATATTTAGTTGCAGCTCGAGATTATACCACCCTCTGGATGCATGCATATGATCACTGACCAAAGGCTGTGAGTAATACAGTTTGATATTATAACACCGCGGCTTTCAAACAGTGTGCTGTGCTTTGAGCTCAGACGGGCTCTGAGATCTGAGAGTCAAATCTCAATTAAATGTATCAAGCAAAAATTCTGCATTTACTGCGTTTAATCACGCCACACGCCTCTTTCTGGATGTTTTATTCATAAGACTGAAGATGAGTGCAACCATTTTTTACCACCTCTGCGTCTTTCCTGGTGACAAAATTAAGCTGCTTCACTTACGGCGAAATCAAGGTTCCTTCACCACCGCCTCTTCACATTTTTCATCTTGTACGATCACCATTGATTTGACATTTCCAAGCAGTTGATTACTTAAGTGGGATTCGGTACTTCATGCCCCGAGCGGGGCCGCGACAACGACGAGGTTCAGAGCCACAGATAAAAGGTGTCCTTGTGTGAGCAGTATCAATGCTTCTGTGATTAGGACGGCTACTGTTACTCTCCTGAGTACTATCTCTGCTTCATTGTGTCAGTAAAGCCCTCATTTTCTTCTCTTCATGTCTTTTCTTTTTCCCCCAGATTGCTGACTTAAAGCCGGATTATTGTTTTTGCACTAAGCGGTAGTCTGCCAACGAGCTCGCTGAAGCCTCCTCCCTCTCCTCCCCTTCTTCACATCAGTTAAATATCCTAAGAGAGCCCCGACTCTCAAGTTAACTCCTATTTCCATGGTAACTGAGGCTGGTCCAGGCAGCCGAGGCCCAGAGCTACTCGGCTGCAAATGCACAAATTGCGCATCATCATTGCTGCTGCTGCTGCTGCTGCACGGGATAGTTTGTGGGAGATGGTGGATGTGGCTGCTGGGCGAACTTACCCTCAAGTAAATCTGTCACGGGTGGAAGTGAATAGTGTGATCCAAATCATAGTCAACGGATATTAGGAAAGATGTGTGTAATCTTAATATTAAGCTCTTTCTTTCCCGTTTTTCTCTTTTACACTTAAGAGAAAAACGGGAAAGAAAGAGCTTCATATTAAGATTTCATATGGCTTGACTAAACGGGGTAGATACACTGAACATTGACCAGTTAACGGATGTAGAGGTTTCTTTATTTCAGCCAAGGTGAAGAGTCATACGTTGGATGGAGTTTGGATAATTTTCTACTTTTTGGAAATAACTGCCTTTTGTGAAATAGTGCTAAAACCAATAGTAGGCTCTAAGGTGCCTATGAGCTGAATTATTAAGACTATTAATGGTAATAACAGGTGTTACAGAGACGGTCCTCTCGAGACGAGCGGCAGCAAGTGACGAATCACTGTAACCATGACAATGTAGTCATTTCAACCCAAACTACAATGTTTCCCAAAACAGAAACACCAAACCTTAACTGCAACAGATTAACTTGTTTACGATGTCGTCCTGTTAATGTGGGCGTCGGATCATAAAATGCTTGTGAACGTAATATTTCTGTCACTTATTCTGGAAGACTTGTTGCTGTTTTGTGGATGTGGTGAAAGGTAACGCCCAAATGGCTGGTTGTTGTTGAATGAATGTTTTTAATGAAGATGACTGAAAGAAGCTGAAATAAATAGACATTTATTTGACATCATATATGAGGCGTAAACTGGCGACAATAGAGCCGATAACTCCATCAACAGGACTGCATGAACTGGGGAGAAATGTGAATGCTTTTCTAAAACTTTTCTTTTACTAAATTACATTTTTTACAATGAATGGAATGTAACTGACATAGTTATAAGCATTAATTGGCTCACTTAAATATGCAGACAGGGAAAAACCGCTCCACTACGTTTTCATCAGCGTCCGTGTTTGAAGCTGCTGGTACTTTGGCAGAAGTTGTTAAAGTGGCGGTGTGACTTTATCCACTGCTGCAAATCCCCCGATTGCCTCGTCAGCACCTCGCTGCTCCCCCACTCTTTCTAAACCACCTCACTTCTTCCAGTGCCTCTCCAACTATACCCACCCACCTCCCCGACTCATCGGGAATGAAAAGCCCCCCACCGTAGAGTAAAGCCCACGATAGGATTGTGGATTAACCAACGAGGATTAGACCTCACCGAACCAGGGCAGCGCGTTTCATTAACAACAGTAAGATTGATGATGTTAAACCACAGCCACAGCGAGTGACCTTTTTATTTGTATGTGAGGAACACCTGTGGACTGAGAGGATGGATTTAATGAGGAGTGAGAGAACGTTTTACAATGTTTTGACTAACCTGAAGAAACTGCCCTGGAGCGAAAGCGATTTGACAAATATGGTCTTGAATGAACAAGTACATTGTCTGATTGAGACATTGGAGGAAGTGCAAATATGTATTACTTGTGTTACTTATGAGATATATGTGATAAGGGATTTAAACTCCGGGGTCAGAAAGCAGATTAAATGCTAGATTCAGATTTGATGAAACACCAATAATAATCTCGACTATCTGCCATCTTTGTCAGATAATACTGGAGATATAAAATCCAAATGGGGGCAGTGGAGTGCAGCTGAGCGGGGATGAACAAATGGCAACTGCTGCAGCTGCCTGAGGGGTCAGTCAAATGTATAACTACCGTTACAAGCCTCAGACACCCTCAATGGAACCATTTTCAAAATTGCTACCAAGACACTTTAGAAGAAGTCAAATGAGCTCCTGGGAATTGATTGATTTTTGTTTTTTTAAGAGAAACGTTTCTGAATTTACTTTCGTCCGAGTGTTTTGTGACCAGCATCTAGTGGTCATTAAAGGAACTGCATCTGAAAAATGGCTTTCAAAGAGTATTTATGTAGCATTGCACTTTTATAACAGGACTCAATGACAGTTTAAACCAGCAGTGTATATTCATATATTTTTTATTTCATGCATTCTTCTCACTTGTCAAAACCTTGAGCCATTACCCACAATGCAATTTTACTGCCGACTGTTCAGGTAGATATTTGGGTGTGTTATGCTAGTTGCGGCTAATGTAGCCTCAAGGTGGTAACCTGAAGCGGAGGAGAGGAGCGGGCTGCAGAGGTCTAGTGAGCTCACTGCTCTTTAGCTCCACACAAAGTTGTATTCCTTTTCAAACTTGTAGTCTTCAGCCCCAACAGACGAGTCAGTTAATCAGATGTCGCACGACTCCCTCTGTCTCCACAAAATACTTTTTACTATTTTTTTTTTCAATGCATATTTCACAGTAGCACTCTGAAAGACCAGAACCACGTGTGACTCAGGTCTTCATGTTTTATTTCTCATTCAAATTCACCTCCCTCTGTCTCACTTACTCCCTTACGTTTTATTCCCCTCTCTTTCACTGTAATCGGTGTAAGCCTGCTATCTTCATGCCTTTTTCTACGCATACTGGAACTAATTGAATGGAGCACTGTTGCTTAAGTGTTACTGAGACAAACCATGCCGATGCTTGTCTCCGAACGTTATGCGCCACTCTTTTTCCCTTTTTTTACTCCTGTGGATCACAAACTTGTACTTGAACATGACTCTTGAATTGTATTTAGATTAACACATTGAACAGAAACTATTTCAATAATCCTGTTTGATATCAAATGAAACCTTCGACAAGCAGTTGAAACTCAATTATAAGAGCTAATAGGGTATTTTAGGGCAGCTTGGCTTCAGGTTTGGAAGATTGCGACCGAGTGGAAGATAATGAATTGAAATGTTTGGTAAAATTGGGTATTTTTTTAATGTGTTTTGCTTTTCTCCATCTGTTTCTCTACCTGATGTGACTCTGCACTGGTACGACTAATTATGAAGCCTGGATTAGTTCCTGGCCTCAGCGCCTCATATCAGGGCTGCTATTTAACCTGCTAGCAGGTTTATGCAAAATGCCGTCCAGGGGGAACATCCGCCGCTGTGATGCCAGACATGCACCGTGCAACATCACCTATTATGGCAAGTTCTCTTTCATCTATCTCCATCTGATGGAGACTTCTTCTTGACCCGCTCCGTTGCAGTCATCAATCGCCTTGCTGTGGCGCGATGCTTTTTTTTTTTTTTAAAGCCATGTTCATACAGATTTCTTCTTTATTGGTGAGACAGTTTGACCCTCAGGTGACACGGCATTAACAGCACTAGTTATGTTCTCCAAACCCTTGGCTTTAATAACAGGTCCCTTAATTCAACTGCTGACTGTGTTACAAAATATACATTTTCCTTTATGGATCTCCGAAAGCATGCCTAAAATCACAGAACATGTAAAGATCTTCCTGTAATTATTCGGTGAATGAACCCTTCGGGACGTATGCGGCAGGATGCGTAGCCTTCTATGGTCTTATTGAGGCACTAATTATGCTCATTCTCACAGTAATATGAGCACAGATGGCTTTCGTTGCGTTTACACTCGTCATTTACACAGTTATCTGAAGTTTGGAGCATTTACTGAATCTGACGTGGCATACTCGTAAAAGACCACTGCACTAACAAAATAAGAAGAATAAGAATACACAATTGTTCTTGCAAGATGGGGAATGACCTTATTTTGTAAAGTTTATTAAAACAGGCTGTTTGTGAATGCTTATAGTGTGATCTTTGGCTTAATTAGTATGAATATACATGAACAGCTCTGCCTCAAAGTTTGAAAGGAAAAATGAGATGAGATTTATGAACCTGGAGTTAATCTGACGTTGGGAGCCTTGTTTCTTCATATTTCTTCAAAGTGGCGGCTAATATTTGAGAACCACAAGACGACGTCTGGGATTTGTCAGTGTGTCCACAATGTCACCTGAAGGATTTGTCTGTTCATTACATTATTAAAAGTGCTTTAAATCGCTCTTTCTTTTTAGAGCGACTTCCCCATCATCTCTCCGAATGGAGAGCCGAGCTCATCGGAGCATGTTATGTTTATTCTACGGCAGCGTTAATTTGCTCACGGTGACCCGGAGAAAACCTGCTGCATCCCAATACACAGCGCGTTGTCTTTAAATTGCTCTTTGCCGCTGTGCCGTCTAACTACATCTGTTAAAGCAGTGTAACATACAATTAAAGTCCCTTAATAGCTCATCATGTGGAGGATAATTATAACACACAGTGGAATGCTAAATATATCAATGATCTTCTCTCCTAACGTCCTACTAAAACAATGTAATTTAGCTTCTACTTGTGGCAGTGCCAAGTGGCCTACTTTCTGCTCAGCCGACAGGAAAGCAAGGAAGGCTTCCTCGCCTTGCAACGTAATTATGTCACTTTCTGTGAACCGCTGCACTGTTTGATATGTTTTGGGCCATTTGTCTGTTCTAAGACTACAGTGTCTAATTTGTGGGAACTGATGCGCACTGATGAATATGTGTGCTACATCAGCTGTTTCCCATTTGAAGTGAAATCGGGAAAAACTAATCAGACGGGGTCGTGGCATGACGACAGGAATGAATACGAGCAATTTATTTGATCAATTACCTCAGTATTGCGAGCTGAGTGAGAAAGAACAAAGAGCAGAGTGGCCTCTAGATCGTTCATGTGTCTAAATACTGAAAAAGAGCCCAATTGAATCAGTGTGATCACGCTGTAACTCATCAACCTAATGCAACTACTGTACATACAATTCATCAAATTAAAGCCAATTTATAACTCCTTGTCATTCGTTTCAGATCTTGTTCAGAACTGTACGTTCAGTATGATCATGTGTTAGTATGGCTGTGATCGTGGTTAGCATCTTAGAATATTTTTCTGCTAGTATTGTATTTTGATGATCACTTGAGGCAAAAAAATATATAACATGGCGAAAAATGGTTGCACATTTTTTATACAGGTTAAGGGTTACTTCGAAAATACTAATTACAGTTACAGTGCAGGTTAATATCCACTTTAGCTCTTGCCCCTTTAAGTCTGACAAACTGACTGATATCATACCAAAACATATTGACTGATTGAAACAGTGGGTCTTTGTTTTGTCAATTTATGCCAAAAATGCATCCATAAATAGGCAAATTCAAATTTCGGTTGAACTTTTAATCCAATAAGCTCACTGGGAGCAGCTTGAAGTGTACCACCCTTACGTACGACCCTCTGTCGTTACTTGGACCCATTTTGAAATGTTTTAAAGTAACCTGTGTTGCCTGCAGTGCATTAGAATCTGACTTCTCGCCATCATATCACTGTTTCAGATGGATTATAAACCACAGTGACATTCTAGGTATATGTTAGATAAACCATTCTCTCATTGGTATCAGCTAACCTGTGAGATTTAAGGGATTCTGTGGCAGCTCTTTCTGCTGCGCAACAAATATTTGTCTCTTCAACACAGCAAAGAGATGCTCTGGAAATAACATCAATTCTCCTCTTCTGCGTCTGGTCTCACACAGCCCCTCTTATATTACAATCTTTACTTGATCCTCACTTCACCGGCCGTTCCCCCATATCAGTGATCACTGGCTGTGAGGTATGAGCCTCCAGGGGGATCAGGATGAGTCAGCATCCTGAGCTAAACCCTGACAATAAGAACGCCCGTGCTTCTGCATTAACTGTGCTGTACATTCGCGAGCAAAAGGGGCTCTTTTCAATGACGAGACACGTGCGGATGCTATGCACCGTTATAAATGCCTCAACATGCGTGCTTGCGATAGGCCGCCATGTGAGGCTCCCACATCAGTTATCTGCCAGGACAGGACAGGACATTTCCTGGACAGGAATAAGTAGGCTCATGAAAATGCATCCTGCAATGAACTCTGAGAGATGCTCATCTGCGTAGCTGCAGGCGGAGGGTTATAGTACTTGTACAAGCGACTCAATTTCACGTTGTGAGCTGATATGATTTGACGGGCGTGATGGCTGACTGCACACACCGGGCTTTTAAAAGGACAATTATTTCAAATTGAACTTCTGAAGTGCTCAGATTATGACTCTTTATTGTCAATAAACATAAGTACGACATTACAGACAGATGAACAAATATTGAGTGTTAAACAAATAAGATTGTTTGATATGGTCCCATGACCACAGATGATGTACCGTGCAGCTCTCACCTTGGTTTGTATGCTTCAGATTCACGTTAGAGGCAGTGGGGATTATTGGTCCAAGGACACCAGGATCCTGATCACAAGGCAATCATTGTGTAACATCAGGATAGGGCTGGGCGATAAATCGATTTAATCGATTAATTCGAATGTGTGCTTTAAGGCGATGTGTTTTATTGAAAATCGAGAAAATCGCCCCCACCCCTCCCCCCCGTTGGGTTCCCGTAGTAGAGTGCGCGCGCATTGTTTACAAACTAAAACAATGGCGGCCAGCAGCTTCACTGCTGGCCGCCGCCGCCGCCACCTCACAACAACAACCCAGCATTTTGGAGACATTCACCAACTGTACTCCGCATGAGAAGAAGAGTGCCCGGTGGAAAGCCATCACGGATGCAGTCGCGATGTATATCGCAAAAGATATGGTGCCCATATACACCGTGGAAAAGCCGGGGTTTATTCACCGTCTCAAAGCTTTGGACCCCAGGTACGTGCTACCAAGCCGTAAACATTTTTCTGACGTTGCCTTGCCTCGGCTGTACAATAGTACACGCCAAAGGATCTCTGCGGAGCTGGAGGGGATGTCATTCTACTCCGCAACAACTGACCTGTGGTCCAGCAGGTTGACCCAGACACCGATCCACTTGACTGGTGGAAGCGTCACCAACTTAACTTTCCAAGGCTAAGTACTTTAGCAAAGAAATACCTCTCTGTGCCAGCTACAAGTGCCCCCTCTGAGAGGCTTTTCAGTGTGTGGGGGGGGCATTGTTACATGCCACCGTGCATGCCTGAAGCCAGAGGTAGTAGACAGGCTTGTCTTCCTGGCAAAAAATATTTAGAAAAAACATGCACTACTGTTTAATACTGTTGGTTATGTTGTGAATGCACTTGATTTTGTTTACATGCACTTATTTACTGTGCAAAATATGTTATGTTGATGTTAGATCAGATGTTGCACTTTTGAAAATGTGAATGTTAAAGGGTCATATACATTTTATTTCATGCTGTGTTTGTATCAGTGTATTCAGTTAGAAAAGCTTACTGTAAAAAGTTACATTTGCACAGTTGTTTACAATGGAAGGCTACTATTTAATGCCATTTAATGTTATGTTTAATTTAATTTTATATTTAAATGATTCAGGCAAACAAAAGAGTGACCAAATACTTTTTGTATACTACAGGCACCTTTCTACAATGTTCAGGTTTTGTTTGCACTTTATTTTTATCAACCTACTTGGGAAAATCATCACAAAATAAAAGAAAAAATTGTTTTCAACAGCTTCTGTCATCTGCAAAAAATTTTGGGGGAAAAAAATCGATTTAAATCGTGAATCGGATTTTTTGTAAAAAAATCGGAGATTTTTTTTTTAGGCCATATCGCCCAGCCCTACATCAGGACATTGATTTTTGTATTATTCTGACTCGTCCCTTTTGCAATGAATGTTCAGTAAGTGTCGAGTAAAGCTACTCTAGGTTAACTCCTGTTTTCATCGCCCTTTTTGTTCAGAAAAATCCAATCGAGGAGCCTAAAATCCTGTTACTTGCAGGTGGCGGGTCAAAATAACGCTTATACGGTAAATGATGATACAATCTGCATCTTACAATTGCAATGACAAAGTGTTTTGTTTTGAATATGCAGCAGCTCTGTTTAGAGCCTCCGACTCGTCTCTTCTCCGTAGCATCATTTCCCAGAAAAAAAGATGAAATAATTCAAACTTTGTGGCCATAACATAAGCCTATACTATAGGGTTGTTACATTATCCGGGAGAGTCGCCTGTTTCTATGATCAGTTACATTGAAGATATCACGGAAAACATGATGAAATGGAAACTCTGAGTGAGGAAAAATACTCGTGCAACAAGTGGCTCCTCTCACTTTGAAACTCTATTGAAGAAAAGGGCGGAGTTTGCGAGTAAATTAAATCAGAAACAGTGACTATAAAAACCTGAAAGGGACCTTTAAGATCTTTTCTGGTTTCACCTGGAAATCAGCATCCAAACTGCAAAATACCTGCTTTAGCTTCTTTGAGATGTGCAGGACAGTAAAGAGGATTTACATTCTTATTAAGAGCCGACATAGAAAACTATAAAAATGTACAATATATTAGTATTCATGATATTCATGAACCTGGCTGTTTGTGAAAGCTTCTTATCAATAATCAGAGTTCAGGAAACTTATGACCTAAATACCTCCTGTATAGTCAAAGTTCATTCACTTGGGATTTGTTTCCATCTCCGGCAAACACACACACACACACACACACACACACACACACACACACACACACATTCACAGTCTTGTGGAGGCCCAGGAAGATAACAGGAAGGAAGGGTGGGTCTCTCTTCGTGCGCCGTTGTTTGTTGATGCGTCTTTTATCTTTTGGGAAGCATCTCGTCCAGATCCATCTCCTCCCTCGATGGGAATTCGTGGGAGCTTCCCAGGAAGGCGTGCTTGAGATTTCTGCAGCGTTGTGTTACTGGCTTTTTGTGGCGTTCTAGATAATCCCCATGGTGACCCCGTCGATGTAATGGATTGCTTTTTAAAGATTTCTGTGGTTTTGCGTGCGTTTGCATTGGGTGGTGCAACAGGCGGATAGTAATCACATTCATGGGTTGTGTCGCCAGCTCCAACTCTATTTTACTTGCTCCTCTCTTTTCCTCTGCACCAGTGTATCTGTCTGTGTGACGTACCACAACATTTTATCCCTGGCACTTCCCTGTCAGGGTTTGTACGATATATTCTCTAAGATCCCTTTTCCTTTTATCATAAAAACTCATATGCCACGGGGTGAGATAAAAGCAAAGAAGTCGCACATTTTCAAGTGCCGTTGGTCATTGGTCAGTCGGAGTCTATGTGCTGCTAATGAGACGTGCAGGATGAAAAATAATCTATGCGTGAAAAGGGGACTTTTACTTTGAAGTAACTACATCGCCGCTGAAAATTCATTCATTTGTCAATATGAACATTAGAAAGTCTCGGGATGGCAATGTCTGTCATTGTGACTGAAGTATCTCAACAACTAATGGATTGATTGGCGTGTAATGTTGTGCATCTTATTAGATTTTGGGCGTTCGTGGTCCCAGAGGATGAATCCTCATGACTTTTGTGATCCCCTGAAAATGTCATGCCACGATTATCCTGCTCAAAGTACTTGCGATTCACAATATTATCCAGAAAATCATGAAAATATGCTGAAAACATACTTTACATTTTGTTAAGAGGGAAATATGTATTGAATCCCAGGACACATCTTGTTTTAGTGAACATTCTTCTTAGTGACAAACAAACAAGGTGACCATAAATCACAAGACCCCCCCTGCAAAAAATAGGACAAGTAAATAAATACAAACAACATTGTGTGAGTCTGTTCTTTCTTACATGATAATTCCTGTATTTTTAAATCAATCTATACTTTTCACTTCTCTACCATGACATGTGCTAGACAGCTCTCTCCAATCAATTCATTGAGTGTTTGTTATCGCGCTCCGCGTCCCGTCCCTAATCTCCTGACTCTTCCTCTTATGACACCAGCAGGTGAAGATATGCATTGTATTGCGGAATAATCACTCTTTAGCGGGAGAAACCCAAACAAAAAGAGACACAATTCCACTTTTGGTATCACCGTTCATGCACGGATACATTCTGCTCTTTGAAATACAACAAAATCGAACCGTAACAATTGATTTAATATTCTCACTCACCCCGAAAGGGAAGTGAGTGCATTGATAGATACTGTATCATCTAGTGTGCAGAAACGTCCGTCCATTCTACCAAGAAAACGTAGTTTGTTGGTGTTTGTGATAACGTCGGCTCGCTCTTAGTTCCATATTAAACTAATCAGGAATAATAAAGAATATGTGGCTTCTTTCAGCAGAGAGAAATTGATCCTGAATTAGCCTCTGAGTTGATGCATCAGTGTGCATCGCTGTGTGACATGATAGAGGAGGCTGTCACCACAGACTCACACCTATAGTCACCTTCACGTAGCTACTGCAGTGTATTGCATGCGCGGTAGAGCATTTGAATTTCATAACCACTTTATTGAACATTGTTTACACAAATGGGTTCAAACAGACCAAAGATTGAAAACAAAAAATTCCACCCAGACATGACAAGAAATATCAAACGGCACGACACAACATGAAATATGCATCAAAGAAACGCAATAAAACAACGGAAATATTCATGAATGTTAAGCGAGTCAACTCTCTGCCTTTCCCCTCGAGCTGTGTAAACGTCTCTCTGTCGCTCACATCTCTCTCATCTTCAGACGCATCACAACTCAAATCTATTTCATCTCAACGAATGCACAGAAAAAGCAATTCAGCACCAATGCATATATATTTTTGGTGCATGCCTGCGTAAAAGCCAATGAAGTAACGAGCTGCTTTGGTGGTGGTGAGTGCGTCTGTGCTGCCTGCATGTTCATCTGCCAATCTCTCTCTAGTTTCTACCACATGTTTAGTATTTATTTTTTTAATTGTAGGCAGAGCTATCTGACTTCTTCCTCCCACGGACGCCATCGGACACGGCCGTCACCTTCCCATTATAAAACCTCTTCAAGCATCGCTGTCTGTGTTGAATCTAAACACACAAAAGGGCCCAGAATGTGAATGAGGAATAACGTAAAAACATGCATGTCTTAATGTACGCACACACGTATACTTCTGCAGAGCTTTGTGTGCAGTTTCTACCACCAGTCAGTGTTTAATGGAGATTAATAGCTGTGAGTTCCTGCGGGTGAAGTGAGCAGTGACAGGGCAGCGTTTATCGAGTGCTGATGTTCACCAAGACTGTCATTCATCCGGATGTTTTCTACTTTCACGCCACTGATTTGTTTGTCATGAAACTGGATTTTCGTAGATAGTCATGCCGAAATAATGAGTTTTGTTCAAGCTAAATGCAACAGAAATGAGATCTCTGGTATCTGATCAGAGCTGTTGGAAAAATTTAATTTTCGCTTTTTTCACAGTAAGGTTTTCCAGACTATTTGTGATTATTTGTAGATTTTGGTGGTTAGTTTTGTATTCGTGAGATATCTGATCGATTGGACTTTGAAGTTTAACGTCATCCAGATCCTCACAACTTCTCTGGCACTTTAGACAACAGTCTAAAAGTAATCACTGTAGTAGTACTGCAGCCACTTGCTTCTTTCATCTTTCAACTCTTCACTACAACCATTAACTCAGTTTCAGCATGTTAAAAAATCCAAAGCTTGACAGAAAAGGTACATTGAGACAGGCTTTGAATCAATACTGACACTAACTGATGTATTGGACGTATAATCTTTGACAATGACCACCGTCTACACATCTTAAACAATAGGACTAACTAAGGTTGGACGCACCATGCCACGTGTCCACACTTTGGTATGAAACGTGGTCTTCTGCATGTACGTGGAGGTCATTAGCATGTACTCATGCATGCATGGCTGTAGTCCTAAATCATCCTGTGGATGAAAAGGTAGATGCCCACTAAACACGTCAGGTGTTGAGTGGCCTCCTGACATGTTGCCAGACTGCGACTCATTGATGTAGTAATTAATTTGCTCCGGTAAACTAAGAATCCAGACGCTAAAGGAAAGTGTCAATAAGTGATGGTTGTGTCAGGAAGTGATGAGGTCGTGTTGCATCCTTAATTCATTTACATCTGGTTTTATCACAGGTTTTTTTTTCTTAGCTGAAAAATGCTGCCGATAACACTGACCTGGCTTTGTCACTGCAGCCGATATCGGCACCTAAACCTCTTTATTATTTTCTTGTGTTATCTATTTTAGATAATATTGTGGTGTTTTGGAGTCTTTCGTTGGCTCTGATTTCTTTCCATTACAACAGACAAATGCTGTTTAGTTTGGTCAGTTTATGTATTTAGTTGCTCATGTGTAATGTTTTGATGTACAGATCTATTTAGACGTGATTATGCCGTGATAAATCAGACAGCACCTTCAGAAAGTAGAAGACTCAAGGTTGTAATTGTAAGCACTAAGCTAAGGGCCTGAATACTTACGTCAATGTGATAGTTTAAAAGCTGCCCATGTAACAGCAAAACACTGGTAAAAAGGTTTCAATGGAGCTTGCTGTTGTTGAGTTCCTCATAGTTCAGTAACTCACGCATGCTGATTCATGCTTATCATCTTCTTATAATACAAATAAATTCATAAACCACTGCCACTTATTGAGAGTCACAACATGACTTTCCTTTGGCCTCCTCTGGGCATGAGGAAATAAAAGTAATGCAATCAGTTATTTTCAGGAATCCTTGTGCTTGATGCATCATAAATAGTGTTATTTAAATGCGCCTTTCGAGCCAATTTAAATCCAAATATAATCTCCCCGGGCAGCTCAGCGCGACATTTAGAAAGTCCCTTGGAAGATTTTGAATGCACAACAAACGCCCCGTCTGTAATTACAAGAGAATCAGCGATGAGGCGGCTTGTGTTGGCCGTGAGCGTGATGCTGTAGTTCCTCTGAGATGTGTTTACAATCAAGCCTCCGCACTGCGCACGGACAACAAAGCACTCCAAATACACGGCGGAGAGCAGAGATGGTGCGTGACATTTATTGGATGTCACACACTCTATAACCTTGGGTCCAATTCTCTCAGCACCCGCCCCCCCCCGCTCACCCCAGCACACAGCAGCTCTTTTTGTCCGGTGGTTTTAAGATGTTTCTGCTGCTGAGCTCCTGCGTATACATGGTTGTGATAACACAAATGTTGCAACAGAGATGCTTGTCGGAAGCCTAATTGAGGTCTTAATAGCTGCAGGATTCAGGAAGTGGGATAATGGAGTTAGACTGGTGATGGCTGCACTTCCATCAATCTACTTTCCGGTTGAAAAAGCACTCCCTCTGCCACGTTCTGTGGATTGCACAATGCGTTTCCGTAACGACCAGCTGCCATTATCGTCAAACAGCACTAACATTTAACTCTCACTTAGGGGAAGCTCCTGCAACACGTAGCCAGCGGGCATTAATACTGACCGGTATTCATATGCATTTTGTTGTCATCGCCTCCCTGCCTCGTTTTTATCAGCTGCCTGTCATTAGTTCATACAACAGGCCCTCCTCTGGGAGCTCGAACTGTTTCTAACTTCAGAACGATTTCTTCCAAAAACATGTCAGGTGAAGTAGAGTATCTGTCAAAGTACCTGCTCATCTGCCATTTACTTTCTCACGCAGAAGGTGCTTGCATTCTGACGATGGTGCATTATTTAGTGTGTGTGTGTGTGCTGCATGTAGAGAAAGCAAACAGCTATCCGAACAGATAATACAGTGTAAGGATTAACAGTGTGTAGTGTCGGTCTGTATCTGATTGTGCATGGACCAGCACAGTGTGTGTTGTAAACGAGGGCTCACTTTAACTTTGATTTACTCGCTAAAGTCTCTCTCAACAGCGTCGCCTCACTGTCCATCTGAAAACATCAGCCGTGGCAGAACACTAACTGAATCCATTCAGCAGGCCGTGTAATGGCTCGTGTTTCATTTGTGCTTTACGACCGCAACCGCGACCTGAAGAGTTTTTTCTTATTTGTGACATTTTGTGGGTTTGGCTCTTAGTGCGGCCAAAACGCTCAATACTGTCTCTGAGTGCATCCTGTGTAGACGCAGACGCAGGACCGAAGCTGCTGCTGCGCTCACGTTCTGCTTTCACCACGCAGCAGGGCTGCAACTAACGGTTGTTAAACGGTTTCATTACTCGTTCATCTGTTGATTATTTTCTTCATTAATTGGTTAATCATTTGCTTTATATAATAATAAAAACGACCTATCACAATACTCCAGAAACCCAAAGGGACATCTTTAAACTATTCTTTTGTTCAGCCAAAACACAAAGAGATTCAGTTTATATTTAAATAAAACGGAGAAAAGCAGAAATTCCTCACAAATGATCAGCTTGAATTGTGTAATGTTAAAAATGAATTTTACATGAATGTCTGTGCTGTTTTTCTGTGTGCCGCCATTTGACTGAGAGGGACAGATGTGATAATTATCATCCCAAATCTCTCTCATCTCTCTTTCAGTGTCACAACCTGATTTATCCAATCGCTCTGTTGTTGTTGTTTTTTTGTCTCTGTGAGACAAAGGCAGATGGCAGCTCTGCCAAACAACAGGGGATACTATTGGCGTGGAGAGGAGCCCTTTGTGCCACCGCCACTTCCTGCTCAGGCCAGCAGGTTTAGCGGTCTTTGCAGTCGGGCAGCTGTCCAGTGTGCAGACTGTGATCGCTGATATCTTTTGAATTCGGGTCTGGGCAGAGAGTTTATCTGTTGGGACTGTGAGGCAGACAAACGGTGTAATCCCCAAGTGTCATTACATCATCCTCCATCACCCTCCCCTCGCCGTCGCCCAACATTCGTCCATATTTCCAAGGTCAGCTGGGTAACATCCGGGCAGGGCTGATAATTTGAGAGATTGAAGTTCCTGCAGGGAGGCATCAGAGTGACGCGGTGAGATTAATGGATTGATTGGTGATGTCATTGGGTAACAAGGGTTAAAGGTGCACCTGCTGGCTGCTGGCGCAATCGAGAATGATGTTTTATTTACATCGTATTCTTTCTGAAATATTGATTTTAACTGAATGGCCGCATCACCATGCAACACAGGTGACTCGCAACTTGTGAGAGCAAACTGAATATTTTTCTATTCTTAGCTGCTAAATGGTGTTTAACTGCAGGTGAAGCATGCATGTTAGTGAGTCCAAAATATAAATCCCGTCATTTTATACTTCCACCGCCACTTATGTGTTTCTCCACCTCTTTTCCACCAGTACGCTACCTGCTGAAGAACAATGTGAGTCCGGACCTCTGCAATGAAGACGGCCTCACCGCTCTGCATCAGGTAAGAGTGTCCGGCTCTCTCTCGCTCTCTTACTGTTTGACTATTTCTCTGAAACTGTGGCACTGATGGAATCTCATCTCAAACCCCAAAATGAGAAACTGTGTTCAGTCGTAGATTGATAGTCGTCCACTAATCAACGGTGTGGCGGTTCGATCCTTGGCCTCTTCTGTCCGTGAGTAAGACAATCAACCCTAACGTGCTCCTCATGATTAGACCAACGTTCTCCATGAATGATTCTGCTTGGCAGCATGTCACAGCCCTCTCTCCTCCCACTGTCAGCCTCTGCCTCTGCACTGTCACATACAGGGCGAAAATGCCCAAAAGATAATCTTTAAAAATAGAACAGATGATTGTTGTATGATGAATCTGAAAGAAACTTTCTATATTATAGCAAGAATTACAGCAAACCCTTTCTCAGTGAAGCTGTCAGAGGGTCGTACTTTAACTTGTACTTTGATTCAGGCGTCATATCCTTATAATCTAGATATATATTAACAAAGCACAGCCACTTATTGGGAGTCATAAAGTGCAGCCTGTTCATGTTCGGGAATCCTCTTAAATAATCCCTTGTTTTGCCCCTGTGGAGCAACATTGTGACTGCTCTTTTTAAAACTTGTATTAATCGAATCCAACTTTTCCATTTCCACCTCAGTCTTGTTGAAATATAATTCAATCATTTCCTGGTGTGATTAGTTTGTAGCAGTATCAATTAAAGTGCCTTGTGCAGAATGGTGTTCAGGTTTTTTGACAGTGAAAAAATGATTTTTAACAGTGAGGAAATGAGTATTGGGGAAAGTAGTCCATTTTGATGCAGGAAATGGATACAGGAGATTAGGCTCATTTTCAGTTGCTAATTAAAGCTATTACTGGCATGATAATCAACGCTTTCCCCCTCATCCAAATCAATGCTCCCAGTCACTTTCAATCAAACCTGCTCAGTTGTCTGTGTAAATAATACGTCATTACATGTCTCATTTAATCACAAATCAGTCTTTTTATTTGAAAGAGTTTTCCTTCGTTCCTCTGACTTGAAGCCATTTCCTGTCACCACAGTACAAGAGACCGCCGGCTTCTTCACGGTACAAACTGTTGTTTAGACTCCAGACAGGGTGAAACAACAAAACCATCAAATCAAATCCTGCTTTCACAAAGGGAGTCCTTGACTTTTGCTTTAGCGCAGACTACGGTAATATTCAGCCTTCAGCACAACGCACTCTAGGGTCTGACTGCTCCGCAATGAGTTCTGGACAATAGACATTATTCAACTGCATCCAACTGCACAGCTCTCTTTGCTCCAGCTGAACGCGTTTTTCTACAGTGTAAAATTCAGCAAAGAGTGTTCCAGTAATACAAAGTCTCAGTGCAGTGCCGAGCTGCAGCAGGGCTGAGATACTGCGTCTTCTTAATGTGGCAGCGCCGGCAGTACTTCTGCTCCCTCGTCAGGCAGGCTCAGGATAGTTTCCTTGGACAAATGAACGGCTGTATATCTCAAACAGGTAACTCTCTGATGAACCCTTTTCTCTTCTCAATACTTGTTCCACTAAAATGTTAGCAAGCCTCAAATTATGAGCTGTCAGCAGACGTATTGTTAACATGGAGACATGGCTCTTAGTTCTGAGTCATCGTGATGGAATCTAAGCGCAAAAAAAGAATAGCGGCCTAAACACTACAGACCAGTCTAAACAGACCTGTGTGAAACCAGCCCTGCACTCATCAGATCCTTGAGTAGAACTTAAGAACACATTCCTCCAGTCACACCAGCCAGACCTAGCCAAACTTCATGCCAGATTACAGCGAATAAGCGTTAGCATGCTCGACTTATTTCTGTTCAAGTTCTCTGCGTAGGCAGTTGCAATGCCGACTCTCTCGCTTTAACGCAACTCTCTCTCCGTTGCTGTTGTAGCTGAAGAGCAACCAGCAGTCGGCTGTTCCAGCTCCAGCGTTCTCATTTGCTCTCGCATTCTTCTCGTATGGGATATTAAGAGAAGATGAGTCGGCTGTTTTTCTTTATTTTGAGCAGGTGTTTGAGATGCTGGAATGAATCAGTTGTGCTGCTGCTTTTAGTTGATGCAAACTTTACTTCGAACAGTGTTTTGGGAACGAAACTCCTCACTTTTCTAAGCGCGTGCATTACGGATGTCGTGAGGGTATTTTACTTGTGTCTGAAGAAAACGCGCGGTTCTATTTACGATGAACTTCCACAGGAGGTCAGTGAAGCAGTTTAACCCAGGTTCAAATGAAAATCATTCAATTTCATTTCAAAAATATTCCTAAAGCATGAATTCAAATTAATTGATAAAATCGATTTATCGCCTCTGGCCCCTCTCCTCTCCTCTCTATACAGCCGTACACCTCTGACAATTTATGTCCTCTCTCTCCGCTCTGCTTCAGCTCAAACAGCCGCCTCTCTTTCCCTCCCGGCTGCTCAAAGCCTAATACTCTGGCTCCTGCTGGGAGGCAGCGAAATGAACAAGGGGAAAGAAAATTGAAGTCCATCAGTCACCACTGGTGTGGCTGGTGTTTTTAAACGCTGTGGGCCGTTCGCCGCCAAGAGGTCGGATTGACCTTTCAGCTTTGTGTGTGTGTGTGTGTGTGTGTGTGTGTGTGTGTGTAGCCGCTGATCTATTTGGACGGTCCAGCCTGCACAATGTCTTCAAGATGAGACCTTTTCACTCTTGCTGCAATTTGACAAATACAGCCATTCACACGCAGGCAAGACACTATGCAGACAGAAATGCACATGTGGAAATTCATCCATGCGCGCGCACACACACACACACACACACGTCATTCGGCAGAGGGTGAGATGAATGAAGGGAAGTGGTGGCGGTGTTTCTCTAAATGAGATGTCATACCGATCTAGAGTTGGTCTCACCTCACTGGTGGGAGACATTAATCCATAGATGGCTTTCGCTGGAACAGTATGTGCCAGATTACACACACTAACACACCTAATGTGTATACACACTTCAATATTTACTATGTCAGCCCTTGAGACAAACTGAATGCTTCATATGCTTCAGTTCTGATTGAGAACATATGATTTTCCACAGTTTGCTGGCTGGATCACAATGGCGTGATGTAAATAAAAATTTTATGGAAGCCAGAAAAGCTCCATTACCTCCAGTGCAAATAGATTGCATATGCCTTGGTGGCTTCACAATAAAAGTCCCCGCTGGTTTGCTAGTGGTGAGCTTTTATTTTCAGTTTCATTTATTTATTCAAATCATTTAAGTTAAATAATCTCGAGACACTTTTCATATACAGCAGGTCTAGAGTAGACTGTAGCGTATAATTTACAGAGACCCAGCATTCCCTCATGAGGAAGCACTGGGTGGCAAGAAAGAAAGAAACCCTTTCAAGGGTAGAAACCGGAGGCAGAACGAGGCTCTGGGTGGGCGTCCATCTGTCTCGACTTGATTGTTTGAGAGAGAGAGAGAGACAGAGAGAGAGAGACAGCGAGAGAGAGAGAGAGAGAGAGAGACACACAGAGACAGACACAGACAGACACAGACAGATAGACAGAGCAAAAGCTATAATAGGACTAATAAAAAATAATAGTAGCAGTGAATATAATAGAAGGATAATGATGATATTAGCAGAAATTACAATAGAAATAGGACTACTGCTCTAATAATAGCAGCAGTAGATATAATAGAATGATAGGAGCTGTGAGGTTTGAAAGTGAAGAAGCAGGAACTGTTTGGTTTGTAGCAGTAACTCGGTTCAAATCCAGCTCAGATGTGGCTGAAAGTAAAACATGACTATCTGAAAGTACGAGCAGAAGCGTAGGAGTGAAACTTATCTCCAAAGCACAGATATCCAGGTACAAGCTGCAAAAGATGTGCTTCTAAAACCAGCACTTTTTTTCTCTTAACAACCAGCACAGAAACACCCGTTGAGCCGATCAAACATGACTTTGCTTTGAGGGAGATGGTCACGTGACGGCCTTGGTTGGCTTTGCTGCGGAGCACGATCACAACAGAGCGAGTCAGCAGGGCTATCCTCTGCTGTGGGCTGATCCATAACTCTGGCAGATTTAAGCAGGCTGCACCGTATATAGCAGGAGAGTTTAAGCTCCCTCGATCCTCTTTCTTTTTCCTCACCTGTGTCGGTAGTAACACTCGTAACCAGCGCCACCTCATTCGTTTTATTCAACACTGTTGTTTTTCGGTCTGAACAACCTTCGAGGTGGAGGGGAGACGGCATCCTGGCCAGCCGATGCCCGGCTCATGTTGTCCCATCTCTGGTTGAGTCGCCGCTGTTATCCGAGCTCTCTGAGGTCTTGTGTTTTGCTTCAGGCACGATGACCCAGAACATCAACAGACTGCCGGAGTCACACTTAAAAAAACTAAACATTTTACTTCAGTGATTCAGCCACTCAAACATTTATGCGGAGATGATGGAGACGGGCAGAGAGTGAGGCGGCCTTTTAACTTGAGCTCTAATGATGCAAGCTTCGAGGTGTGAAGTTATCAGACTGTAGGGGTGCAACGGTACGCGTATTCATATTGAACCGTTCGGTACGAGGCTCACGGTTCGGTACGCATGACGAACCGAATACGTTTGAATAAAAAAATATACATATATATATTTTTTAAACCTTTATTTAACCAGGTAGTCCCATTGAGATTAAAAATCTCTTTTGCAAGATGTAAGTAACAATACTACATAACATTCAGGAGCAGTTTTTGTTTTTTATGCTTATGTGTTGCTAAGAAGACACCCCAGAAGATGAGTCACTCAGGTATACTTCCATCATTGTTCAAAGTCAAAGAATAACTTTATGATGTTAGTTGTGATGAATCAATATATTTTAAAATCAAGTACATTTCTCTGGCATTTATAGTTTTCTACTGAACCGAAACGTACCGAACCGTGGCTCCACTGTATCGTACCGAACCCAACCGTGGATTTTGTGAACCGTTACGCCCCTATCAGACTGCATTCCTGTGTGGTCCCAGACTTTTTATCAGTCATTCAGCTCATTCGTCACTTCAGACTTTGAGGACCTTAAACTCAGTCTACCAGCCTTTCAGCACTATGTTCTAGTACGCAGCACCCCGGATTCAGTAAGAACCATTCATTTAGTCTCCTGGACTTTATTGTTGTCATTGTGTTTTCAGTTATTTTTCAGACGTTGATTTAAGTGTCCCATACGTCCATAGATAAACGAGAGTGACCAAAAAAGCCAGTTAATGACATGCAACAATGGTTTAAGCTAAAACTGAGTCCAGAAATCATCCACCTGTACTCTGACTGATGTCCCACCTGCTTGTCACAGCCCGGATTCATTTAATGTAGCCCGTTCTGTCTAATTCTCAACACTCCTGCACACAGACCCCCTTCCCTCCTCATGATTTGCATGAGTCCTGTCATGCCTGGTCCATTTTAAAGCCTTTTTATCCTTTAACCTCCTGCAGTCTCAGCCACCCGGTCGTGCTCATTTAACCTCCGTTTTTCAGTTTCAGGACCGGCCCTCGTGGTGCTCCAAAATGATCAATCGCAGCGTTACTCCCTCGTCATTTTGCTCCTCGACCCAGACCACAGTCCTGTCAGCCCACTGAAGGATCCCAGCAAGACTGTTGCTGTTGTTTTCCAGCCACATAATCCGAGCCTTTGTCAGAGCCACACTCCCATCCTTGTGTGAGTAGTTTTCATGAAAGGCACATTTAGTCTTTGTTGGCAAGAGAAGACTGGTTGGGATCTACGTGGGAAGGCTGGGAGCTTAGTTTAGAGGCTAGTTAGCTTGTCAGTGCGCGTATGTGTGAATATGTTTGATTTCTTTGTTTGTTTTTGAGTGGAAAGCTAAGAGATTGGTTTCGTCAGCTAGCAGGTGGGCTGAAGTATGTGGGTTATTCAGAAGGGCGTTAGGAGATTAGCCTCGTCGTTTGGCTGCTGTGTGGGTTGCAGTCTCTTGATGACATCTGTCAAGCTGCTGCTGCAGGATGGAGATGTAGACGCTCATCCATCAGTGTAGTGCAGGGGTCTTCAACATTTGTCAGGCCAAGGACCCCCAAACTGATAGAGAGATGGAGCAGGGACCCCCGACTATATATATTGAATAAAATTGTGTTCTATATTAAATGGGCCTAGTATCGTGTATACCTCTTTATTGTGCATTCAATACTAAGCTATTCAAATAATACACAGGTTCATATGTTCATGTTTTTATTTTAAACATGTGTAAGGTACAGTGAGTAGGGTGGCCGTCCCACTGCCATTTATAAACAGCTGATATCAATGCCAATGTCAACATTGTCTGTTAATTGCATGATAATCATGCACACAAGCTATTCAAACTGATGTTTATATTTTAAACATGAATGTGGAAACTAAAATGAGCGATGGCCTATTAGTGCCACTGCCATGCATAAAGATACCTGTTATCTTGCAGACATTACTGAACTATTAAAATAATGGACACATTCGTGTTTAGAGAAAAACTTATTTTTTTATCTCTTTTTTTTTTTATAAATTGTCTAATCAACCAAAATTTCCGCAGACCCCCTGTTGAAGACCTCTGGTGTAGTGGATGTCTTTGACATGCTTTTATGTCGCTTAAGAGTCTTGTTCGTGGCAGTTTGATGAGGCTGCTCAATGCTAATTCACCCTGAATTACATCTCCAGGCTTGCACATTACCAGACTCAGACAGAAAATGAAATCCATAACTTGCTCTCTGAATGACCATTTTGGTGTAACAAGAGGAAGAATTGAATGCCTTCAGACACACACACACTGATACACACTTGGTCAAATAGGAAACTTGTGACTCGTGTTCGCTCGTCTTTTCCTTTAAATGTGTTGTGTCTGGTGCTCTTTTGACATCAGTGACAGCGGAAGTAGTTGACACAAATAAACTAGTTCAACTTCTGCTTTTGGGAGCTTTAGAGGAAGAGCTCACTGACGGTTTCTCTCAGTCTGTCTCTCGCCTTCCTCGGCTCAGCATCACTGACAGTAACCGCCAGCTCAATTTATAGCTGAGATTTTTATGCACACAAACCTTTCACATCAAGTCCGGTCAGAAAAGATTCAGAAAAGATTCAGAAACGAGAAACCTCGAAGTGAACTTCCTCCTGTGTTCTGTGACAGGGACCAGGATCTTCATACTGGAGTGTTCGTGTCTTTCATCTTTTCTTCTTTTGATGCTGACTGAAGGCTTTTAGCATCATGTAGCTGCAGTACTGTCTGACTCACTAGTGTCTGTTAGTATCTAAAGCAAATGAACATCAGCCACCAAAAGGAAGTGGTCATACCAGACCAAGTAAGACTGTCACAGGAAAGAACCCTGTCAAGCAAGGCGTTCTTGCTTCACTTTTTTTGTCTTCTTTCAAAGGTTACGGTTTTTTTCCAATAACGTAATTATTCGTTTAGGTTTTCATCGAGCTCTTTAGCTTGATCTCATTCATGCTTCACCAATCTTTCTGTCTGAAGCTATAAATCTTCCTGCAAATGTCTGATTTGGTTGCTTGTTTTTCCACCCAGTGAAGCAGCTGTCAGCACCAGCCCTATTTTCAAATTTGAGACATGGGCAGTGATTTAGAGGTGTGTAACCAGGCCACGTAATGCAATTTTCTTGCTATCATTACGATATTCTTTCCACCGTGACGAAAGCGCCGTCACAGGATGTTTGTCAACCAGTAGAGTTTCCAGTCAGTCAGCCTTTATGTTGTCGACGCATCTTTTGCACCTCTTATTTGCCTTCCTGCTATCTGTCCTCTGCATCCGTGAAGTAATTTCATTTACTCTCTTGTGCTGTATAATAATTTATGTAGCCCCCCCCCCCCCACACACACACACACACACACACACACACACACACACACAGGCAGTCGGTG
Source organism: Melanostigma gelatinosum (assembly GCF_949748355.1). Classification (NCBI taxonomy): domain Eukaryota; kingdom Metazoa; phylum Chordata; class Actinopteri; order Perciformes; family Zoarcidae; genus Melanostigma; species Melanostigma gelatinosum. The sequence continues at coordinate 19,415,830 of NC_136636.1, read as the reverse complement.
CTACACAACCCCTGTGAATACACACAACTCATTTTCCCCTCGTGTCAAGGTTGTCTTTTTTTATTTTTTATTGTTGTTTAAGCGCTCAGATTAAGATTTGTTTTTTCTGGTGGCAGGCAGGCAGAGACAGAGATGGAGCACAGGTGACTGAGAAGACAGATTGAGGTTTTGTTTTTAAGCCAGCAGGGATGTACGCGGTACCAAAGGTGACGCTCTCGGCCACTAAATCATCCCGCAGTCACATCTGCTCGCCTTGTCACACAATAACAGCTTCTGTGCTCAGTTCTTCCTGTCTGGATTACACTAACCACTCCACACTCATTACTACAAGGACATTTACTGTCACATCTAATATGTGCCAGCATATTTAACTGCTGTGTTGTGTGCGGAACACAAGGTGAATCCACATGCTGTTAGCCTGTTGACGTCAATAGGATGCTGCTTGAAAGAATCTGCTGCTGCTGTTTGCATTTTCAAAACTGACTTCTGTCTATCTTCTAATCTGCTTCCCCTTCTCTTTCTTGACATCTTGACATCTCCACCGTGTTTCTTTATATTCACGTTTGTACCTCTCTAGCTGTGCTGTGACTTGCTCTCGCTCCTTCTCTCAGATAGAAACCTCTCGAGATTGCACTTCAGCTCATCCTCTATGTAAATCCATAATACAAGAAAAACTGTCTCCTCTGCGCACCTCAGCTTCTCAAGGTTTCCATGGTGAGCGTGTGCGGTGTGGTGACATACGTAAAGACGTAGTGTAAGAGGGAAGGGATGTACTTTTAAGGAAACAAAGTAGGGGTGGCAATCACCAGAGGGCCCACAATACGACATCATGATACCAAGCCCACACTATCATCTTATTGCAATTTCTTAACATATTCTTCGCATTACGTCACCAATAACACGATATAAACACTAGATCACATGGCATCAGTGTTTGTGCTGCTAGCTAGCAGTGGTGACTGGCCATCTGGCATACAGAGAAGTACACTACTTCTACTCGCGTCACCTTCTTTGTGTACGTAAGGAACCTGAAGACACGGAATGATGAATGACTCCACCAATTTACCCCAGAATTGTCTATTTTTTTCTTTGAAAACTTCTATCAATCCCCAAAGGGAAAGTTGAAGATAAAGTATCCACATTGGCTGCTGACTGAACCAGGTCTCGTTAGATCTTCTAATCCTGAGTCATGTCAAAAAGACTCTGTCCTTCTATAATTACAGAAACGTTCCAGAGGCTCTAACTTTTGCATTAAAGGAATCATTTGGCGGCTGACTTAAGTGGTTTATAAAATGGATGGATTCATTTGTTTCTTGTCTTTTGGTTTTCTATATTTTGTTTGTTTGTCACCAACCGTTTGTTCCCCATTTCCTCACTTTGTTAAAATCTTTCAGTGGGTTGAATCATAACGTGATTAACAGCAGTCAGCAGATTTAGCGTTTCATGGCGACAGATGACTCATTTTCATTTCAAAGCACAGAGTCGAGGGCTGACGACACTCCAGTGGCTTCTCACGAAAGTGAATGTGCTCTCAAAACATGCAGCTGTTTCTGGAAGCAAAGAAGGATGTTTATGACATTTTTTTTCTTTGATGTGCTGTACATGCACTAGAGTGAGGGAGGATCCCAACATAACATTCGATAGATCAGATTCAAACCCACAACTTCACAACTTCAGCATACATGACAGCGTTGGCTCTTGCTGATGTGCCCCGTTCACACTGAAACTAGATTGGAGGATGGTTTACACGGAAAAATTCTGCTTCCACCCCACCCTATAATCACACCCAGGAAAATACTCTCTGTCCCCGTCTTTGTCTCTGTGGATGGGTGTGTGTTATGGGTGCATTCGCAGCTTCTGTCACAGATCCAGGGAACAACCCACACAATAGCTGAGATTTCAGAATGTTCAAATTGGCTTCATGTGTTCCCAGTTTTGCACTCTGCAATATGCGATAACAGACTTTTGCAGGGATTGGGTTTGACTCCGTGATGGACTTCTCGTTTGTTTGTGCTCTTTGCGTCAATGAGTCTCTTTTCATCCATTTCCTGTGATGATTAAGGTGCAGCTGCATCAATGCAACACAGCTTACTCACTGTATGAATCATATGCTGCATCAGACTGAAAATGATCAAATGTAGAGCTAATGCACTTCAATTTCCTCCAAACAAGAGGAAGCTGTGGATGTCTGGCGCCAGAGTTTTCACATTACTTGATGATTTAGTTAAAAACAACAGATATGTGCTGCAAAGTGTTAACTCGTACCTGTTGCACTATTATCATTTTCTGTCTTGCCTTCATATCTCTTGTTCACTTATCATCACTTTTTATCAATCTTTATCAATCCCTCACTCCTTTTTCCCAGCTTCTTCACATATCTCACTCAATCAGAGGTGTTATACCGGCAAGTGTTACAGCCCCAACAATATCATTTCATTCCTTACTTCCCCCCCCCCTTTCTTTTTAACCACAGTGTTGTATAGATAACTACGAGGAGATGGTGAAGATCCTGCTGGGCCGAGGAGCCAGCGTCAACGCTCAGGACAACGAGCTGTGGACGCCGCTGCACGCCGCCGCCACCTGTGGCCACGCAGGACTGGTCAAGATACTCATTGCACAGTAAGACACGCAGATATGCTGCACCAGGGTTTCCTGCAGCGCTCGATCGTGGAAGTGAAGTAAATAGTACTTAGTGTTAAATGAGGACTCCGGTTTGAACCATCATCTAGAAAGTACATCTGAGTTTTTGCTGTGAAGTTGAGAAAAGTAAAATCAAAACAATCCCATCAGCCACAACCAGGTGCTGATGGGTAAGAAAAACAAAACTGGCCAAGCAGAAGTTAGTTTGATTTAAACTCTTGGATGCACACTTCACCCCGAAGAGTCTGAAGTTGAAGTTAGATTCAAGTTTGTATTGACCGGCCTGACGAATCGTCAGTGGCTGCTCATCAGACAGAATGGTGGGCTGCGCTAACTGCCTTTGCTCAGTGCTTTCCCAAGGAAAACTGTACACACACACACACACACACACACCAGTCTGAAATGAATGCAAACACTGTCCCCAGTGAGCCACTGTAGGCAGTTTGTAGGAAACTATGAATTGGTTTATTTAATTAAGTTCTGGGCAAGATAAATTCGGGGTTTCTCTTCCTAAAACAACAGAAGCTGCAACCTGGAGGAGCAGAAAGTTGCACCTAGAGAGTAGAGGCAATGCCCGGAAGATCACACACTAAAAGCAGGAGCAAGAAAAAAAACATTGCGCTGTAATAAATAAAATGATTTAAAAAACAAAGATTGGAAAATGGAAGCCATGGTGGAGAAATGACGCTGTCCTCAAGCGTTACCAGGTGTTTGAAAGAAGCACAGGACCTATTGGAGAAGGCAGATACTGTTCATCATTATTATTTAACCACACTTCTGAAATCAGTTGATGTATGGCAAATGCATGAAAATCGCTTATAATGTGATGGATGTAATGGAACACATTCTGTATAGAGTTACATACACAGTGTGACATTAGGCTTTGATTAGACAGCATGTGCACCACTCAAAGAGACATTCACAGATGCTGACAGTATGTGAACACACTCACATTGTTTCTGCCGGTATGCAATAACTAGAAACACACACACACATATTCAGCCACACTGCTGCCATCTGTTGACACGCAGGACTTGTTGATCCGCTCATGACATCGCTCAGACTCATCCACAGGGAAATTATTGATTAAAAAATGCTGAATAATGCTGGCCGACTTGTTCAGGACTGAAATAATTTAATTAGCTTCATCAATTAGTGCTTGAACTGAGATTTATTCCACCAAGACATTGAGTTATTATTATTAGGTTTTTTTCAGCAGGGCTTGGGTCTCCCAACTGATCAGAGTATAAAATACAGGCCTTAGAAGCATTGCCGATGTCAACAAACCAATTATCTGAAAAATTATATTTAGCTGTAATCTTGTTTTTTTTTTTCATCAAAAATGATGAACACATATATGTATATTTGGATCACAGATAATGCACTTGAATGTCATTTGTTGTAAACGAAGCTGTGAAATGCATATTTAGAACTTTTATTAGCTTATACAGTTTAACATTCCACTCATTTATCTGCTCGTCTCCAACAGCGGTGCGGATTTGCTGGCGGTCAACTCTGATGGGAACATGCCGTACGACCTGTGTGAAGACGACCCGACGCTGGACATCATTGAGACGGCGATGGCCAACCGAGGTAGAGCATAAATGTTTACAGAGATGGCACGACCGCAGACATCGGGGCTCCGTGGTCACAATCTTTAAGCTGTAGCTCCCAGTTGATAAACACATTTATTTTGTGCTGTTGAACAAGTTTGGGAACTTTTCATACCGACAACATCTGCAGTTTGAATAAATGACTAAATGTAGTTATGTAGGAAAGTTATGCTGCCACTGGAGGGAGTGTGCTGTGCCTACTTGATTCAATATTATGCCAGTTAGATCTGACTTGTACCGCTATCATTTTACCATTACAGGCTTTTTAACCTTTATAGTTCTTGTGAAGCTGAATCACACGGCTGTAAGACAGGCCCAGGGTCTCCACATGTACCTTTTTTAAAGAACTGCATGTGAATCCAATCTCTGCTAAACTCAAGCTGTCCGTTACCGTTCAGCCCATAATGCAGATTACAGTGATACCGGTGGTGGATTTCTTTTTTTATATATATATATAGACAAAAGCAGGCTTCTCATTCTAGCCTTGCCTCCTGTCACTGGCAGGTTTTATCAGCTGTAGCCAGCTAATTAAGCTGGTGTTAGCTCCATGAGTTGATGGAAATGCGGTCTCTAGCTGAATTTTTGATACTTCAAACTGAGTCATGGAAAAGGGCTCTTAATTATACACTTATTGGCCACATGCATGATATTGATTTGAAAAATGGCAAAGGCTACATGTTTGAAAAAGTTCCTTGTGGAAAACACATTGCAGGGTAGAGCTCGTTAGGTGGGTAACGTTGTGTCGGGGTCGCTGGAGTGTAAACTTCCCCAAAATCCCATAAGTGCAGGACAGAGCTGCTGTCGTAACCAGTGCAGTGGGGGAGTAATACACGGGGAATTTGCTTGTCGTGAATTTGGCTTTTTATTTCACCAACAAGCTAATATTGTTGGTGCGTGATGTGCTCCTTTGAAAGTAAAGCTCGGTTGCTGACGTAGCCAATAGATCTTGGTGGGACGGGTCTAGCTAATATTTCCGAGCCAAGTCTGTGTATTTGATAGTCTCTGACCCCCAATCTCTGTCCTTACTTGTAACAGAAAGTATAAAGCCGCCCTAACCTGAACAGCAGGGTTAAGAGTGTCTGTAGCTTCTGGCAGCTCTCAAAGTATGTCAGCCACGGGAACAGATTGTTGAGGAATGTGGCAGCAGGTTTGTGACCTCAGAAAGCACTTAGTGTCCCGCAGAGATTCAGGATTGACTCTCCGGGGTGCTCTGAGATATTCACAGCTCTCTCACTCGCGACGGGATGCAGATTGGGATGCTGTATATTCATGCTGCATCGCTGCAAACAAACACACTCTGCACAGAGCGTCTGTGTGACGTGAGCGAGACAGAGCTCGAGGAGACGTCGCATCAGTGAGGGAAGAGGGGGAAAGACGCGCTGCGTTTTGAGAAGTGTTTGCATTTCAGTCGGTGTCTGTGTGATAAGAATGAGGACCGACACAGAGAGAGTCGGGTGACAGACGGCTTTATTTACACTGGAGTTGAATCACGCTCAACCGTCTTAGCATAAGCTCTTGTCAATGTTTTTGTTTTCTGGTAAACAGTTACATCTACAGGCAGACGTGTGAACACACATTTTGGAGAACAAAGCCGCTAAATCTGTGGCTGCGTGGGCTTCGGGTGTAGAGAAGTGCTGTAGTATGAATGCAGAGGTTGGCTGCTGAAGTGTGGTTGGTTCAATCTGGGTCTCATTCTCACAATTGTGTTTATTCTGACTTCAGTTGTACATTAATCGCTTGTTTCTGAGTCTGACCAAAAATGAACACAGAAACTAGAACTCAAGATGAGCTATAGTAGCTCACTGGGTCGACAGTCTCTGTAATTCAGTTCAATCTCTGATTTAGCGTTTCTTTCATCAGTCTTTCTAATGTGTTCCGGGGGTTCACTCCCCATATTCTCAGACAAATCGCCATCCAATGAAGCACAGACTATTAGAAATGTCGACCTTTGTGTATAGAGATCTGCTTTCAGGGCAACTTGCTGCTAACCAACCTAGCGTCTTATTCTTCTAGTTTGTTTACATGCGTCCGCCTGGCTGTGGGTTGCCGTCAATTTGGCGTGTGTAAATATAGCAAAGAAGAGAAGGTTAAAAGAAAATACTTGAATTTTCCTCGGTCAAGGCGCCCCTCTGCATAAAAGTAAATCCCAAATGCTTCAGTGGAGCTGCTGAGTGGAAAACAGGAGGAAACGGTGTGGAGGCAGGGTGCTGCTGGAGGGCATCATGGGTGCTCAGTCATATTTCCTCAGACAATTAAAGGTCTGGAAAAAAGCCTTTTTATGATAAGTGCTGCACAGTAAACAAGTGTGGGGTTAATTACTTTTTTAACAGTGCAAATAGACAATAGACAATTCTGGAAAAGAGAGAGGCTGGGGGCTTGCAAAGGGGAAACAGAGGCCGCTGAAAATGAGGTTCTCAGTTTACAATGAGATCTCTGGAGCCGCAGAATGCAGATAGCGGTACAGTAGGTGAGAAGAATGATTATTAAGCTGATCAAAGGAAGCGCGCCGCTGCTAATTGCTCCCGTAACATTATCAGCACTGAATTGCTGGATTAGATTTATCTCTCCAGAGAAGCTGCAGGGATGGGCACACCAGCACTCTCTCGCTCTCTCTCTCACACACACACACACACACACAAACACACACACACACACACACACACACACACCGCATCGACCGTTCTCACTTTCTCTTGATCCCTTTGATCCTCCCCCGTTGAGCACAGTTCATCTGTGATGAGCCGCAGTGATAACGGGCAAACGTCTCGCAGGAATTGAACCCGGTGAAGTAAAGCGGGGATGCAGAACAGTCAAACCACACAGCTGATGTCCTTCAAATTCAAACCTAAGACTCGACTAGACTGTTGATGGGCATAGCCGTAGCATTGAAGATGTCACCCACAAGTTTCTGCAATTTTTGAGGAATTGATTTTGTTTTAAAATCACTTAATTATCAATTAATTGTTTGAGTAATTTGTTGAGCAGAAATACTAAACATTCGTTGCTTCCAACTGTTTGAATGTGAGGGTTTGCTGCTTTTCTCAGGTAATGCACATTATAAATTTGGACATTTTGATTGTAATCAATCTTTTTACATTGGTGACTCGTCATTAGATTCAGAGGGCAGTTGTCACGTTAAGTGTCGTGTCTCTAGTCATGTTTTTAGCCACAACTATGCAAGTATTGTTGTCATTGCAGGGACACAGTGATCCTTGAACACAGGTTCCACATACCAATGCTCTTGGCCCTGGGATCAGTCTTTTCTTATTTATGTGATGATATATTGACTGTTAACTACATTCGTCACAGTATGACAATGAGGAATGTTTGTTGTGTTCTACATTCTTTTAGAGCCATTGGGGCATTGTTAAGCCGAAGGGCATCACTGTCGCTAAATCGAAACATGAGAGAAACCAAAGAGACGGATGCTTGCTGACAGAAAACACGGAAGAGAATAGTAGCTGGAGGGATGCATTTCATTGAAGTCGACGAAGGGGACTGTCGTCCTGATTCCCGCTCCTCTAAACACCCTCGGGCTGTGATTCTGCTTATGAATTCAGAGAGAAATACCAATTTTCCACCTCATCATTTTTCAGAATCACTGGCCATCCCCGTATGTCTGTTTTGGCTGTGGCTGAAAACACGGGTGTGTCACTGAAACAGGAAGTTTACTTTAAAATGGCGGGCTGGAGGCTGGGATGATGGCTGAGTGGATAGATTTGCCTTCAGCTTCACTCGCCCGGTTCAATTTATAACTGCGCCACAGGAAAGGTCGTAGGGCTGAAAATACTGACAATAACACATGCACAGTCAGGGGATGCCTGTCTACATCCACGTTTTATTTCAAATAAGTGTCCAGTTTCTGTTGACAAAAACAAAGATTTATCTTTAAATGACGAATCTCTGTGAAAATTCAAACATATTTGAGCTTTTATTTCCAGCTGCTGTCACTTGAGGGACTTTTTCAAGTGACAATTAAAAATATCTTATTTGCATCCACAACACTTAATTTATTGTAGTTTTAGTAATTCACATGTTCAATCACACACTGTGAGAGTATAAGCGTCACAGTTCTGACTGTTTTCATGATACATTATAAATGTGCCAGACAGTCGGGCACATTACTGCTCAGCTTTGGGGGAAGAAGTCAAGTGTGGCTGTCACAGTATTGAGTCGTACCTGGCACTGAGGCAATGAATTAAAGGAGGAATGTCGAGTGGCTGTGACAGACAGTCACCTGAGCTGCAACTGGGCCAAACACCATGAAACTCTTTGGCAGAAGGTGGAAGGAAAGGCAGCATGAAAGAGGATTACTGCATTTACTGAGACGAAACAGTCAATTTATTTCTATCAGGTACTCAAAGACTGAACTGAAGGCAGCTCCGTATTGATCTTACAAAGTTAAATACACTGAAATAATTGTCTGCAAATGTATTTCGGTTAACCAGGAACATTATTTTAACTTTTTCTGTTATAAATTACTCGTGTCTTAGTTTGGCTCATTGGTTCGTGACTGCAATAAGTCAAACAAACATGAGTCTGTATCTGCTGCTTTCCCATTAAAACTTATTCCTACTTCCCTTAAAACTTTCAATTTTCTATACTTGCTGAGAAGTCTTTTATTGTGGACCCCATGACCCGTTGCTTGTAGAGAACCTCCAGTGTAATTTAAAAAATGATTTTGCTGTCAAACTTGAAAATGAATTTCTCTTCATAACGTTGACTTTTTGAAGTCTGTTTCAGTACAAGCATTATGATTATGTGTCCCTGGTCCGTTATACCCGAGTTGCCTCTCTGTTCCTCCATGAGCCTCAGATCAGCGATGAACTGGCCCCGTCAGCATGCTGCAGGAAAAAAACAGCCCGCCTTGTGATTAACGCTGTGGTTCTGCTTGTGCATTTGATTGACAGGCATCACCCAGGAGATGATCAACGAGACACGAGCATCGACAGAGATGAGGATGATGGGGGACGTGCAGGACCTGCTGAGACAGGGAGAGGAGGTTAACCAACAGGACTCTCAGGGGGCCACGCTGGTAAGACTTTGTATTCGTTTTGACATTTCTCTACCAATCTCAATTTAAAACAAGCTGACTAAATGGTTTTTTTTAAAGTTCAAGTTTATCATCATTTTGACGACATGAGAAAATATTGCTGAAAATTTCTCCTCTCTTAGGACCAGGGTATAAAGAAAATGTCAAAACATCAAACTAAATATTAACAGAATAAAAGTTTGTTGAGTTTTCTGCAGGCCTGGGCCTCTCTTCTACCTAGAGACACAGAGGTGAAATCTGATTGGATGAAAGCTCTACTTAAAACAAGCTGCACTGGAAGCAGAGCAACTGAGCAAGACAGTAGCTGTGCAATGAGAAAGATAATTATAATACATGTAGTGTATTTATGAAAAAGTATTAAATGATAAAATAGCTATAACTTTGTGATTCTGTAGGCCAGCAGAGAAGGCCTTGCAGGCCCTGACGGCCCACCACTGGTATACACATGTACAAAGTAGCAGTTAATATGATACAATATTTATTCAATTTCTATATTTTATTTGTAAGGGACAATAATTATACATACATGTCACCATGTGTTGTATTTGAGCTCAAAGCAACCAACAATATGATGATGTGGCGATAAGGCGAGACATAATCCTGAAGTTGTTTGAGACGTATAATTGTGTAGATATTATTGATCATTAACTCGCAGCAGTAAACAATACGAGACTCAACACTACAGAGCTATAAATGAGATAACTCCATCTCTTCCTTTAAGAACTCTTTTAAAATGATCAGACATGGCAGGTCTGCACTGAGAGGTAAAAGGAAAAGGTGCGTAAATATTCAGAGGAGCATCTTTATTATCGATTCACCTTCAAATGATTATGCGCTCTACAACACTGGCTCATGAGGCAATAAAACCTTTAAAGCTAATCAGTCATTGAGAGACTCATTATCGTCTTCTTCAGTGCAAAGCAGCTGTATGATTAAAAAACACTCTGCAGATATGAAAGGGATCCGTTTGTGAGCCCTGAATACACCTGCAGTCACAATTTAAAAGCTACCCGACGGTAGATTAGAATAAACCTTTAATGATGAATATGTATGCGTTAAAGCAGGGGTAGACCACTTGGGAGAAACCAGATAAGTAAGCGAGATTCTGAACTGAAAATCGCTCCCTTCAGGCTCTTACTAAAGCCACTCCCCCAAAACACTTAAACGTACTACGACGAGTCCAGGAGAGAGAGATTGTCATCACTCACCACATCCACCAAGCTCATGTGAGAAAACACGTAACTTAAACAACGGACATCGGTATTGTTTGTGCTCACAGCTACAACAGCCTAGCTTTGTGTTGGACTCTCATCAATCCCACTATTTGCACCAGCAGAGTGCACGGAGGGTAGGTAGGTAGACGGGCAGGTAGACCACCCAATCACTTCATACGGGCTCAATGCTCAATGAAATGCTTGGACGGGCTCATAACAGTCCTACGACAGCCACAGATGCCATGTTATCAGCATTTGAGTCATTGATTGCTGTCAAGAGAATTGGAACAAAAAGGTTCTTTTGTTTTCAAAGCGTGCTTTCATTCTTGCACGTTATGTCGGCTGCATTAGAGAGGACCCAAGCGTGCATGGGTTTGGTATGAAGACACTTTTTTTTGGCTTAAAATAGTGAGTCACAGACACACAAACTGAACTGGTCACTGAATTTCTTTTTCTGTATTTCAGTGCACTGGTGCATGAAAAAGTCAAGAAGGGCACAAAAAAATCACAAGTGTAATTTTTTTCCTGAGAAGAGCGTACGATGTCAAATGCCTTAATCGAGTCTTTATTTTGTATCAGAGGTTTTATCTACGCTGTGGGAACAACGTGACGGATCACTAGATGAAAATAGCCAGAGGACATTACATGGTAGTAGCCCAAAATAACCCTGTTAAGCTTTAAAGTCTAACTACAGATTGTCCCATTGAGCTGTGTGTCCTCTTGCTTTATGGCCGCTGTTAATCTTCATTCGAGCACGATGGGGGCAAACTAGAGCATGCCTTATTAAAATCTCTGCCAAAAACAGAGAGGAAGAGACCTGGAACTGGTAAGTTATGTAAGCTTAATCTCTTTGTTTTCAACCCAAATACATTTTGTGTCCTTTGTTTTGATGCGCCGGAGTATTGACTTTCATCCCTCGTGGTTGCAAATGGGTTGATCGAACAGGAGACGATTTATTTCATTCATGAAGTTCCAGTCTCTCAGTGTAATTTAAGTGATGCCAACAGATGAGAGAGAAAGTACAACCTACAGTATGTTGGTGAGACTCACTGTGAATAATCAACCAAAAACACAAGGTACTAACCAAACGATCAATTTACATCAAGAACAGTAAGAATGAGAACTGAACAATAATAGATCTGAGATCTAAAGAAGCAAAACAAATATTCCACTTCTTGCATTAAGGTCATGTGAACAATTATTGGCAGCGTCTTTTTTCACAGGTGACAAAATAACGTGTACAAAATGATACAAATGAGTCAATTTTGAGGGAGGTTACAGACATAAACAGCCTCCCAATCACATCTACCAGCTGTTTAAAATGTACAGTTTCACCTAACGGACATGTCTTTAGGCTGTTGGAGAAAGACAGGATAAGACAGACGGAGAGAGATTATCACAACACATTTTTGGCAAGAGTATTTGTTTCTACCTGATCCAAACTGCATTCTCGATGGTGGAGTGAAAAGCTTGCGGTTTTAGAGCGGAGAAAGAAGCGATTTGAAACACGGATAATGGCACATTTTCAGTCTCTTGATGAACCTTAAAGCTCCTCATCCACTTAAAATGCCCCGTTATTGTAGCACCTCAGATAAACATCCACTTTAACATGTCAGGTACTCAAAGATCTGTGAGCCATTGATTGGTGCGCAATGAAGCCCGGATTATTTTTGGATATTTTGCTGTCGATACATTCACTGTGGGTTATGAACGTTGGGAGTTTTTCACAGAAAAGGCTGCTTTTAAAAGATACTCGGGCACATTCAGTGTGCTCATTGTATACATGTAGCAGTGTGCTCCCTTTCCTGATTGTAGGGGACAGAGAAAGAACGCCGTGCACTAAAATTGCTTCAGTTTGTAAAAAAGAAAATGCTGTGTAACTGGTATGTTGCATCTTATGTTGTGTGCATTCCTCTCTCTCTCTTCAGCAACACTCTAGTGTGTATGAGCTCACGTCGTCACCAGTTGCTCAAACTTGTTTCTGGTCAGACCAAGATGGATTCCGTCTCACTAGTTTGAGAAGTGTCTAAGGTTATTGGCACCAAAGCAACCAAATGCTTGAGAAATAATCAGAAAGAGATGAGATGAAGCGAGGCCGGTGACTGCTTCGTTTTATACGCGTGTCCGTTTCTCAGACAGACTCAGAGGGATTTGAAGGCGAGACAAAAGAAAATGTCCATTGAATACCCCAAACAAAAACCTCTGAACATGCTGTACATCAAAATGTTTAAATAGCATTCAAGCATAGGATTCATAGCATTTAAGAAACATAAAATGTTGAGCTTGTACGGTTTTCTTCTTTTGTTTCCCCTTAAAGGAGCTTTAAGGTTGTTAAAATCATAATAAATCATTCCGACAAGTTCACATGCATACAGATGTTATATCAGCTTCTGCAGCTCCTCGCCAAATATACGATGTAGAGCTAAAGCAATTACTTTGTTTCTCACTTAGTACTTGGCAGCAGTTTTGATCAATCAATCCCTGACTCCCGCTTCTCAAATGTGAATATTTAATGTGTTTGACTGTCCTCTATGACGGAACACTCTCAGGGTTTTGGACCATCTTTGGAAATTTAATATGGCCACTAGAATTTAAAGTAAATCAACTGAGTGTTTGAACAATGTTTGGCTGAATTACACAACTTTGTACTGGCTGTCCTGCTGGTGACAACAGTCAGTATCCTGCAATTAAAAAAATGTGTGCAGTGATTCTCTGTGCTCTGCCGCTGTTGTAGGTGTTTCCTCATATAAGTGAGTTTCTGACCTGCAGAGCGGGTGATCTCAGATCAGCAGGATCCCTTTTTTAATCTCTAACTGTGAACGCAGTTCAGTTTACAAACGCAGAAGAGCTGTTCCACCTGGACCATCAGCTTGAAATGATGGCAGAGCTTCTTTTTTTTTTTAAATGTTGGGGAAATGTGACAAAACATTCGTGATTGAAGGTGCCCAGTGATGCACCACATCCTCAAACTTGGACGAAAGTGAATACCTGATGTAGATTTTTACAGGTGTAGTGTAATGTCTTCTTTGAGTTATGACTACAATATTCTTATTTTATCTAAATTGTGGCTTTAGTGTGAAATGCACGCTGGATTTTATGCACAGAGCATATTTATAGCAAATCCTGTGCACTGGACAAATCTGTTTTTTTTTATTGTTTCCCTTGCAGCTCCACATCACAGCAGCAAGCGGCTACGTGCAGGCTGCAGAGCTGCTGCTGGAGGGCGGAGCGCGCATGGACCTGAGAGACTCCGATGGATGGCATCCTCTCCACGCTGCAGCATGCTGGGGTCAGGTGGGGTCAACATAACAGGAAACAGATAAGCTGGCACACATAGAGGTTTCCAAAGCCATTTACATAATTTGCTGCGATTGTTGTTGTTTCAGATGCACGTGGCGGAGCTGTTGGTGTCTCATGGAGCCAGTCTCAATGCCAAGACCTTCCTAGATGAGACCCCCATCGGTATATTTACACCTCAACACTCTTATCGATACACCTGGTGGGGGGGGGGGGGGTAAAGAAAACAAATGTCTTCTCTCAGCATGGTCTCGTTTACAGAGTTTGTTCTGCTTAAATGCTGATTTAGATCTTGTTAAGGTATTGATGGTTGTTAAATGGTTAAGTTTTACAACTTTGGTATATGAACTTGAGTATATGTTAACAGTCGGTGTTAGGAACTAGTAGCATCACTAAGGATAATAATTACCTAAACGAATTCATTTTATAATCTCATTTCTCATAATCTCATAAAACATTTCCTGTCCTTCCTCCTCATTTTTAAGATCTGTGCGAGGACGAGGAATTCAGAGCCATCCTGCTGGACCTGAAACACAAACATGACATCATCATGAAATCACAGCTCAAACACAAGACCTCACTGTGTAGGCGGACGTCCAGTGCAGGCAGTCGTGGGTAAGTGCTGACACCTGCTGGTGTTACTACAGAGTATTTACCAACGTTTATTTACTTTCCTTCCCAAAGAGAAAGGAAAGATCGGCAGATTGAGGCTAAGTTATACAAAAAAATAAAATCTGTGCACTGTACTGATAGCTCCCACTAAATCTAATTTAAAAGAGAGTTTAAATTTGACAGAAATCCTCGTCAATGACGGGAGCTGTCAGTCTTGGTGCTGCTTTCTGTACAGTTTAGTTAATGTGGTTTTGATGTGCACACTCTGAACTCTGTTGTTTAGATGAGCACAGCCGCCTCTTTTAATCTTCAAGTGTAAAATTTAAGTAAAATCTACATACGAGTAATGCTGTGTTCATGTTTGTTGGCATGCTTCTTTCCTACCTGCACAACTCTCACTGGAACCCCATGTGTTCACAGAAAAGTGGTGCGGCGAGCCAGCCTGTCGGACAGACACAACTTGTGCCGTAAAGAGTACGAGACCGAGGCCATCGTGTGGAGGGGAGGCAGAGAGGAGGAGGAGGAGGAAAAAGAGAAGGAGTCTGATCAGGAGAATAACCAGGTGGTTAATGTGAGTCTTCAGGTTATTTATCATTTATTACAGTTTCTGTTTTCCTTGTAATCCTATGCACAGTTTTAAAAGAAGCGTTTGAGAATTCCTCCTCTCAAGGTTCCTACGCAGTGAGGAAAAGCATTGTACTTTGATTGTGGTCATTTCCAGGTCTGAATAAGTATGGGGGGAAAGAAAAGTGTGGAAAAATATTTGTGTTCCCAGACTATTGCTCCTATTCTGTTTTTTGAAATTCAGAATTTGTAAAAATAAATTGTCAGTGCAGCAAAAATGTTTTTCACGGTGTGAGAGAGAGCACAGGCCAGAGCAAGCTTGATGTTGTCGAAAGCAAGGCAAGAAGTATGGCGTGCGACTGAACGCACACTCCTACGCAGAGCAACCTCTGCGCCTCTACGTCACAGCCTGCCAGTGGAACATTGTCCAACGTCCTGCGGAGGACTGTGGACTGATGGACGATGCAAGTTTTTACAGAGGGCTGGCTTAACAATCACAATGGGGAAAGAAAGCAAATGCAAACTTTGTGTTGATTGACATCAGCGATGAGAAAATCGCAGCATTGAAACCTTTCTGACTGACGTGGAAGTCACAAAAAGACATATAAAAGACATATAAAATATATAAAACCCATTGTAAAAAGTATGTAATTAAAAACGTAATGAAAAAAGTCACAACACACTCGTTGGAGATGAGCTGCACCTTGCCTGGAAAATGGACGAGAGCAGTCGGTCGCAGCAAACGGAGTTGTAAAAAATCTGCGGTCAAGTTGGAAAGTTTTCCAGCTGCTTTCAAAAAATAAACAGGAAGTCAAAGAAACAGTTACTTCCTGTTAGATCTGTAGGCTACTTGTAGTTTGCAGACCTCGTTCAGATGTATTGATATGTGTTTGTAATAAATATACATTTATGTGGAAATGTATCTGTATTGTATGCTGTCCTTTGTTTTAATACCATCAACCTCACAAGATATGTCTAGATTAAACCTTAATTGCAAAATATGAGATAAATAGCCAACAATCTAGTGTTAAGTATTAAGATGACAGAAAGATAGGATTTTGTTTTGTCAAATCTAAGTCGGACACAAATCTAACCGGCACGCATTGTGCGGCGATCGCTGGCGATCGATTCTGCGCAGGACTGTCTCGTCTCGTACGAGCTTATTAAATGTCAAAAATGAAAAAGGTCACAGTATATTATTTCAAAAGGCCATGAAAGTAGTCATAGTACAGTATGCTCTCTACAATGTCATTAAAGATGTCGTAGTGTAGTATTCTATTAAAAGGCATACGGTGTGGTATAATATGTCTTACAAATGTTATAGTATAGTCTGTCATTAAAGTCATTGTACAATGTAAAGTGTAATATGCCATAAAAATCATAGTATAGCATGTCAAAAAAGATGGATACTCTGTGTTTCCAGACCACTCTCTCTTCTAATTCAATGGTGGATTGTACATTAACATAATAATAATCTGAAACGATAGTATATTGAGAGGGAAAAGTACATTTCAAGCTTTCGTCACAGAAGAGCCCCAGCAACAATTTCTGAGGGGAACCTCTCTTTACAGTATGAAATAAATGAGCTCTATAGCTGTACTTAATCTAAAAGAGGAGCCTCGTAGAGATTAAAGTCATCTTTATTGATGTTCTGCAGGTCAAGCCGGTCGTAGCTGTGGAGCTGCCAGACACGCCCACGCTTCCCACCATCCTCAAAGATCAGCAACAAACAAAGATCAGCAAACAGAACGGCCTCATCTCAACGACGACGTCCACGCCGCCGCCGCCGCCACAGCAGTCGCCCTCCAACGGCAACACGCCATCGTCTGATAAGGGCGGAGCCACCACCACCAGCCCGCCCGCTCAGGAGGAAGCCTGGCCGAGAGAGCGCGCTCAGACTCTGTCTGAGCTCAAGAAACAGAGGGCTGCCGCCAAATTGTTGAATCACCCGTTGTTCAACGGTCACCTGGGTAACGGCTCCACAGACTCCTTCACTGATGCCAGAAACAACTCGGAGGACCCCCGCATGCCGCTGGTCTCCTCCAATGGCAACGCGGTTTACTACACGCCTGCCAGCGGCGACCCGCCGCTCCTCAAACTGAAACAGCCAATAGAAGAAGAGCAGCCCAACGTGCGAACCTGCTGCTGCGTGTCATAGCACCCTGGTCATGTGACTGTTGACGGAACAAAAGTGCTTTGCACAGAGAAGCGAGGAAAGTGCTGTAGGAGGAGAGGAAGGAAGGAAAGAGGGGGTGTTCCTGTCTCTTAGCATCCTTTTCCTCCGCTCCTTTAAACTCCCAGAGAAGATGGCTAGCCTGAAGAATGTACCGAGTACCTCCCTGTCACGTCACTCCTGCTACAATAGGAGACATCTTCTGCAAACGCAGGCATGTGTCAAGCGTAGCAGAACCGAGCAGTGACACCTTTTTTCCTCCAGGTGTCACTTGGATTCAAATTCAGTCTCCACAAGCCCAATGGAGAGAACGAGAGTAAGAGGCAGTTCCTCTGGCCCTGCTGTCCCCTGTGCACCTCTAAGAAGTGTGGACAGGTGGTTTCGTTCACCTGGAGGGTCAAAAACTAGGAAAGTAGAGAAGATCTCAAGGTACACGGTGCATGTTCGTCCTCAGAGGTGAAGATGGAAAATCTATTTAGAAAAATACGGTTATCATGTAATTAAACACGGTTTTCTTCAGGACAAACTAGCATTGTTGTCAAAATATGATTCTTTGTCATATTTCTTGGTCAAACGTGCAAGAAAGCCACCACAGAAACATTGAAACGTAGCAAAAAGAGATCTGTGACGTCTCCTCTGAAGTACCTGTCATGTTAAAATGCTGCCTGCGTAAGTAAAGGGAAGGAATGCCATAAACGAGTGTTAAAATATTCAGGAAGTGTGCCTCTACAGCGAGAGATAACATGAGTCAAGTCCTGCACTAGTGTTTGAAACTTCACCTCACCGTCCTCTCACATCAAACCTGAACTGACAGGTCATGCTCTGTTTTGTGCATTACTCAACTTGCGCTCTCACGTTTAGATAATTTAATGCAAACATGGTTAAAAATGACTGTACATTTCTTTATTTATGAAATTAATGTAAAGTGTAAAGAAAAAAATGATGGTTCCTAAAGTTGAGTGTATTTATTTTTTGGATGTTGTGTGGAGAGCTTGAATGCAACAGAAGAATGAGCTGGGGAACCTTCTGACATGGAGAATCAAACGTTGAACTAATGAAGTGGAGTAAGCGTTATTGTCTGCTGTATGTTATTAATATCACGCAAACAAGCCGTCCTAATGGGATGGATTTAATATCTGTGTCACTACAAATAACAGTGTTATTTGTTTACGTTTTATTTGCTGGTGGCCATTGTGTGGCTTTATCTTCTCCCAGTCACTGTATTTGTTTTATTACAGAAATTGTAAGTATTATGTAATGAATTACTGTTAGTATGGAATTGTATGCTTGCCTCACTTATTCTTTAAACATGAATCCACACATGGGTTTGGTATGTAGCGAGCCCACACCAGTATGTCAGGTGTCCTCTAGTGCATCATGGGTTCAACATTAAATATAAAACCAAGTACTAGAAGTAGCAACTCTGCTTGATTAAAGGAATAATTTCACATTTTGGGAAATATGCTTTTTAGGTTGGGTGAGAAGATTGGAAGCTTCATATTTAAATCGCAGATATGAGAGTGATTAATCTCCTCACCGATCTCTCAGCAAGAAAGTGAACAAGCATATTTCCCAAAATGTTGAACTACTCCATTTATCTCATAGCAGCTCCTCTAATCTCCTTGTGAGTGCCAAAGAGTCTTGCATGATGTGGACATGTGACACTTTGGGGTAAGATTGTCTTTACCTTGATTTGTTCGTGTCTGATGTCCGACCCACAATGCCACATTAATCCCCAAAACATCAACTGTACAGTGGCAAATATTTACAGATGCATTTGTAAATATGTCTGAATTGGTATCCCCGTATGTGTTCCTATGAACTGCATTTACATGTATGTGTTGTTACCGCTGAGGAACATGTATGTAGATACATTTGCCCACATTGAGGAACATTGTTAGCCGATGTTTGGTGGTAGAGGGAGAAACTGAGTCTCTGTAGCCTACTGCAGTAGTCCAACATTTTACAGTGAAGTGCAGCCAGGCGTCATCATCATACTTGTAGCGTCTGCGGATGTGTTTTTTTTTTTATTTGTGCAATTTGTTTCGCAACAGCCTCATTGAAAGCAGTCTGTTTTTTTCAACTCAATTTGAGGAAGTACAAATGAAGTCAAAGAGATTGCTATGTCCCCTATTTTGGTTCCTTCTTGTAATGTTTTAAAAGGTCAAAGGGCAGTGACATCATCTTGTTATGTTTCGGCTGAAACTTACCAGAGCTTCTCCAGTTCACATTTATCCTGTCGATTAAATTTAAATG
Organism: Melanostigma gelatinosum; assembly: GCF_949748355.1. Taxonomy (NCBI): domain Eukaryota; kingdom Metazoa; phylum Chordata; class Actinopteri; order Perciformes; family Zoarcidae; genus Melanostigma; species Melanostigma gelatinosum. The sequence goes on along the minus strand of NC_136636.1, from coordinate 19,396,408 downwards.
TCAGATCTGCTTCCTTTATAATGAAATCTAAATCCCATTCAATAGTATTTTCTAACTACGACCTGGTCAGTGACTCAGTATTAGCCAGAGAGTTTAAAAAGTACCCTGTGTTCTCATGGTATCGATCAAAGCTTGTGTTTGTCTGCAAGCCTCTACAACAATAAGATTATAAAGACGAAAAACTACTGATTTTATAATTACTGGAATATGTGGATGGCGCATTAACATATTTTGAATAAATTGTATATTTTGAGAATTTTACCTGGTCTCTTCTGAATTAGTAATGCTCTTTTTTGTTGTCGGGTAAAATGGATTTCTTACTACTTTAATAAGAATGTGCTTTGCAGGCCTGAAAAGAATAAAAGATGCCCAACATCTCTCTTGGGTAAAACATCACTAAAGGCATTTCAAAGACTAACTTTGAGGCGATTAATCAAGAAAATAACAGTTGATGAAGCGACAGTAAAAATAATAATTTGTTCAGCTCTGGTAGTATCATGCATAGCTGTCGGTGTTGAGAAAACAAACTACTCTTTCTGTCGCTCATCTTTTAAAAGAACCAGTATTTTCCTGAAAACTGTATTCAGACACTGAATTGCTGAAGTTAGTAAATATAGTGTGCAGATCACGTTTGCATGCCGTGTGAAGGTCACAACTGATCTCAACCAGACGCGTATGCTTCCTCTGCCCTACTTCTACAGCTCTCTCCTCTGTTCTGAAAACAGGCAGAGGCTGGACCGTCCTTCACCACACAGCTGTCAGGGTCTTGGCCCGGCATCAACTGCTCTCTTCAATGATGTTCTGTGTTGTCCTCTTTCCCCTCTCTCTCTGTCTGAACTTCCTCTCGTTCACTGGCTGTGGGGTCAGAAGGGGCGATATTTCTACAGGCTGCACCCTGCAGTCATTTGTCAGACATGTAACAGTTGGTTTAGAGCAGAAGGAAGTAAAGAAGACAGTTTAAGGGGGACACACTTTGAGATTTTTACTTTCTCCACTCATATTCTTCTCAGTGACTGTTCAGAAAAACAAAAGCCGCTGGCTACCAATGGTTCCTTATTCATCCTGTTCACTGCTGTTGATTTTAGGGGCGTGACCTTTTGGCACTGATATAGAAGTCTGTTTATTTAAGGAGAAACTTATCAGTATTTACATTCCATTAGGCTGTTATAACACAACACCTACTGGCTAAGATGTCAGATAAGGGATTTGAAAATACAAAACTAATTTGTCAAACATCTACATCAAGTTACTGTCCTCTATGTTACTTGAGCAAATGTTAGGAGAAATCCCCCATCAGTCTGAAGCCGCCTCAGTTTGTCTCAGGCAAATAGTTAGAGAGGAGGACACTGGTGCTGAAAACATGATCCGGGCTGCATTAACCTCATCTGCATGGTCTGGCTTTTGCTATTGTGCCTGCACTGAGTCCAGGCCAGCTGGCTCAGGTCCAAGTCCTTCAGTCCTCTTCACTGAAGGATGAAGTGGATCAGTGCCAGGATGAGCATACAGACTCATACCGGCCACTCTGCTCCACACACAGATGGAGGGACGAGGAGCAGTCAGGAGTGTGAAAGCATAAAGTAGGAAAATGAACGGATGCCAGGAGTTGCGAAGACACTGACCACCATGATGTGAGTGATGGGTGGAAAGAAGGGATGTTTTCACTGATTAAAGAAAGACGGCATGCAAATGAAGGGTGGATGGCAGGCCTGAAAGAGGCCACAGCTATTGACCACACTGCCAGCCTGTTAGAAGACCGATTAGAAGAGCTGCACAATGAGAACAGATGGATGGATGGATGGAGGGATGGTTCAGCGGGTCAGAACGTCTGCCGGGTTCCCAGGATGTGTTGGACTTCACTGGGTTTCTGTGTCGATTTGACTTGAATTTAAGATGTTTACGTAGAGCGAGTCAAGGTCTGTCTGTCCTGACGTCGATAAAAGCCAATCGACTGAGGGATTTACACTCAGATTTAAGTAGAGCTGAACAATATATCAGTTACTTACTCTCAGGCATGAGATGCAGTGTCAGTGCAAATGCTACTAATACCTATTGAAATAGATTTCCCTTGAAGGCACTGTAAACAATAGGAATAAGAGAAGCTACAAAAATGATCCAGTCGTTGGAATCATGACACACCAACGACCTTCTGTTTAGAAGCCTCTAAACAACTTTAATTTGAACTGAAGGACAAAATGTTGTTGACCACAAACAGTCAGGCTTGTCTCAAGAAACCAGAGTAACCGGTTTTCTGAGTGTGTCACCAGAGCTGCAACACTTCCTTCATCAACTGGAAATGTCCACCTTTCAAGTGTTCCAAATAAATTAATGACAGTATGTCCTGAAGAAATGTCATAAAAAGTCATTGAATCGTATGACATAATGACTTTAATGATATAGTATGTTAGAAAAATGTCATAAAAAATATCAGCGTGCCATCAAATTTGGTATGCCACATGAATACTATTGTAGGGAATGACCGAATTCACGGGCCCCTTTAAGGAAAGGGGCGTAACCCTGGTGACAGGGGGGGTTAAAGGGTGGCAGGAAGTGAATGTGTGTTTGTTTTGTATGTTCATCAGGGGCGACGTTTCCGGGCGGCACTTTCTCTGCGCCACGGGGGCGCAGAGGAGCGTTGTGCCTGCATTGCGGGTGGACATGCTGACAGACGGGCAGGGCCCCCCGCTGGAAGCCGTGAACGGTACCCCCATACGCACTTTTGGGACACTGTGCCTGGAGCTGTGTTTTAGGCAGGTGCTGAGGGCCCTGCCTTTCCTGTTCGTCTACCTGGATGACATCCTGGTGGCCAGTTCGTCAAGAGCGGAGCACAGGTCTCACCTCCGGACTCTATTCGAGCGACTCAGCCAGCACGGGTTGATCATCAACCCGGCTAAGTGCCAGTTTGGGTTGACCACCATTGACTTTCTGGGTCACCGCATCACAAAGGACGGGGCGCTTCCCCTCCCGGCAAAGGTGGAGGCAGTGACTAACTTTACACGCCCACTCACGGTGAGGGCCCTGCAGGAGTTTTTAGGCATGGTGAACTTTTACCATCGCTTTATTCCCCGAGCAGCACAAGTGATGCGGCCCCTGTACGAAGCCCTGAAAGGCAAGGCCATCAAACAGCTGGTGGACTGGACTGAAGAGAGGGAACTTGCGTTTGTTGAGGCGAAAACCGCTCTGGCAAACGCAACAATGCTGGCACACCCGTCACCTAAGGCTCCAATTGCCATCACCACGGACGCTTCGGACTATGCGGTGGGGGCGGCGCATGAGCAGTGGGTGAAAGGGGCGTGGCAACTGCTGGCTTTCTTCAGTCGACAGTTGCAGCCTAATGAGCGGAAATACAGCACGTTCGATCGGGAGCTCCTCGGCCTCTTTCTGGCCATTCGGCATTTCCGGTTCCTGCTGGAGGCTCGGCCGTTCACTGCGTTTGTGGATCACAAACCACTGACGTTTGCCAGAGTAAGAGCACCGAACCATGGTCTGCGCGCCAGCAGCGGCAGCTCTCCTTCATATCAGAGTTTACCACGGATCTACACCATGTAGCAGGCAAGGAAAACCTGGTCGCAGACTGTCTCTCCAGGGCTGTCACAGGGGCTGTCCAGTTAGGCTTGGACTATAACAAGATGGCAGAGGATCAAGTTACAGACCTGGGCGTCCAGGAGTTGAGGACGGCAGTTACGGGACTGCGGTTGGAGGAGGTCCCGTTTGGCGAAACTGGCGTTACGCTCCTGTGTGACGTCTCCACAGGCCAGCCACGGCCGGTTGTTCCCGATGAATGGAGACAGCAGGTTTTTGATGCTATTCATGGAATGTCACACCCCGGCAAGAGGGCGTCGCAGAAGTTGGTCTCAGCAAAGTTCGTATGGCACGGGCTGAAAAAGGATATACGGAAGTGGGCCGGGACTTGTGTGGTGTGCCAGCGCTCCAAGGTGCACCGTCACATAAAGACCCCTTTAGCACAGTTTTCGGTTCCAGAAAGGAGGTTTGATCACGTAAATGTGGACTTGGTAGGACCTTTGCCCCCATCCCGTGGGTTCACAAATCTCCTCACGATGGTAGGCCGAACCACTCGTTGGCCAGAAGCTATCCCGTTGTCATCAACAACGGCGGATGAGGTGGCTCGGGCGTTTATTCAGGCTTGGGTCGCCAGGTTCGGAGCCCCAGCTGACGTTTCCTCGGACCGAGGCCCACAGTTTACATCAGAGCTGTGGAATGCAGTGGCAGGAAGCCTAGGGGTGAAGCTCCATCGCACTACCGCCTACCACCCGCAGGCTAATGGATTATGCGAGCGGTTCCACCGGTCGATGAAAGCTGCTCTCCGTGCCAGCCTCAAAGACAGCAGTTTGGTGGACAGGCTTCCGTGGGTCATGTTGGGGCTTAGGACAGCCCCCAAAGACGATCTGCAAGCTTCATCGGCTGAGCTGGTTCATGAACAGCCACTGCGGGTCCCGGGGGAGTTCATCCCCAAAGTCACAGACCCTTGGTCTGCAACCCAGCAGCGGGAAACGCTCCTGGAAAAAGCCAGGCTGTTCAAACCAGTGCCCACGTCGCAGCACGGCCTTCCACAGTCATACGCCCCGTCCAGCCTCAGGTCAGCAGAGTATGTGTTTGTTCGCCAGGACGGCCACCGTGGACCCTTTCAACCCCCCTACGTCGGGCCGTTTCGGGTGCTGGAGACCGGAGACAAAACCTGCAAGGTCGACATGGGCGGCAAGCTGGAATACGAGTCTGTTGACCGCCTTAAACCAGCACATCTGGACCTGGACCAACCGGTACGGGTGGCTGAACCCCCATGGCGGGGGCGGCCTCGGGCCCTCCCACCTCAGCACGTCAAGACCCGGAGGGGGCCTTCAACGGTGGTCCTGCCTCCGGCCCCAGAGACACGGAGTCAGGCTGGTCGGTTGATCCGGGCCCCGAGACATTAATAGTTGGGACTAATCTCGGGGGTTAGTGAATTCTGGGGGGGCGCATGTAGGGAACGACCGAATTCACGGGGCCCCTTTAAGGAAAGGGGCGTAACCCTGGTGACAGGGGGGGTTAAAGGGTGGCAGGAAGTGAATGTGTGTTTGTTTTGTATGGATGGAAATAAACGGCCACATGGTGCAGCCAAAGGGAATACTCGCCTCCTTGTTTGTTTCCACTCACCTACACTATGATAGTAGGTCATATCAAATATGTCATTGTATAGTATATCATAAAAAGTCATAGTGTAGTCTTCCATAAAATGTACAGATATATTACATTTAAGCATCTTTGAGTACCTCTTTAAAGCTCTGTACAAATAAAATAAATGTAGTGTGTCATAAAATTGTACTAATATAGTATGTCATAAAAATGTGAAACACAATTAATTGTATGGTATATCATAAAATATGTCAGAGTAAGCCTATAGCATGCAATACAAATATGCCATAGTATTGCATGTCTTAAAATTGTCCCAAAAAAAGTTGTACAGTATACCATAAAAATGTCATATTATAGTATGAAGCATTACATCATTTAGTTTGTCATAAAAGATGATTAAAAAGTCATAGTATAGTATATCCTTAAAATAATTATTTTTTAAACTCAAAGTATTGTATGCAATACAAAATGTCATAGTGTATGGTTTTATTCAAATAAATCCATAATTTTGTATGTCACAATAAATTGTTTAAAAAGTCATGGTATAGTATGCCATAAAGGTTGCACGATAGTATATCATATAAAATGCAAAAAGTCAGACTATAGTATCCTATTAGAAATATCATAGCACAGTATGAAAATGAAGCACCAATATTGTTTTTCTCACTTGCTTCTCAGGGTTTCTGTAGATTATTGACCAATCAGGATCAAGTCAGGTTTTGTTCTTCTGCAAGAACATTCAGCATCTAGAAGAAAACTAAAAACCCAATGACAATGGTCATTTGAAGTTATACATCAAACCACAAAGATTCTCTTCAAATATTCCCCTATTACAACCTTCTGTTCAGACCCTCTGCAAATCATTGTAAAATCAGTTTCATGTCATTAAACATGTCATGGTATAGTATACAATAAAAAATGATGTATATAATGTCATATTATGGTGTGGAAAAAAGTCATAGTATAGAATTTCTAAAAATGGCATACTTTTGGACTTTTAAAAAACCTTTTTATGGCATACGATACTATATTATGAAAAATTATACACAAAAGTCATAGTAGCAACAGTATCCCAGAGAAAATGTTAAAGTATAGTATGTCATAAAAAATGTAAATAAATAAAGTCATAGTAAAGCATGTCATAAAGATATAAAATAGTATATCTTCTCTGCCACACTGCCAGGAACTTCCACGAACCCTCCCTCAGTCCTGCCAACGCGACTTCGCCGCTTTCCATCGCCGCTGCTGAAGGTCGAGGTCCGGTGTCTACCAGGCTAATGGTGCCGGCTACTAGCTGGCTCTCTGTTCTCTTCATGGTGCTCCTACAATACTTTCCGCTGGAACTCCTAAACTTTTTCAGCCACACCATCCCTGACTGCCTCGCAGCTATCAAGTCTCTCGGACTACTGCGTCGTGCCCGCTACATACACCGGGCATCCCGACGCAAGTTTTTCTACTCCACAACTCCTATTCCCGCATTTGTATCCGACAGTCGGTCCGTCGCACTGCGATGTCGTCATCACAACAATCGACGTCATCCGACCAATCCTCACGTTCGCTCTATCTACCTGAGGTCCCTGGTCTGTGCTGACAGTGTGCTGGTTTCTCCCTCCTCGTCCTCCCCAGCATCTACGAACAACACTGCAACGTTTATGCTGCTGAATACTCGCTCCCTCAACAACAAAGCATTACTCATTCACGACATCATCACTGACAGGAGCATTGACATTCTATGCCTAACAGAGACATGGCAAAATCAGCAGGACTTCGTGACACTCAACCAAGCCACACCCCCAGGCTATGTATACATCCAGAAGCCCCGCTCCCTGGGTCGTGGCGGTGGACTGGCTGTTATCCACCGAGCCGGCATCCTGGTCAAAGAGCTCCCAGTACCTACAACCTCCTCATTCGAGTGTGTTGTCTTCAAACTGGCTGGGTCTGCTCCGCTCCTGGTCGCCCTCATCTACCGCCCACCCAAAGCCTCCACTACCTTCCTGTCTGAGCTTTCTGAGTTGCTCACCTCTCTCTTCTCCATGTCTCCATCAATTTTCCTGCTTGGCGATTTCAACATTCATGTGGACTCCAGCAACTGCACGTTTGCTACCGAATTCCTGTCACTCCTGGACTGTTTCTGCATCAAGCAACATGTCAAGGGTCCCACCCACAACAAAGGCCACACACTGGACCTGGTGTGCTCTACCGGCCCACCACCCCCCGACCTACAGCGTCTGGACCTGGCTGTATCTGACCATCACGCCATCCTCTTCACTGTTCCTGTCTCTCTGCCCAGGCAGCATCCTAAACGCACCATCATGTTTAGGAACATCAAGACTGTGAGTGCACCAGCCCTATCCAACCTGATAGCTACCCACATGGCCTCGGCTCCCTCCGACTCCACCGTGGACGGCCTGGTAGCCCACTACAACGCTGCCTTATCCCTCAGTCTCAACTCTCTCGCCCCCATCAAAACCCGGACTGTTTCCTTCACCCGCCCTGCCCCCTGGTTCACTTCCGAACTCCGCAGCATGAAGGCCTCTGGTCGCCAGCTGGAGAGGCTTTCTAAAAAAACTGGCCTCATGGTCCACCTCCTGGCCTTTCGTGACCATGTGGAAACCTACAAGGAAGCTCTCTCTCAGGCCAAAACTGTATACTACTCTCGTTTGATCGGTGCCCAGCAAAGCAACCCTCGATCATTGTTCTCCACCATCAACCGCCTACTCCGCCCCATTGACGCCCCCCATCCCTCTGGTGCTCCCGATCTCTGCTCCAAATTCCTCGACTTCTTCCAGGCGAAAGTCGACTCCATCCACCAGCAGCTCCTGACACCAGCCCCTCCCACTCCATCCGCACTTCAGCCACCTGGCAACGCCCCCTCAGCGCCGCACCTCTCCCTTTGTGACCTCTCCTCCTTCTCCCCTGTGGATGCTCCCCAACTGGCCAAGTTGGTCAGCTCGGCCAGGACGTCCACCTGCTCCCTGGACCCCATGCCTACAGCCCTGGTCAAGGACTGCTTACCCACCCTCTGCCCCTACATGGTGGACATCATCAACGCTTCTTTGGCATCTGGTATTGTCCCTACCAGCTTCAAAACTGCCTCAGTCACCCCCATCCTCAAAAAGCCTGGCCTGGACATTGATGACCTCAACAACCACCGGCCGATCTCCAACCTCCCCTTCCTCAGTAAGACTCTGGAAAGAGTAGTCGCCGGCCAACTCCATCTCCACATGTCCAACCATGAGCTCTATGAGCCCCTCCAATCCGGCTTCAGACTCCAACACAGCACGGAGACCGCCCTCATTAAGATCATCAACGATCTCCTCATTGCTGCTGACTCTGGCCGCCTCAGCATCCTCATCCTCCTGGACCTCTCTGCAGCATTTGACACTGTCTCCCATACCATCCTCCTCAACCGCCTATCTGACCTTCTAGGGGTCACTGGCACCGCCCTCTCCTGGTTTTCATCCTACCTCCATAACAGGGAACATTTTGTTTCCAGCAACGGCTCTATTTCCCCCCTAGCCCCAGTCAATCATGGCGTGCCCCAAGGCTCTGTGCTTGGCCCCCTCCTCTTCACCATCTACATGCTCCCCCTCGGCAAGATCATCCGCCATCATGGACTGAACTTCCACTGCTATGCTGATGACACTCAAATCTATCTCAGTACCACTCCATCCTCCCAGTTCCCCCCTCAGTCCCTTGTCAACTGTCTGCATGAAATAAAAACCTGGATGTCATCAAATCTTCTAAAACTCAACACCAAGAAGACGGAGCTCATGGTTGTGGCACCCAAGGCGCTGCTCCGGAAGGTGGGTGACTTCATCCTCGAGGTTGACGGCTGCTCCATCTCCCCATCTCCTGAAGTCCGCAACCTGGGTGTCATCCTGGACTCCACCCTTTCCTTCAAGTCCCACATCAAGTCCGTCACCAAAACTGCCTTTTTTCATCTCCGGAACATTGCCAGACTCCGACCGTCACTCTCGGAGTCTGTTGCTGAAACCCTGGTCCATGCATTTATCACCTCCCGCTTGGACTACTGCAATGGTATCCTGTTTGGGGTACCCAACAAAACCCTGGACAGGCTCCAGTACGTACAAAACTCTGCCGCCAGGGTTCTCACGCACACAAAGCCCTGGCAGCACATCACCCCCACCCTCATCAACCTCCACTGGCTCCCGGTCAAGTCCCGCATCTCATACAAGATCCTCCTCCTCACCTACAAGTCCCTCCATGCCCATGCCCCCCAGTACCTATCGGACCTCCTCCGCCCACATGCCCCTCCCCGGAACCTGCGGTCTTCAGACTCTGGCCTGCTTGCCACCACCCGCACCAAACTGCGAACCTTCGGGGACAGAGCTTTCAGTGTGGCAGCCCCCACCCTCTGGAACTCTCTCCCTGCGGTGATCCGCAACATTTCCACTCTGGACGCCTTCAAAAGGGCCCTCAAGTCCCATCTGTTCGCCAAGGCTTTCGGCCCCTAGTTTACTTGTTCTGTTTTTCTGACTGTTTGTCTAAACTGTTTTTGTCTAACTGTTACTCTTGTAAAGCGGCCTTGGGTCCCCTGAAAGGCGCTATATAAATCAAAGTTATTATTATTATTATTATTATTATAATATGCTAGAAATAATTTAATATCAAAATGTGTGATGTAAAAGTCATAAAAAAATCATAATACAGTACACAATCTACCGACTGAATTACTGTTGAAACAAGGGTTCTACTATAATTTGTATATGCAAAAATCACCCTTTTCAACCTAATGTAGCCCATTTTTCAAGCCATCCAAGAGCCACTCCAACTAAATACGGGTAAACAACTCCCTGTGAGCCTCGTCTGAACGCAACATGAGCTTCATTAGGGTGTAACGGTTTTAACTCGGACCCAAATATGAAATATTCCTGGGGAATATTAGTCACCTTTCTTCTTCAGCTGTTATCACAGATTAGGAACTTGGGTTGAACTTCCTCTTCATTCTGTCTGTACGAGGCAGTACAAGTTCACATTAACAGTATACTCAGATATATTAATGTAATCTTTTAACATTTACACACATTGATGTCCCCTCTAGGCAAATTGATGTTTCAGTCCTTAACTAACAAAAGGATATTTGGCGAAAACCACAGATATGAAGAGGGGCGTTCTAAATGAATATCTATTTGAAATGAGCCCACGTGTTGATCTTGTTGCTTTGCTGAAAGGTCAGCGGCTCTGTTGCTGCACTGACTGTGGGCTGCTTTTCGTGGCTTCCTGCCAAACAGCTCACCCTCTTTATCTCACCTCCTACTCACTCTCACTGCTTTCCCTGCACCATTGTTTCTCTGTTTGTTTCTATCTGTAATGTCTGTTTGAGAAAAAGGAGAACATTTTGCATGAAAAGATTTACCACAGACACGATTCAGCACTCTCAGACATGAAAAACTGAAATATTAAATTAAGTATGATACTCTTTCTCACCACTTCCTTTTTTAGGTTTGGCTTTTGTTCAGACTTCTGTATGGTTTCGCAAAGGCATGCAAATTTACATGACTAACAAAGTGAAAGTAACTATGTCACATTTACTCAAGTACTGTACAATTTACTTGAATAGTTTATTGATACTTCTTCTCCAGTACATTTAAGATGGAAATGTTGTACTTTTAAACTTTTTTATTCCACTACATTTATTTGACAGCTTGTTAGTTACTTTGAGGATTAAGAGTTTACATACAAAACAGATGATAATTTTACAATTAATGATATCTTTCTAATAGATAAACTACTTTTTTATGTATTTTTACTGAAGAGAAATTATGAATATGGGACATTTTCTCATGATTAGATTTTTTTATAGTGTGGTAGTACTACGGTATTTCTTACTAAGTAGATCAATACTTTCTCCACCAGAAGAGGAGAAAATACATAAAAAGTGAAGGGAAGAAAACGTTCTACTTTTCATGTGCGACGTGCACGCCTATGAAACAGTTTAAAATGCCGTTACTATCTTGTCTTTCTGCTGGTTGACCTGCCTTATCTCCCCATAACATACAGTAACATCCAAAAACACAGATATGGGCCAACAATGACAAGTGGGACATTCTGTGTAGGCTATTGTCGGTATCAGAAGAATTGTGTGCAATTGTGTTGTTTCATTTCGCTGATGTCTTTGTTTTCCTTCAGCATGCTGATTCATGTACATTTCCTCTTTTTTCATGGACTGTGTACGTCTTGATTTTTGTCATTCGTAATTGCTTCCTTTTGTTTGTTGATGTCTTTAAAGAAAGCCTCCCTGGTTAGAATAAGTTAAAGAATAAAGGAATTGCTTTGATTGTTTTGTTTGGATCACTTCATCTCATAATCTGCTCTGGCAGAGAGGACAATTATAATCACATTAAAGGCCTGGCATGTATAACCATAAAGACAGAATGTGGGAATATAACCAATAGATCAACTCTGTACTGAAATGTACACATTTTAACGAGGTCAACAGCCAGCAGAGTAGTTTAAACTTCAAGCGAGTGCTTGAAACAGAGCTGCCTGCCTTTAAAAACAACAACATGCATTATGCTCAGCTCCGCTCCAGAGCCGTTTCATGACATAACTCAATTATAAGCGTTAACACGGTTACACCTTTAAATATCCCCCTCCCTTCGCGCGAAGCGGTTCTATCTGCGATTGCGCGTCAGCTCTCATTGGCTGTCGGTGACAATCGGAGGACCGGAGGGAGGCGAGAGGGCACAGGACAGCATGTTTACAGCTACTTCCACACACAATTAGTTGCCCTGAACGGTTTACTCGCTTTTTTTGTTTTTCGCTTCCTCGTTTCGGAGGCGGTCGTCGACAATGCTGTTGTGCCGCACGGGGAGGATGTCTACGGCGGCTCCGAGTCACGCTTTTAAGTCAACGCGCTCGTTTCTAGTGCAAGTGAGAGCGGACAGACTGAGGGACGGCACTTTGACATTACGCAAGGGTTACACGTTTCAGCGGTACCGGTGTTTCTGCGTGTCCGTCTGGGGTATCGATGCAACTCTTGCGCGACTGGGGAAACAACAGGACCGGGACTCGCCGTGTGCTACTGACTGGGGACACTTGGACCGGGTGGCTACTAAACACGTGAATCTCTCGACACGCGTGCAAAGTGAAGGCGGTTACATAGATATTATCACGCAGCCGCTCGTGCACCCAAACAGGCGCCCCAGCGGCAGCGGAGGACTGGTGGCTAATGGTTTGTTTACAGGTGACTGGGGGGGGTTCGGTCGAGTCTGCTCCGCTGGGACAATGCAGACCCGAGCCTTATCCACGAAGAAGAGCGATGCCGGAGAGGAGCAGACGGCTAACGACAAAGAGGTAATTTAAACCATTCAGCTCGAGTGTTTGTCTAACCCCAGTGGCAAGTTAATACGAACGCACAGGTCCCAGTCTGTGTACACACACTGTGGTTTACTGGTGAGGGGAACCCCCATGTGTGTCCCAGCGGAGGCCGGATTCAACTCAAAAACATGAATTATGCAAGAGGCTGCCCGCGCGCCCGCCGCCTGCCTGCCTGGGCCTCCTCGGTGACTGCCATCCTGTAAGCAGGCAGGCTTGTTAAACGCTGCATGACACTCATAGCATCATCTGCAGGGAAATGCACACAGTAGTAGGCCATGCGTAATTGATCCTCCTGAACAACTTGAATCTGAAGTAGCAGAGGTGTTGTGTACAGAGATGAGAGAGCACATGCTGACTCGCCGTTCAACTTGCTCACAGAAACCTGACTCATGGTAAGAATGAGTCACTGTGTTCAAACCCGTTTAGTTTGAATAACATGTAAATGAAGTGAGCGTGTGCTCTTCTAGTGGGTGACCTTGACCTGCAATGAGCAGTTCTTGGAGGGCACAACAAACACTATATACTGTATTCTCTTCAGTGTAAAGCAGGCTACGAGTCTGAGGCTTACTCTGAATTACATAATCATTATGTTAGACAATTATACACAAGACTACAGCTCTGTCCTTCACCACGCTAACACCAGCGTGCTAACATGCACACTGTGACAATGCTAACATGCTGATGTGCAGCAGGTCTACTGTTCACCATTAGCATGCTAACAGCTGCTACATGCACAGCGTACAGTTGAGGCCGATTGGCAATTAGCTTTCAAGAGAAGTGTTGGGAAAACATTACACTTGTTAACCTTGTGATGGTGCTAGAGGGAAAGTCAGGGAATTACCAAGTCATTTGGATTTGGGCATCAAAAATATCTGGACCAAATGTCACAGTAGTGCATCAGATAGTTGTGGAGATATTTCTCTCTGGACCAAGTGGTGGACTGGCCAACGGTGCAGCTATCCTAGCTTTTGCTTTCAAATAGTGACAATTTAATTTAGTTCTAGACCGATGTATAATATTGCAGACACCATATTGATCATGACGTTGGCCGACAAGTCACAAGAAATTTGGCACATGCTTAAGGCGATGTGGCCAAAGAAATAAATATCTAGTTGGGGACAATTCATGATTTGAAATAATTATTTCAAAAAATGTTTTGAGATTTGAAGAGAAGTTCATAATCCTAGCTGTAATCTACAGGATCTAGTTCTTCTCTTTGATATGCACTTGTCGTGTAACTATTGATACAATCCTCACTCTTTGCCAGCCACCAGCTAAATCAACATCGGAGCACTCCACCAATGTAGCATTGCACTCTGTAACATAATCAGACGCACGATGGATCGGGTTCAAAATCCACGCACCAGAGATCCACACATTCTTCTTCCCTGTGAAAACCTTGGCGCCTATATTACCCACAATGCAACTTAACCGCTGACAGTTTTGTCGGAGATTCAGGTGCGTCATACAAGTAGCTGCTCACGTAGCCACGAGCCACTAACCTCGAGCACAGATGAGGAACGGAGTACAGACTTCAGATAAGCTCACTTATTATTTATTCATTTTTTTTTTTTTTTTCAAACTTGTCTTCAGACCCAACAAACACTGACTGAAGTGACCTCACTTGAGGCAATTTAGTGTACTTCACGCAGCTCCCACTTGAGCCACAAAAGTCTTTGTACATCTTTTTTTTAGACATGTGAACAGACTTTGATGTGTAAAATCATCAGAGTTCCCCTTTAATGAGACAATGAATGAGACGGTTCTGCTGACTGTTGTGTTCAGTTTGACTTTATCATCTTATCGAGACCACACACTTAGCAGTTGTTTTTAAGCCTCTGCTTGAGGGATTCACCCCTTTACCACTTCTCTGTGTGTGTGTGTGTGTGTGTGTGTGTGTGTGTGTGTGTGTGTGTGTGTGTGTGTGTGTGTGTGTGTTTGCGTGCCACTGTGACTTCGCATGTGTTTTCATGTCTCTGAAAAGCTGTTATCAGACACAGCAGTGCCACTGTTCCCCTCCTATACAGCCTCCCTGGCACAACTCCCTTTGGCCTCTCGCTCACATGACCCTCCCATGCTGCTGCCGGCCTTTACTTTTAGCTCGGCCTGACTTGCCTCTGAAAGGCAAAGGCCTGCTCCCTCGCCCACTCTGGTCTTTCTATTGTCCATTGTTGGCCGGCCAGTGAACACGTCACCGAGACTATGGCTTCGTCCAGGGGGCTCGGGACAAAAAATGTAGCAAGACGGATCGCCACAAAGAGAAAAGATCGGCTTGTTTTTCTCCCGTTCCCTTCTTCGTCTTCATTGTTTCTGCCCTAGTGATTAGTCGTCTGACTCAGGCCTACAAAGGAAGACAGTCTGAAGCAAGCATAATGTCCGAGCAGCAAAACAAGGGTAGAAGGATGTAAATAAACGTTTCTGTATGTTCGCTTAAATGTCACACACATCAGTGAGTGGACGCAGCACTTTCTGTACAAATTACAAAGCAAGTTACCAAACTTCACATCCATGGAAGTGTGTGACTCATAATTGTGACTTGGCACATTTCAGTACAGTCACTCACCCCTTTAGTCCCTTTATAAAACGACATGCACAAAGCTCCTATTTGGTTTATATGTGAGTTGCATGCTTTTTATGTATCCAGTTAATTATTTCCATTTTTGTAAGAAATCAAGTTACTATTTTGATGCATAGTATCAGCGTAGTTATAGTTGCACACATTTCCCACCAGCCTACATTCTGTCCTCATCACTGTTCAAATTAACCTCGCTTCATGTCGTCTGCTATCATAATACATTTCCTGATAAAGAGGTCACTGCAGGTTTTGTTGTCTCACCTTTGGAAAGCACAATG
Source organism: Melanostigma gelatinosum (assembly GCF_949748355.1). Lineage (NCBI taxonomy): Eukaryota > Metazoa > Chordata > Actinopteri > Perciformes > Zoarcidae > Melanostigma > Melanostigma gelatinosum. The sequence goes on along the minus strand of NC_136636.1, from coordinate 19,381,084 downwards.
TCAACATTTAGTCCAATAATAGATTCATTCCATACAGGCCCGAGCTACTTCCTGTTTTCTCAGGGAAGGATTTGGGTTTCTTCTCGGCAGAAAATATATTAGAACAACTTTGCATCAGACGGAGCTAATGGACACGATGCCCTTTTTACTGTTTCCATTTCAGTTTAACAGCATCCAAAAGAAAAAACAGTAGAGATTAAATCTGAAATAATTCCCCCCCCCCCAGTATCCTTAATCATAATTGAAACCTCTAATTAATCTGCAAGAGCCCCATAAAAGATATGTTGTTGTAATTTCACATCCACAGCAGCATGATCAGGCCGATGGGTGCGATACAGAGCGTTGGCTCTGAGCGTAGACTCTTGTTTACTTGTACTTTGGTCAAATATTTCCTGATTTGAAGTCATACTTTTATTTCAACACGGGGCTCTCTGTGGTTTGAAATGTTCAAGAATGCTTCATCTCTGTGATTCAGTCTCGTTTTTAACTCCCGCTGCATTGTGCTTTCATCATCCATAATTCATTACTATCTTCATTATAACACATATTACACTAATGTCCCGTAGTTCTGAGGCGTCCCTAAACCTAATCTATAATTCCTAACAGAAGCCCTATCGGTCAAGTAACACTTTTTAAACTGACTGTTTGGTTTGTGGTGCTCCAGACATGGTTTGAAGAGGCCTCCTATAATTAAGATTGCAGTTTCACACAGTATTTACCCCGCACGATGTCAGGACACTGACTAAAACGACTTCCTGGGAAATCAGTGTCGTATCAAAATGATAATTAGCTTTTGAGGGATGGATATGACATGCTTTTTTAAATATGATGGCAATTATAACTTTGTGTCGTCAATTCAGTACTCAAATTCAATTTTCCTTTTTATAATTTCCCTTAAATTGTAAAGTGCATACCTCCTGAACAGGTTTCTGCTGCATTAAGCAGGATCACCGCGTTAACATACTGGCCTCCTCCACATGTCTAGCCACCAAAGCTCCGCTGCAGTCTGTTGTCTTATTGTTGTCGAGCGTGTTTTACTTCACTTATCCGTTCTACTACCAGCACGCACTGGAGTGACCCGCCTGCTCCCTGCTACATGTCAGACGGTTGTCAGACGTCAGACACAGACGTCTGTGTCAGACGGTTGTCAGACACAGTAGTGTGTGTGTGTTTGTTTGCGTGTATGAAAGGCTCTTTGTTCGTGTGTTCGGAAGGGAGTGACTGACTTGGTCGGCGTGAGTGTGTGAAAGGGTAAGTGATCATGTGAATTACCTAAAGCACACACGTTTAGTCAGCTGACTCCAGGCTTTGTTTGACCTACTTGTACGATGTGACCTCGACTCTGAACTAGATGGAGCACAATGGTTTTCTTCTGTATTTTGATGATGCATGCATTTCTGTATTTTAACTAAAAATAAAAAAAGGATGTGCATCAGTAAAAGGAAATTCTTGACTCGTTTAAAGATAGAAATGTTGCTCAATTCATGTCAACTGGATATTAAAGGATAACTGGTCGGTTCTTTGAGCTTTTCTGCCTTCTGTGTTTCAATCCCCAAAAAATGTTAGTTGAACCAGAAGTGAAGCCTCCATCTTTGAGCTTGTCAGTTTTGTAGTTTGAGGGAGTTCTTGGAATACTAACAGGAAAAGTGTCATTATTTTGTATGCCAAGTGGAAACTATGCCCACAATGTGAATCCACTTCCTCGTGGTCATTTGTATCTCCCCTCTGTTCTTCTCTGTCCTATTACAGACACGTTCTGTTCCTCCCATTTCATTTTGTCCTGATCACTGCCTCCAATGCTGCTCTCTGTTTGTGTTATTTATCCAGGGCGAGCAGAATTTAAAGGAGGCCTCTTCTACCTCCTTATCTACAGCGAAGGCCTCGGGGGAGCCGGAGCCAGAGGGAGGCAAACCGAACAAGACCCAGCAGCTAAAGAAAGTCTTCAAGGAATATGGAGCAGTGGGAGTTTGCTTTCACATCGGGCTCTCCCTTATGTCCCTGGGAATGTTCTACCTCCTTATATCCAGGTGACAAAACATCACATTATAGCTTCTTCTACACGTGGGACACCAGTGGCCACATATAGTGCGTCCTCTTAGCAGCTGGATAGAATATTATCCTATATTAAGAGAGATTCTTTGCTTTAAAGTCACCATTTATCAAGTGTGGCTACGGTTTGAGGAGCATATTTCCAGATGTACTGATTCTCAGCAGGAGGAGAAAGGGACATTCATGTATTGCTGTCAAACTATAATAGTCCTTCTTAATACAGCCTGCAGCTGAAGGCAACATCTTTTTAAATAAATAAAAGTATTTTGGGAAATGTAGGACATCACTGACTGAAGTAAAAGCCGATCAAGCAGGCTGAAGGGAAAGGAAACTAGAAGAAATGAACACACAACATATTATAAAATAGCTCTGGAATGCATCAAACACGTATGTATTATCCATCACTTATTATCTCATCTAGCAGTGTGAGAGAATCCGAGTGCAACTTTTTCTACAAAAGATGTCAACAGGAACTTCCTGTCCCATGGGCTGCTTTCATACCGAGCAATGCAAAGCCTGTAATCTGAGAGAAAGCAAAGTGCAGGCTCTAGAGCTCCACTCAGTCTGAGTCTAAAGTACCACTACTTCTACCTTTTACTATTTACAACAAGCAGCATTTTAAAATCTGAGACACTTCTTTCAGCTATCTTATGTTCTGTGTAATCTTCTGTTGGTGGTGGCAGACAGTGAAAAGCCAAAGCAGCACAGAACAACCTTTTAGTACGATTATCTGTCAGTCTGAGCCAGAAGAGATCATCTGACAGCTTAGACATCCTGATACACACTAGCTGATAATGACTCACTGTGTGTGTGTGTGTGTGTGTGTGTGTGTGTGTGTGTGTGTGGAAGCAGCTCTATGCCTTGTCAGCACTATTTGCATATTTATTTTCTCAAATAGGTCAGATGAAAATGCCACGACTCTACAGAACTGTTTCACAGAGGCAGTGATGCACGTAGCTTGTTAAACCCTCTTTGATGTTGTAGTGTTTATTATGCTAATGTCATCAGCTTAAATGGTTCAAAAGGCCACACAATACATTATAAAACGTTCTTTTGGGAGCACAGCTCCCTCTGGTGGAAAGAAAGGTGACTTGCTACCGAGCCAGAAGCGAAAGGGAGGATTGAGACTCTACTCGTCTGCTTTACAATACATCTTTTGACAGACGGGAGCAAAAGCTTGGCGATAAAGAAGAGAAGTTGCCGCGTGAGGCTTTTAGGGCATATTTTTGTGGCTCTGAAACATCTCAAAATTGAAATGTTGATTTTTCTTTGAGATGGTTAGTTTTGGGTTTATGGACTGTAGTAATCCAGATAATAGCGCATACACAGTTACCTTATTGTTGATGAGTTTCATGAGATCACATATATATATATATATATATATATATATATATATATATATATATATATATTTCATATTATTTTCTTCCCCCATCCTGCTTCCTGTTGAAAGTCATGATTATTTTTGAATGATTTGCTGAAGAATTGTAATGTTAAAGGGGAGGGGCTGAGGTTGACATAATCTCAGGTCCTGGTTGACATACAAGCGCTGAGGAGGGCAGAGCATGACATGTCTGCGCGTGTAGAGGATCGATCATTTAATACAAAGAAAACCGTAAGAAGAAGATCGTCTAACATGTGAATTCTATGTTATTTCTGTGTCATCCGTCTCCCCAGTGGGATCGATATGGCGGCTGTGCTGTGCAAAGTGGGCTTCAGCGAGGCGGTCGTTCGGTCCAAAATGGCAGCGGGAACGAGCACGTTCGTCCTGGCCTACGCCATCCACAAGCTCTTCGCTCCGGTTCGCATCAGCATGACTCTGGTGTCCGTGCCTCTCATCGTGCGCTACTTCAGAAAGACTGGTCACTTTAAGCCACCTGCACCTTAATGACGCGCCTCTACTCCTCTGCTGCCTCATCGAGCCACACATCCTCACTGTTAATAGCCATAATTTAAAAAACCGCCTGTGTGTATCCTGACTCATTTGCCTTCATCTCGAAACAACTCGCCTTTCATCAGTCATTGTGGATTCAGGTGAAACATTTCCTCCAGTAGTTCCAGTAGAATCAATGTGTTCAGTTGCGTGACTGTAGGATTACAAAGTCTGAAGCATAACGCGTCTTTGTGAAACAAAGTGTACTTGGAGTCATGTTTTAATGCGTGTGCATTCCAAAAAAACAGAAACGAAGGCTGAAAAAGCTCAAATATTTATTTACAATCGGAGGTGTGATCAGGGATTTTAAGCTCTTCTCGTGGGCGGGTTTGTCCCTTAATGCTGTGAAGGTTCAATGTGGAAAGAGCTGATCTCTCCGCCACTGTTAGCTGACTGGGCCGTGTTCTGGTGTTTGGTGAATCAGCAGAATAATTCAGGTTCTCTCTCTCTGTCTCCTACCTCGCTCTTCTATCTTTACTTAGCTCACTCGCCTACGCTGTTTTTATTTCCTGCTGTTGTTTTGCTTGCCTGCTGTTTTTCCTCAACAGCTCTCCTAGCAACTATTGTCTTCTTCTGCTATCCCTTTGCTGTGCCTCTCTATCTTCTCTCCCTCTTGTTCTTTAATTTAGCAAATATCACTGCCCAATGTCGACTACATTCATCTGTGAGTGAAGCTGATTGTAGTTCACCTCAAGCTTCGGATGAAGAATGTTTGCTTGTGAGGGCTTTTTCCTGATTGAATGGACTGCATTTAACTATTAAAAACAGAAGCTCTCTTTTACGTGCCGTGTTTTTGGTATGAAATACCACCATCACTAAGGTGCAACCTTTGGTTGCATTTCTCCCTTTCTACCACACCGGGGAGCTCCTGAACTACAAATACAGCCGTGCCGTTCTTCCTCCATTACTCTGACAGAACTGCAACACACAGTTCTCATCGCTCATAAGATTGAATGTCTTTGTACCCTTAATGTCTTCAAGATGGATCTCAGCATTATATCACCAGAAGGAGCATCACTCATGCGTCCTACAAACACGATGCTAAATGCTTCCCAAACTTCTTTGGTGTTCAGTGTGACGGATCGTTGTCTACAAAGCAAACGATAAAGTCGGTGTACAAATATTGGGAGATTACTCAAAACATAAAATAATTCACAGAATTTCTTGTCACAGACGACCCGATGATCCTTCAACTTGAAACACTGGTCTGAAAAAACTACATTATTAAAACTGCCATGATGGTGTACCATGTTTGGGGGTTGTGTCCTACACTGACCAGTTTTAGTGCTCATAATAATTCATTATTTCTGGCTGTATTTTATCACAGCGGGCATGATGCAATTGCTCTCCTCTCTCTTCCGTCATGTCCTCCCTCGCTCTGCTTGATGGTTTGAAGGGTCAGCCGGCACAGCAAGCACACCTCAACTGGTGTGGTGTCCCTGAAGACCTGTATTGAATGGTAGCTGCTATACGAACAAGACCTGATCTCCTTGCTCTCCTCTCTGTGTGTGTGTTTCTTGGGCCGGTAAAAAATTCAGCAAGGAGACTTGTATAAGCAGAACTAAGAGTGCATGGAGGTCTGTGCCAGATATCAACCCCGGTTTTCCAGAAATAGGATTTTTGGCAGTACTGTGACACGAAGTGATGCAAACCGATCCCACACACACACACACACACACACACACACACACACACACACAGATGGAAGGAGAATCCTGGGCCTCATTAGCCATGATGAGGACAGGGAGCTGCCATCACCTCTCCATCCCCTGCATGTCCCCCATGGCTAGGAACAAATTGGTGACAGCGCTCCCAGCCACTCTGTCGGGCTACCTGCGATGCACTGGGCTCTGTCAGGCGCCTTCCACACTGCATTTGCGTATTAGAGAGTGTGTGTGTGCGTAGAGAGAGAGCTTGGCACCCGAGAAAAAGAAGAGGGAATATCAGCTACTTGGTCACACTCACCGTCACCTTTTGCTCGGGCCCAGAACTGAGTCGTGATACAAGTGAACAGTTCATCTGGTTGGCCTTGAGTTTTATGAAGGCCCCCTCCCCCAGCACGAGGAGGGTTCAAGTCCCAGCCTCAGCTCCCGACTTGAGCCCGCTCCACCTTTTTATTAAAGTCAGAAACACCGTCAGTGCCTCCACTTTCAGAGCTGCACACAGATTGAATCCATTAAGGCTGTATGTTCAGACCCAGGCTGCGTTTCTGACACAAGAGTTGGAAGGCATGTGTGAATATAGCAGTTGCAAAAATGCTGACGCGTGCAGTGATATAGGAACATATGGCAACAACACATACCCCGTTTCTCACACAGACTTTATAGCCACACACTCACTCCCTGACAAGCTGCCTTTCTCCTCCCTTGCACCTTAAAAATAGATTTAATTTCTTCATTCTTATTATTTCTTACTATTTCCTCTCCATCATGTTGTGAACCTGCTCATTATCTCCCCTTATTACCTTTCCCCTGCATCTCCCCATCTCCTGACCCGCTTGGTAAACTTGTTAGCCCTCCAGAGTGTCAGCGTCTAGACGGAGAGGCACCTATTCCGTCAACCTCGCAGGTTCAAAGACATCCTGTGAATTTATTTACAGGATGGGCTGGCATAAAGTTTCACGGTGCACGCAATCATACACATATTATACACGGAACACACACACACTTATTCTCCCGCTTTAACCCTCCTTTCCTCCTATTTTTTGGCCACTTCTCTACCTTTTCCCCCACTCACTGTCTTGCTCGAGCATCTTTTTCTTGCGCTCTCTTTCCCTCCCTCTCCATAGCCCTCCTCTCCTGTCTCCGAGTTAAGTTTAGCAGATGCACCTGATGGCAGCATCATCCTGGAGCACCTGTCAGCTGTCTGCCTTCATCATGGCTCCTCTGCTGCCACAGGGGCCACGGGGAAGTATAAACCTGGAGACAGTCCCTACTATCAACAGCTGCATCTTATTATTTTAAACACTGGTGCCAGTCAATTTCTACCAGAGATGCGTGCATTTTATTATTTTTTTCTGAGCTCTCCGCCTCCTCCTCGTCAGTCTCATTGCTCCTCAGGATTCAGAAGCTCAGCTGTTAAATGTGAGCAATTATAAACGAGCGAAGACTGAGGCAAGGTTGCAGATGGAGAGGCAGAGAGTTTATCTAGCCTGTGACAGAGAAGAGGAGGGAGAGGAAGCAGAAGGCAGAAATTGTGTCAAAATGTTTTTGGCAGATGTGGATTATGTTTTTGACTGTCTGGTACTTTAAGTTATAGCTGAAAGCCTGTCACATGTCTAACAGGCAGCCGGGTCATTCAGTTTGCGCTTTGTTAATGCAACACTTCAGAATACTAGATGTACTGCGAAAGCCTCCGTCTTTTCTCAACCAAATTAATGTTACCCTTTCAAGTCAAGCTGTGGACTCCATTTTGTCGTCAGAGGATCCACAATGACGTTGAAAGTACACTGACGTACACATATCGATTTGGCTGAAGGGATTTGTTTCATCAAAAGATGTTCTAGCGATTATCTACGCACAATGAACATAAAATATAGTCAGCATTAGATGCCTGACTGAAAACAAAATGAAATACAATCGGCTCTTTTTCATTTGGTTTCATCCAGAATTGGTAAAGTGCAATTGCGATGTCCTAGAAAGTAGTTATTATATATTTGATTTTCATCCAGGAAGAGCTTCAATAGATGTTTTGCAGTGTGTCGCCTTCTGGTTATTTTGTCTTCTTCTTTCATGCACTGTACTTAGTGCAGAACATTGATAATTAGCAATGGGGATGACAAGCCAACAAATCATTTTTTCCAACCATTCCACTAAAATCTCTTGTCAACAATGAAGATGCATTTAACCTACAGGCATGCATTGTGTTGTATTCCATCCTCCTCATTTCCTCTTAAATCACCTCTAGAGAGTATGAATACACTAAAACTGTGTTTCTTAGTCAATAGGATTACTACACAGATAGTTGTTTTGGGATGTTTTCATGTAAAGTTGCCATGCTACTAGGGGTGTAACGGTTCACCAAACTCACGGTTGGGTTCGGTACGATACAGTGGAGCCACGGTTCGGTACGTTTCGGTACAGTAGAAAACTATAAATGCCAGAGAAACGTACTTGATTTTAAAATATAGTTATTCATCACAACTAACATGAAGTTATTCTTTGACTTTGAACAATGATGGAACTATACCTGAGTGACCCATCTTCTGGGGTGTCTTCTTAGCAACACATAAGCATAAAAAACAAAAACTGCTCCTTAATGTTATGAAGTATTGTTACTTACATCTTGTATTGTTACTTACAGCTTGCAAAAGAGATTTTTACCGAACGGTTCAATACGAATATGCGTCCCGTTACACCCCTACATGCTACATATATATTTTTATAGCCTGATACTTCATTACAGTTCCAAAAGGGAAGGCAACATGAGACTTTGAGGTTTTAAACAAATTATCTAGTCCACTTATTCTGGATGACAAAACAAGGGTGCCCATTTTTGTTTCATTCATATGTGTGTTGCAATATAAATGTGTGTCAGTAACACAAGTAGGTTAGAGTAAGAAAGAGGCTCTCCGAAATCGAATAGAAGAGCACTCTACTGCATCGCTACGTCTGAAGATCTCAGAAATGAAGTTGGTGAATAAAATGTTATCATAAAAAAGAAACGACAGCCAAAAGTATGGAAATATTAAGTTGTTATCAGTTATTAACATTTAGATTATCTTCTACATGACTTCTTTCTCCGCTCTTTCACTATAATGTTATCACACCATCTTCCTCTTTGCTGGAGGGACAATAGACGTCTGCTCATAGAGATGAGGGCAAAGGTCATTTGAACTGTCTGCTGCGTCAGGTCAGTTTAAGATGACTTTTTAAATGACTTTTTGATAAAGATGGAAACTAAATGTGTGACCGTCAGATTTCAAGACAAAAAAAGTTCACAATTGACCCTTCACTAGGCCCCGCCCCCTGCTGCTTCTCCATCAAACTGTCAGAGCTGCCATGGAGCCCACACTGTCACTAACTGCACTCAAAAATGAAACCGCGATTACAGAGAGAAGCAGACAGACAGAAGGGTCAGCAATACACGTTTGAAGGATCTATCCAGGATGTGAGACGAGCGTAGCATAGAAGTGCCACTAGTTCATGATGCAGTTACGTACTCTGCTGATGTTGGCTTCACAGGTTTTTACGTCGAAAAATACCGTTTTAAGAAATGTATATGTCTGTCCAACCTCTCTGGGTAACAAGTATCACTGTAAGACAATGTTTCACCGTGAATACATCTAAATTCAAAGCCAGAAGGAAATTTAAAAATCTGAAAAGATTGCATGAGAGTCTATGGAGCAGCGGTCGGACCTCGATTAGAGCTGAAATGACGCGATGAGCGGCTCGTCTGGATTCGAGGACCGGACTTAGCGACGGGTCAGTTTCCTCCAATTGATTGCTTGGACACTATAACAATTAGAGGCACTATACCGATCACCCGATGACTTGCTGTAAAACCAGCTATAAGTATAAAAGTTTCTCGTGTGGCATCAAACTATTTCAAAATCACAGGACCGAGATGATCAGTCATAATCATTATGTTTGCACTCTGGGGGAGGAGTGAACCAAAACTACAGCAAGTGCAACACGGAGCCGTAAACCACAAATGAGCTGCCGTTATCGATTGAAGACTGTTTGTCTGTACTCACTTCATAATGAACGCATCTCATAAATCCTCCTTAAATGATTCCCACAGCCCAGACTGTCTGCTCAGTGGAGGGCGCTCATGGATCAAACCATTAACAGGAAACCAGGCCATAGTGTTGAGCGAAGGGCAACCAGCTCAGGCCCCAGATCATCACCCCGCCCCAACCCACCACCCTCTACAAACCTAATGGAAAGCAAACAGACAGACAATTTCTTTCAATTAGCCCAAACTGGCCAGCCCAATACATTTTAGTTTGTTCCTCAAGACGTAAGCGCCCTGTTGCATGTCCTGCTGAAAATGAAGACTAATGGGGTATTGTGGAGCTGCTGAGTGCTTGATTTTGTGCCACTATAGCACTCGCCCGCTCTCCTTTTCTTTTCTTTTTGTTCTCCTCGCCTTTCCCTCCTCCCTTGAGTTAACTGGAATCAGTGCTGACCAGGCACAACACCCCTTTTTAATACATGTATTCACGGCTTCGATTCATTTTCTGTTTTAAGCATTATTCCTGAGTAGTTAGGCGGAGCTATTCATCACAGCTTGACAACAGCTGTGAAAGTAACCATCGTTCACCACCGGTGTCAGCCGAAGTGAGTAAGACTCTTCCACTCAGCTTCCTACTGGATGACGTCATGTTTTTAAACAGCACGTTTTATGGGTATATGAGCTATAAGTTTTTATTTATTCAGTTGGGACTGTTCAAAATGGGCAGGTGAGTATTTTGATGTTTAAGTTTTTCTGTCTTACGTCAAAAGACATGTTGTCTTTACTAGAGGTAGAACAACCACTCTTTTTTTTCTCTTTTTCATTAAAAGTAGTAATACCACACTACACACTATAGTACAGAAAGTACAAGTTAAAGTACTGCCTGCATTCAAAGTTTTACATAACATGACATTTGAAAACTTAAGTAAAGTACAAGTGCAAGTACCTTGAGTACTGTAGATGTAGTTGGTTCATTTCCACCACTGGACATCAATGAGCAGGTTTAGTTAAATGACATAACCATTGAAGAAAGTACTGGTGTATGCCACTTTTCCTTTCGGAAAAAACGGATTTAACAGCAATGGCAATAACAACAATAAAGACAAATAATCGATTCAGCATATTTGCCGTCAAACGTTGATGTATGGGAGATCCTCAGGCCACCGCTGGTTGATGAGGGAAGAAACAAAGTTGCTTTGTCATACAGAGAAATATTAACTACAAGCGAACAGGGGCCAAGGAGACATTGATTTTACATTTCAGGACTCAGTCAAAGAGAATCATGGATGGCAATACGACTGTGATTTGCCTGTGCTGCTCATTAAGCTTAACATCTACAGTGTATGTCGACCCCCTGGCAATGTGGGAATAGGATTTACAGGGACAGGTTAAATACAGTTCAATGCTTGGGAGAGGTGAAGTCACATGATGGTTAATAAAGGTGGCTGGAAGAGGTTGTGAGATACAACGCAGCGTAAGAAAGGAAGAGGGGGATCAGAGAAATGGAGAGTTGTGGGACGGATAGAGAAGAAGAAGGGGGGAGGAGGAGAGAGAAAGAACGAGAAACTCCATTATTATAGCCCGAACAGATAAACTATGCATCAAAGTGTAGCGTTTATTGAAAAACCATTTTTATGTGTGCTTTGAGGGCATGAAAATGAGAGCCCTATGTTCAAACACATCAATACGAAACTGCAGCAGCCGATGTATTTCTTCTTTTTCTTTTTTTTCTTCATCTTCTTTTCCCTAAGATTCCCAATCAGATCTGGTGGCTCCCTGCAGGCTTTTATGCCAGCCACAAATGGTCCGACTGCCAGACTGACAAACACGCAATCACTCAGAGTGGAGAGGGAAGAAAGAGAAACAGAAAAAAACCTCAGCCTCACATCATAAAGGCCCCTTTTAATAAGCCCATGAAAAAGAGCAAGTAATCCTTTGTAATGATTTCATTAAATGCCCTCATCACACCTGGAGATAATTCCATTATGATTGTGGCAATAAAATGAGGTTTTCATCAAGACCCGCAGACAGAAGGAGGAAAACCAATTATTCCTCTCATATTCAGACATGACGTTGCCTCTAATATTATGATATTAGGCTATTTGGCAGAATTGATGACATTCACGTCAATCCACAATGCTGGAGGAGCGTTGCCCCCACTGATAATACCAGACATGGTTAACATGCTTCATGCTGCAACCGTGGAGGGATAATCATTTGTGGTGTTCACGTGCACATTACAGAAACACTGCCTTGTTGTTGGAACCTCATATCATAGTCATCAACCTTTTACACATGTTGTTTTTGCCTTGCCTCAATACACCTAAAGCAGGCGTTAAACACATGCTGCTGCTGAATTTGCAAGCAAACTAAAAGGTGAAAATATCTTCTCTTATCTTCTCTCATTATAATACTTTATTACAAGTTAAACATTATATTATACATACATTATGGAGGAAGCTGAACACACAACATTGACATATTATCCCTTTGCAAAGTGTTCATGCTTTACACAACCAGCAGTCACAGAGCAACATTAGAATTCATTTGAAATCATATTTCCAATTTCCAAGTCCAGTTTTCACCGTCCCTTTTAGCTCTTGTTTTTGTTTAAGTCCACCACCTCGTTTCATGTTCGTTTCATGTTCCAACTTGTCCTGTCTCATCTGTTTGGTGCTCGCCTAATATGTTTCATGTTGATCAGAAAAATGTTGTATGTAACCTGCAATTTCCTGTCTTGGGACCAGGAAAGTGACACCTCCACTTCTAATCATGCCCACAAAGCGTTGATTGGCTGAGTTGTTTTTCGCTCAAACTTAAAGACATGTTGCACAACTCTCCTTCTCCAGGCGTTTTAGGCTGTCCTGCCATTAAGACCTGTGTCCAGACCTTTGTCATGCTGAATCAAAGGCAGAATAGACAAACATGTTTGGTAGGTAATGTATGATGCTGGGGAAGAGTTCATCTTGATGGACTTGCACTGAAGCTCATATTGGTCTGCAACTCCCTGTGTGTGCATTCACAAAATAAGAAATGTGTTGTTTTTTGAAACAGCTGTCACTGAGTTCACACCAGACCTACTTGAAATATAACAATCAGATACGTGGGCAGCAATTAACTCACTGGTCTGGAACCAGGCCAATTTTGTGCCGGTAGCGTACAGTGAGTTAATTCATGATTTTTTGTTGAGAGTAGCTGTGAGAGCAGAGGTTGTGGGCCAGAAAACCAGAATAATTAGCTGAAAAATCCTCAAAGAAAATAGAAAAATGAAAAAGCTCTGTACTTGGGCGATAGTTCTCGTGGGTTTGTCACTACATGTGACCCCCTTTCACATAACACACAGTCATACGATTCATTTTTACTGTTAAGATATTAATTAGTGAAGCTAAGAATAAATCCATCCAGCCACAAAGCAAAGAGATGAAAGTAAAGGACAGTAAATCCCATAGAAGTGTGGATCCTCATTGCACGCCTCACGATTCATTACGATTCACCCGTCAACACTTTAAATCCACTACGATTCTTGATGCATCTCAATGTATTGCATCAGCAACTAATCAATTAATACAAGCAGTCAGATAAATATGAACTCCTTATGTATTTAGAATATCAAACCACAACAGACTATGATATGAAAAGCTGTATTTGTTCAATACCAGTATCTGTGTGACTAGGGCTGTGTATTGGCAAGCACCGTACAATATGATACGTGTCGCGATACACGTCTCCCTATAGACGATATATCGCGATATATTGAGATACAATACGATACATATTGCAATACTATTGTTTTTTAATGATATTGTAAAAATAGAAGCTGGAACTACGACTTGCTGTGTACCACCTGGATAGTCTAATATGTACATCACATATTGATAACTTAGCGGACACATTGCATCAAAACCACTTCAAAAGATATTTGTATTGCAGAGTCACTCAGCAGTGAATACACTGAACTGAAACGCACTTGCCAGAAAAAGTATATGAAAATAAAATGCGTTCTGTATTTTTTGCTTATTGTGTCACTGACCACTTACATGTAGATCTCTAAAATGAAATAAAAATGGGAATAAAAGTTGGATACTGTGAGGACACACAGTATTCCAGGTATTCCTGTTGTATTTTTGCACAGGAAATCGGGTCTAACCTACAAAACATAATAGAGAGAAAGTCAAAGAGAGCAAGAGGGGAGGGGGAGAAAGGGTTTCATTAAAAAGGGAACCAAAACAGAACTTCAGCACTCCCACAATCCTGTCAGCTGGCAGTGTGGAGGTACAGTATGGTGCTCACTACAGAACTTATATTATTGTTACAAAAATTCTGGTACGTCAAAGAAAATGTGACAAAGGAGAAATGGTGAGGATGGTAGGCTGTCTGGAGGAATTGGAAGATGTGTTTTTGGCATTCAAGTCACAGTCCTTTTGAAAAATGCATCAAAGCAATTGCAGAACTCGTGGGACTGGGTTTGGGCACACAAAGTCATGACCGTCATCCAAACCTCATTGGTGAGGATGGAAGGGAGCTGCTGCTTATAGTGGAGGGTTTGAAATGTGCTGCTGTGCCACTTAATAATAAAAACAAAGTGCCCTGTCAGACCGGGGTAACACAGATTCCTCTAGTTTCTGTGGATGTGCCTGTTTAGATGTAAAGTGTGTGTGTGTGTGTGTGTGTGTGTGTGTGTGTGTGTGTGTGTGTGTGTGTGTGTGTGTGTGTGTGTGTGTGTGTGCACGCATGCTACTGCGTCGAGAAATAATTAGTCAGTTGCGGTGACTGGTATTTTCCGTGTCTCTCGAAAAACTTGGAAACAGATTGTGTTGTTTTTCATGCTTACATTCACACGTGGCTATTAGCTGAACTGCCTTCTGCTTTAAGAACAACTCTCTCCTCTACCTTCTGCTGCAAAACAATTTAATAAAATCACAAATAACGATGGCCACAGTCTAACTATGGCTTTCTTACATGTGCACTGACGGTTAGGAATTGAAATGAGATCACTCGCAGATGGATAATTCCCTGCAGATGTCCTACCCTCCACTCATCTTCTGCTTTGTAATTCTTGGCCAAGATTTCTCTAAAAAAACAAGAAGAAGTTCATCACTCTGCGTGTTTGAAGCAGCAATGCTCACGCTGTTATTACTACAGCTACTGTTATTACTACACTGTTATTACTTCAGCTCTGTCCAGTCTGGTAAATAGGCCTACACACGTGATGTTTTCTGTGATCGTGTTACGGTGATTATATGATTTATTAGACGAGTAAAGCATGACTGATACTGTTTTTTTAGGGTAGAAAGGGATATTGATATTTGAACTCTTCAGTAATAAATCAGCGGTATTATTTGTATCAGGGCTGCAAACAACAATTTTTCAATATCAATTAATCTGCAAATTATTCTCTCAATTAACCAATTTTTTTGTATAAAATGTCAGGAAATTGTGAAAAATAGCAAATATTACCCATAACCCAGATCCATAACCACAGACACATTAAAACAGCTTGTTTCATTCAAAACTCATTTATATTCATTTTACTGAATGAGAAAGAGCATTCAAGAGCCTGGAACCAGGGAATATCTGGCACTTTGTCCTGAAAACAACGAATCAATCAAGGTCCTGATTCATTTTCTTTCGATTGACTGATCGATCAATCAACTAATCGTTACAGGTCTCATATTCATTATTTTAACATAAACACACAACATAGACAATAACAACCACATGTAGTTATTAAAGAACTGTGACCAAGATGTACTCAGCAGGACATGTTGGAATTGTAAATAAATAAATAAAATCAATGCCGTAGTGACATTGTTACTGTATGACCTAAAATGTATATTTCTGCCGTGCAAGCTTTTTATTAATCATAAGCTGCCATAAAAGCTGATGATGATGACGAGCTAAAATCAGCTGATAATATAGGTTTATGACTCGTTCCATGTCAAGCTCCTCTGCCCTCCACACCACAGTACCAGTCTTGGCTGGTGGTCTACCGAATAGCCCCTCACTCTGTCCACGGACACCGCTGCAAGGTTCTGCTCTGTTGATGCACCTTGCAGTCTTTGTTTCTGAGGCAAAGCCACTGAAGGATTTAGCATTTCTCTCTACATGTTATTTATCATGTTGTTGTTCTATGCGGTAATTCAAAGTGTTCGGTATCCAATGCAGTATGTGGCCACAGATAATAAAAAAGAAAAAAATTGGATTTGAAATTGGTAAGTAGCTATCACGCTCTGTGGAAAGTCATTGACTTCAGACTAAACCTGAATAAAACATGAAAAGCAAGATTAAACTGTGTTCATTCTAAAAGGACATGTTTTGCATTTGGGAAAATATGTTCACTTGCATTTTTGACGACATACACAAAGAGGAGTATGTACTCCAGATTATGCAGACTGCAGGGTTTTTCTTACAGAACCGAACAATATATACTCAAATCTGAACCCCACAAACCTCTATTGTCCTGTTTTTATGAATATTATGGTTTGTGCAAGTTCTTCACAACTAAACTTTGTTAGTCTACACTGAAATTAATTGCAGCTTTGGGGCATGAAGCACCTATTATTATCGGTGAAATTCAAAAAGACCTTAGAGTGCATCATTATTCCAGACAGATCATGTCCCTGTAGTGAAAGGACACGGGGAGATATACCCCTCTGGGGTCCATGTAAGAAGATGACACTGTATTGAATTAACAGAATATTAGGAACGTTTACCTTTTTAATGAGGTTGGTGAAAATATCAATTCCCAATCACAAAGGAATTTCTAGTCACAGTAACTGTACAAAAACAAAAGAGTTTTAAATAAAGAACTGAGACAAAAAAGATCAGGAAGCTACTCATAGTATTTAGTTTATTCAGAGTAAATTACATAGATCAGGGTAGGGGGCCCTGTCTCACCTTGTTATTGGGCCTAGAATCTAATAGTGGCATCCTGGTTCTGTGTGGTGGAAATAGAGATTACACTTCACAATAAACACAGTCACAGTAAATCTCTGTATGATCATGAGCCTCAATCCCAAGGAGAGATATCAGTAACACAGCCATCTATTGTTCGGAAGCTGTCCTGGTGGGATCACATGTTGGGGCCACCACCTATTTGTACAGTGGGGCCGACTGAGTTTGGATAACGCTGCTGTATTCCCTGGACAGTTCAAAGTCGTGTCAGTGAGGGGACTCGCGACGACTCACAACTCTCTAAGGACAGAAAGAAAATCTTGTTCGAAATGTATCGGAGTTCAGGATGTGTGAGTGTGTGTGTGTGTGTGTGTGTGTGTGTGTGTGTGTGTGTGTGTGTGTGTGTGTGTGTGTGTGTGAGAAAAGAGATAAAAAACAACTGTACCATATGTCTTAAACCTGAAATTACTGTCTTTTTGGCCACTTGGTGGCAGCAGAAACATACTGTGAACACAACATTGACATTAACTAGTTAGCAAACACTTGCTGATTTAGACATCAAGCAGACCCAACATTGTTATTAATTTGGTATTTTGTGTCCGGATACCTGATGAACGCAAGGCCAATATTCACCTTCCTTTAATCTCAGTTTGGCTCCTTAAAAACAGATATATGCTGCAGAAAAACTGTCTGCTGAAAAGGTATAGGGCATGGTGGTCTTTAGAGCTTTTCCGCTGAAAGCGATGTATGAGAGCGGCGAGAGTATAATTACAGGAAAGCAAAACAATCCGCTAGAAGGCACTAAAATGCTTCATAAACCTGAGGGGAGCTGAAGAATCGGGTGATAATGCTGGGTCAGTTCATGGGCTACCCCTTTTACATTAAACAGTCATTTGATCCATTAATATGAAAATATCGATGAGTGCAACTTCAATTAAATAAATCCACCCAGCTACAAAGAATTGATTGGGAAAGTATTTTAAAAGAAAAGTAAAAAAACAAAAGAATATATATAGATATATTATGTCTATATATATTCCACTTAACTATAACGCCAGTGGGAAACAGATTTGGATATTGCACTCTGCCTCTTTGTTTAAACATTCGGCCTGCAATCCGTTTGGGGGAACAATGGAGGAGACTGATGAAGGAGGGGGAGCATGTATTGACTTTTTCTCGCTCCTCTTTCATCTCAATGCATCTCATTTCCCCCCCTATCCTCTTCCGTTGAACACCTTTCCTTCCCCATCAACCTTCATCAATCTCTCTATCCCAGCTGGGTGAAAAATGGCACCTATTACTTTTGTCATGTGGTATAAAGAAAATAGCATTCTTTCCACTGACAAACGTCAGGTAAAACAACTTATGGTGACTCACGAGACCGCAGGACCAAGGCCCCCGCAGCACAAATCACTCACAAATATTGGACAACTTTTACACAGTAAACAGAAGTTAAAAGTTGGGGAAATGGGTGGAGATAAAGCAGACTGAACCAACCGAGCCTCTACTCGTGGTTGAAATATTCACCAACAGGCGACAACAGTTTACTAATGGTCAAACAAATAACACCGCACAGTAAAAGTCCTGCATTTAATTTCAATTCTTACATGATGCTGGATGGTTTGATGAATGAATTGAATGGTTTTAGTTGTGAGTCAAAACATTTCTCTGCCAGGTAAATATACCCTCTGAAGAAGAAATACACAGTAAGTAGTATACAGTTGAGTTGCATATTTTTTTACCTGCTTTTGGGGGCCTTATATATATATATATATATATATATATATATATATATATATATATATATTAGTGCTGGGCAACGATTCAAATATTTAATCGCGATTAATCGCATGGATTTTTTGCGATTCATCGCGATTAATCGCATTGTCATGCAAAGTTCAATAATGAATTCAAAAGTAGTGTATTGCACACTTTTATTTTAAAAGTACTGCTATATGAACAAAAGGGCAATAACATTTGGTTCACGAGATGCAGGCAGCATGTTTTATACTTAATGTGAATATAATTCATACTTTGTTGGCATCTTATTCTGAAAACCGGATGTTCGTCTGAAGAAACCGGATGTTGTCTCACGTTAATCTTTCCGTTAACTTTCAAAGTCCTTCGCTCGCTCCCGACCTGTGCCGTTGAAATGCGTTTACCGTGAATTTCAGCAGATAGGTGCACTAAAATGACTCACGATAGGATGTTTGCTGGCTTTTATCCCACTGTTCTTGTCATCCTCTTGTTGTTATGGATATGTATTGTCTCTTGTCTTTCAATAAAAAGTAAAAAAAGAAAATTATAATAAATAAATAAAATGCGTTAACGTGCGATAAAATAATTGTCGGCGTTAATTAATGAATGCGTTAACGCGAAATGAACGTGTTAACTTGCCCAGCACTAATATATATATATATATATATATTGTGATATTGGGGTACAATGAGTTAGAATAGCAACATAATTCAATATTTTCATATCTTAACATAATAGATCTGTAGCTGTTTGGGGTCCTTATAGTTGAGGCCCCAGGCAGTTGCCTACCTTGCCCAATGGTAAAGTCTGCTCCTGGTTTATTTTCTTGTTAACCAGAGTGTAAATTGCTAACATTTGCTAATTAGCACTAAACACAGTATAAGGCCAGCTGCAGCTGATGGGAATGTTAGTTTTGGAGGTATCTCATCATAACACAAAGTACTGAATATCTTAAAATATTGATTCATCCTCTGGAGACATAAAATGACAAAATACAAAACACGGAAATCCATCCAATAGTAATGGGATGTTTAAGTCGGTCCAGAGCCACGACAGCGTGGCTAAAAATGCAACCACTTTGCTTCACCCGCTTAAGCATGATGAATGGTGAGAACACAACAGGTACTGTAACGTAGGGAAAGTGACAACCTGTGCATTTCGCACAGTGTGGCATTGGTGTTAATTACATTAGGTTCCAAAGTGCTGTGAAGGAATTTGTCTGCAGTTGCTGTTTCACCGACTAATCAATTGACATCATGTCAGGTACAAATGTCTCGACCCGAGGGACACGTAGGACGCCGCCATTACTTCTCTCTTCTCCGCTTCTTGCAAAAAAAGCAGCAGTGATGCTATTCATAAAACAAACAGTGGTGTGTCATTCTTGAAACGACAACAGAATGTGAAATGAACTAACATATGCTTTCTGGGTGTGAGGTCTAAACATGAAGCCATTACAGGAGCAGGCTGCACTGCTGCTGCATCTCCCGGAGAAAATGTTTGGAAAATGTCAGTCTGTATCTGTCTTGTCAGTAAAAATCGGATTTTAAGTACCTGCTGTTTTGTTGTTGTATAACAACACACGTTAGGACACAGAGAACTCAATGAGCCTCAGTGGAAACATACAGTGTCCTCAACAGATGTGATTATGAGGATTAGGACTGTCTCTCACCCCCTCTGACTCTCTCATTCGTCCAATGGGAGGGAGAGCGAGGGACAGAGCTGAGGGCATTGGCAAAAGGTTTCACTGCACTGGCCAACATACTTCATACTTCAGCTAACAAACAGCTCTTTCTTTTAATCTGCACAGGACTTTAATTCACATGGATACATTGGTCAGACATTAGCTGTTTTTACTTTTTATGTAGTTTCGTTTTCATTTGGAGAATATATTTGCTTATTTTGGAAGAATAATAAAGATGATTAAGACCACGATTGAACAAGCGAAGAAACATCCTGGGGTAGGTTGTATCATATTCATGTGGCTATTGAGCTCTGTGGTTATATCTATGATTATATCAAGCTCTTTCTGTCACATAATGACGAGTAAAAATCGGACATTTGCAAACGAAAGTTCCGTTGTTTACTTTTTGTGGATCGCTTTTCTGGGATGTTTTGGTTTTAAAGTTTCAGACATTTGGTCATCACTTTTGAATTCACTGAACGGTGGGAAAGCCTTACTTATCTCTGTAAAAATAAACATACTGTACATATATGTCCAGAAAGTAAACATGTGCAGTATATTATGTACAAAGTATATATGAACACACAAAGCACATTTTCCACTAACTTGCAGTCTGTAATTACTATACCTAAAATAGAAGATACATTTTTTTTTATTATGGAGCAATCTAAAGCAAAAATGGAAGACATTTGCTGATTACAGATTTTAAAAATGTGAAGATTTGCTTCATTTCTTGGTCTATAGAAAATAGAATATCAGTGTTTTGTGCTGTTGGTTGTATAAAACAAACATTTACAAAATGTCTCCTTGGGCTCTGGGAACTTGTGATGAGCATTTTGCACCATTTTCTGACATTTTATAGACAAATCAATTATTTAACAAAACTATTGGCAGATTGATTGTTCGTGCGCAAATCAAGTGTAACAAAACATATTATACTGTAATATCTGCCACGATGACAATATACTACAAAATATACCTGAAAAAGACGACATTCCTACTAAGCTGTTTACAATATAATAATGTAATATAACAAATGATTATACAACATAATATTCAACGGGGTGTAACGGTACGCGTATTCGTATTGAACCGTTCGGTACGAGGCTCACGGTTCGGTGCGCATGACGAACCGAATACGTTTGAATAAAAAAAATAAAAAAAATATATATATATATATTTTTTTAAAACCTTTATTTAACCAGGTAGTCCCATTGAGATAAAAAATCTCAAAGGGACTCAATGCATATAAATCCAGTTAATATCAAAGTCGTTCATAATTTTTTAAAGTAGGTATATTTCTCCTTCTGACCAGAAATGTGGGCTTTTCTTTTGGGCATGCATATCTACACCAGCCTTGAAAACTGTTGGTTTGTGTACAATATACAGAACTGCGGCAAAAACTCCAATTGACACACTTATTCAGAATGCGTAACCAAAGAATGCTCCTAAATCCTGTATAATATCGGCATATCCCACATGTCTGGAATCACAAAAAGATATTTTCGGAATGAGGCCTAATTCGCAATATCCAAATAGAACATGCGGCCTCCATGACCCGTATCAAATTAGTCATTTTCGATTGAAGAGTAGAATATTAGCGTGCGTTGTCAATATTGACATTAATGTAACATTAACACCATAACCGGCTCCGTTGATTGAATGAAGTCTGTGAGATGGAGCTGAAAGCTCTAAAAGCCAGTAAGTGGACCTTTGACCTTAGATTCTTTTGTTACATAACATTAAAACAACCATCATTACTGATTTGGTCATCTGAACTAACAACAAGCACTGTGACTGCACATGATGACTGAGCATCACGGTCATGTTGATTTGCTTCATTGCTATAATGACAACATGAAGAAAGAAAGACACAGAAGCTGCCTGTGCTTGTTTTCTGTTGGCTCAGAGCGATGCTGAGGGTGACCCAAATTCATGGGTTGACGGGGTTGGTTTGGCAGTGCACCATAAAAGGAATAAGGGCAGCAAGAGTATCGAACCCCAGCGACTATAAAACACTTCCTATATCGGTCCGACTCAATGGTAAAATGGGAAACTCTCTCTTGTGTGGCAGGATAAAAAGATATCAGAACTAGGGAGTGGACAGCTCCCAACACACAGGCCTGTCTTGATTATTTGTTTTGTTTTGTGTGTGTGTGTGTGTGTGTGTTTGACTGATCAAAGCTGACCTGCTTCTGTTTTTTTGTGTGCGGGTGGCTGTTTGTGTTTATTTTAATGATCGAAGCTGAGCGTCTGCAGTCAGCGTGGGGAAGTTGAGAAGCTCACAATGAACCAACTTGTAGATTTAGCAAACATCAAACCCATGCTGAGGGAGCACCATGCGCTATCTGGGTAAGCAGCGGAGCGCACGCATGTGCACGTGTGCACCCGTACAGTAAGGTTGTGGCTCATTTCCAGGGTTATGTTTCCACTGTTCCTACGGCGGCAACCTAAGTTTACATACAATAGTTAACTATAACTGACGATCAAATGTTGGATGGACTTCATGAATAGTTTCATCACGTTGAGAATATTGCGCGGCACACTGACAACTTACCTTAAATGGCAATATGACTTAATTTGTTTTTATATGCTCTCTTGCAAGCACTTGAAACTTCAAGCACTTGAACAACATTTTCAACCTGATTATGCAAACTGTGAATATTATTTCCTCAATTGGAGAAAAAAAAGTGTCGCTCCAGTGCACTCTGGCAGCGTTACACCTAAGTTAGCACACTGCACAGTGCATTACTAAGACAGCAGACTGCCATTAAACGGCAATTACCTTGTTGTTAATTGAATAATCATTGAAGTCATTTTTTATGACAGTAATTTTCCAATGGATTGAAAACAAAACCAGTCATTTGAAGATCTCACTTTGGCTTCCAAGAAATTGTGATATTTTACAGTTTTCTGACTTTTAATGAACACAATTGATTTAAGAAATTAATTGGGATTAATTGGCCATAAAAAAAAAAATTTAGTTGCAGCCCAATTCCTAATCTCTACAATACCGACACTTGGGCATCTGATCACCTGAGTGTGTGTCTGAAGCAGGAGGTCCATGTTCTAAGTCGGAGTTGTTAAATAGTTGTGTGTACCCGAGGGAGAGACATTTTCCTCGTCTCTCTACTGCGGCTTTAAGTTAGTGAATGTCAAAGTTGTATCATTCTCCTAATCAACAACAAGGCAAGTGCCATTGCAATCAGACAGAAAAACAGACGTCTAGATGCAGCTGAGAAGAGACATCCTTCAGTTCAACTTGATCAAACTGTCATCTCTCTACAGCTTGACTAGATCTGTGCAGGCTGAGAACAGCTGTTTGAATGTGGTGTGACTCCCCCCCCCCCCTTTCTCTCCCTCTGTCTCCTACAGTACACAGAGAATCATGTAGCAAAGTAGACAGGGAATGTATGGCAGCGTAGCGTTGATGAATAGATGCTGCTCGGTGAGAGGATTGACACAGCTAAGCTTTAGGTGTTTAAGATGACATACCACATTATCCCCCTGTCCCCCTTATGCGCTTTTCTATTTTAATTCCTGTCATCATCACTGCTCAGCACATCAAATGAAAGTGTGTGTGTGGATGTGCACATTCGTGCCTGTGTGTTTGAGTGCTCAGACTGTGCGTGTGTGTTTGTGTGTGTAAGCTCATTTACGTGCATGTGTGTGCACATACATGCATATGTCTCGCTCTCAATTTGTGTGTGTGTGTGTGTGTGTGAGATGCTGTCGATCAGTCTGACAGGTATAGTGTTGAGGAGGAGAGGCTGGCACACACAGAGATGCAGCAGCTCTTTTTCCCAGCGTGTCCTTGTCCGCTCAACCCAGGCTGACAGTGAGCTTCCTCACACATGGCCTGGGCCTCATGCATATGGAGGAGGGCAAGGAGAGTAAAAACAGGAATAACAACTACCCGTGTACGTGTGTCTATACAGTGTGTGTGTGTGGGTGGGGGGGTTTCTACACAGGTGTATGTTTATGGTACATATCACAGCCAACCACTTGATAGAATATGTTTGTTTATCCTCATATGTCTCTGTGGTCTGGGACTAATGCATTCCTCCTCTCCTCTCCTCAGTTAATCCCTCAGTTTGTCTTCCTGATGCTGGGCATTACAGGTGCCACCCTCTATCTGCTCCGCCTGGCGAGTGGACCTCATGTCATGTAAGATGGTTGTCTGTCTAAACTTGTGCGTTACTGCATAATATTTTGGGTGCCCAGTTACGGCTGCATGTTCAAGGAAGGTGGTTGGAGTGACTCACATATCAAAACACATTTTATTACCTGTTTCATATACTGCCATTTACTGCCTGCTTACTCCTCACTCACCACTCGTAACACCGGCCCCTGGCTGCTCGGGGTCGCAAGTGATAACACAGGTGAGGTCATTGACCGCCAGCTGCTACTCTGCAGCCATGAGACACGGTGGGGTATTGTTTTGGACTGTGTGTTTGGCTAACAGCTAATGGAACTACAAGTACACACTAGTCACTATTATGCAGTACCTGTACTTCAACATTCTACTCTTTGGCTATACCCCCTCTGCCCTCTCCATATCAAGTTATCTGGATGAGTCATAGGCCGTTTGAACAGGAAAACGTTGTGGAGATCATCTGGACAAGCCAACACTTAGCCCGACACGGAGGAGGGGGTGGTGAGAACTAGAGTACTACAATTTATATGTGCGCAAATATAATTCATGAAACAATATTTAAACATTTTCAACAAAGCAGACATTGCCAGAAGAGTTACATGTGGCTGTGATGGCCTACTTGTAAATAATAAAATTATCTTTCGACGATAGCAAGTTCTGTCACTAAGCTTTTGGGGCTAGTAGCCAAAAAATAATGGTCCACAATTAAGTAAAATTGGATAATTGCATTAAGTCACAAACCTTCAAATTGTCCTAAAACCAATGTCTGTAATAAATTGTATTCACTGTTGAAATTCAGCATAATATGTACGAGCATCCTGATACTGCTCCTAATACCTGAGGAAAAAAGATGCTGGGTGCAGCACTTTCTAACTAGACAGACGCATGAGGCAGCACACACTCTGTCCTCGTTGGGAACAATTAAGAATGACACTTGCGCTCAGGAAAGAAAACGCTATATGCTCACAGATAGTGCCAACTTCTGACCAAACTACACTGTGCAGTCGACTTTATTCGCTCAGCCTAATTTGCATTCCTTGTTGTTTGCAACATTTCAAAGTTTGCTTAAATTTGCTTGACAACAGAATGGAAACATGGCTATTATGAGCTGAATCCAAACCTTGGACACATAAAGCTGTGGCTCATTTGAGAATTTTGAATCGTGCCAATAGAGTCGGGTCCCGATAGCCAGTCAGCTTTTGGATCTGTGTCCTGGTGTGACATAAACCCAGATCGCTCAGCTTTGAGGCAAATAAATCTCACTTGTTCTTATTAGCAAAGAGCAATCCTTTTTGCTGGTGCTGTTCGTCCCTTTCGCCGGAAGAAATAACACCAAGTGTCACAGACAGCAGATAGCCAGTTGTACTTTGTTGACGTACATTTTGTAAATAACCAAAGGCAAACAAAAACGATGGTCAATCACGCAAGTTCTGTAAGACGGTGTGCATACTTGGGTGAGAAAAAAATGGAAAGTGTCTGTCTCTTATAACAAGTGGATGGTTGGTCTTATTGAACTACAAAAACAAAAGCAGAGTTACCCTTTATTTATTAACAATATAACAATCTTTGAACCTTTTCAGCTAAATCGTTCTGAATCTGGACCTCCAGTATGGAAGAAGTAAGGTGTGCAAAAAAAGAAAGCTACATCTTTAAATTCAGTGCATCAAGTACCAATATATTCATAATTTATCATGTTATGCGGCTGATATCATTTTCTACTCTGCTTCTTCCTCAGCCAAAACAAGTTGTTTACGTTACAGTTGAATTGAGACCACAATCAAGTTTCTAAAAATGCATTGGACAATGGTCTCTTGGTTTTTTTAAACTTGAACAACGGACTGGGCTCTATTACAGATGTTGAAAGTGAAACAATAAGATTTTGATCAGAAATTTGAAAAATATTTGGATTCAATATGCGGACACTTGATTCACATTCGACAATATGCGATCGAACTCTAACGCCGTCCACATGACTGCACTGAATTTGATACTAAATACATTGAATTAAAGTTTAAAAACAAACAAAGCCAGCAATATTCTACTATCATATCTCAGAATATGCACTGAACTCAGGGACTGCCCACATACAGTAAATGTGCACCGGTCGCGTCCTATATTGGGCCTCACACAACCACTTGTTCTGAGGGTCAGCCATAAAGCCTGACCTCATCACCGGCTGATGATGAGTGCTGTGGTCTGTGGCTGCCTCTCTCTCAGAGGCCGTCCAGTGTTTGTGGTAATGGGGAGAGAGGGGGGAGACATGCTCGCTCCACCATCCACCACCAGTGTCTCGGTCTCTTTGTTTGTGCTTGGGTGGCGTGACATGTTGCCAGAGCGGGAGGAGGAGATTGAGGAGGAGGGATGGAGAGTCGCAGTGGAGCTCTGTGAAATCCAGACTTTGGGTAATGAAGGGAGAAGCACTGCCAAGTCACTGGGCTGAGTTCACCTCATCTCATAATCACCTCTCTTTCTGTCCAACTTGTGTCTCCATCCAACATCCATGTATTTATCTCCTTTTGTCTCCGTCCTTCTGTTCCTCTGTCTTCTCTGTCTCGGCCTGTTTGTCTTCCTTTACTCTGCATCTGATCTGTATGTTGATGTTTGCCTCCATCGTGCATGCCTGTTCCTTATGTCCCGTCTCTTCTCTTCCCTCTTCCTCTTTTTATTCTGCATGGCCTCAATCTTTCCACATTTGCAGCCTGTGGAATAAGAAGAACAACCCGGAGCCCTGGAACAAGCTGGACCCAACCTACCAGTATAAGGCAACGACTCCCCTCACACGTGCTCGCTCACATCACGCCGGCCAAGAACACTGATATATACGAGAATACCATCGTATCCTTGAGTCACTGTGAATCTCACATTCATCATCAACAGCCTAACAACCTACCAAAATAGATCTGGACCAACCAATGCTGGCAAAATAATGTCAGATCAACACGGCTGCGTCTGGCTTTCTTTTTGTTCTAGCAAAAGGAAAACAAAGTGTCTTTCAAAAACAAATGAAGGCAGATGGAACCGGGAGATGGAAGTGGTCGGTCATAATTTGCCTTACCTTTTAAACAAGGCCAGAGCCTCAGACAAACTGATGAAAATATCAACGCTGACCCAAAATAGAGCAGAAAAACAACCAACTCACAAGTCCCAGAAGAGGAGATTTGGCTGATGTGTTTTTCAAAGAAAAGAGAGTTTTCTGAGCGTTTCAAGGCTTTGCTGCTTGACAGCCGAATGAAAGTCGCTGCAGACAAAAGGTCAGGATGCTGTATGTTGAATTCTTGATAGCAAGGCAAAGGTCTCGCATCGAAATTCCACAGAAGTCCAAACAATGATCATAATGAGGAGGGGGAAGTGGGAAAGAGGTGTGTGTGTGTGTGTGGGGGGGGGGGGGTAGGGGGGGGGGGGGGGGTAGGGTGGGGGGGCGCTGAGGGTTTTAATGGCAGACCAATCAAGAAAAATACACAGGAAAAAAAATGATCACAGCCAGACGCAAAAATGTGTGTTTTTCATGGTTGGAGGGATGTGATGTATGCAGAACACATGCATGTTGTCACACAATATTTATATTACCCATTACGTATGCAAACTGTTGTCCTAAAAGACTCAGCAAGACAAAATCTGGAAAATAAATGAGCTAGAAAGCATATTTTTGAATAAGTGTGTTTCGGTGAGTGTACATTTGCACTTGAGGGGAGAAAATGTTCACCCCTGCCTTTCTTCCCCCCCCCCCCCCCCCCCCCCCCCCCCCATGGCGTCCTAAAGACGGGACTGATGGATTTAATTTAAGCAAAACATATTTAAATGTATTCCTCCTGCCTTACACAGTTTGTGGCCGTCAACACAGACTACAAGAACCTGAAGAAAGAGGGCCCTGACTTCTAAAAGGTCCTTCGGGCAAACCCAGGGGCACCAAGTTTGGCAGCACCTCCTGCTGTCGCCTCAGTGATCGGTTTCACCTCGTGCTCCATGACAAGAGCTCTGAATTAACACTGTAACCCTGTCGACAACAACTATTGAAGAGTACATGAGAAAAAAAGCCTGCTTTCTACAGTACACAATTTATGTAGCCATTATTTAGATGCTGAATTCATCATGGAATATTTTACTATGGCTGGATGATTGGAGAAGAAAATTATTCTTTTCAATTTGTAGTGGCCATTTGTCGGCTCAAACTTAAACAAATAATAATCAAACGCTACTGATGCACCGTGGTCGGTATCCTTACGCAGCCAGAAGAGAGTAAAATGTCCAAGCAGGATTCCATTTTTGTGTATTTATTAAATAAAGCAAATAAAACAAGCAAACAAACTCCTGTCGTGCTGTCTCTCCTGTCCTGTGCAGTGCAATGCTGCTGTGTAGCTGCATGTAAAACTATACGCCCACCCCGGTGCATGCTGGTCCTATCTTTCTACTCGTTTAAAGCGCAACAGGTGCCCACAGTAATTACCCAAAAAATAATAGAACTAAACAAATTACTACTAAAGAGAAAAATAATCTTAATACATGAAACATCTACAATAATTAAACAACACTACTTATAAATGACATAACAAAATACAATATCAAATAAATAGCTCCAACACAATTCATTTTAGTTTTCTGTTTGTTCCCATGTGCGAAACCCTTGACGTAGGGGTCAAAGGTCTTACGTTTAAAACCGTCTTTCTTTGAAGCTACACTGATCAAACTTTTATTTATGTTGACGCCACCCTGCTGCTACATTAATACAAGTGTGTGCCATTGCTATGCGTAACACAAACCGCCAACATCTGTGTTGTGTTGACTGTGTTAAAGAATTCATACATGCTCTAGTCTACACACAACCAAAATCTTGCTTTTAATTTCCAAGGGAGAAAACATTATTTACTGAGCTCAGCACGTCACAAATCTGGCACTGCTGGGACAAACAAGTCACACGTGCACACACGCTGAGATATGAAGAGGACCAAAATAGAAAACAATCATGAGAGACGAGTATTTTGTGTGGGTCACAGAGCTCTTTTAAAACCGGGTTTCAGTTCCAGAAAGATGCAGTCCAAGGAGAGAAATCACTGCATCTGTTTGAACACTGCTCCTCTGTAACAAAACAAACACTATTTTCACTCAGGTAGGGAGCAGGAAAATGACAGAATCTGTCGTTTCTCCAAGTATGCCTCCTGCTGGCATAATTCTCCCATGTTGGAGAGCTCATTGAATGATAAACGTTTGTGTCTGTGTGCAATTGTAAATATATATATATATATATATATATATATATATGCGTGTGTGTGTGTGTGTGTGTGTGTGAGTGTGTGTGTGCTCACTCAGTATCAATGGACACCAGACAACAACATAAAATCCTGCTCTAATGGCACACAAACTGTCTCAATGCCAGACCCCTGAGTTCTCCTAATACACTCCTTAATAGACAATCTGTGTTCCGGACCCTGCATGGGTCCATTTATGTTTGTGTGTGTGTGTGTGTGTGTGTGTGTGTGTGTGTGTGTGTGTGCACCTCTGCTTTTTTTTTAAACAGCAATATGCTTCACCTAACAGTGTGGTGACCTGCCCAGTGGGTATTGTCTGTTGGTGGGTGGTGATTTGTGTGTATATGTGTGTGTTTGTGTTAGATGCACAAAACCTGCTGACAGGTAATCAGCCAGGCCAAAGCATCACACTGGGGCATAATCACAAGGTCACTCACACACACACACACACACACACACACACACACACACACACACACACACACACACACACACACACACACACACACACACACACACACACACACACACACACACACACACACACACACACACACACACACAGAGAGAAACATAGGGGGGCAGTTATTATCCAACCAGAGCAGCTTCACAGGTTGTGTTAGTATCAGTATAGAAGTATAGAAGGCAGAGGGTGAGGCACACTAGTGGCTCACCATCGAACACTTTACCAGTTAGGATATACAGGGATATTTTGTTCCCCCATCTATTCATGCCATTCACATTTCCCCATTGATTTACCATCATTTCAAATATTTTCTAAAACATCACCTGAACACACCGTCCCTTCTCAAATGCGTCTTCCAAGCTTTTCTTTATCGAATAACATGTTTTGCTTTCCCAGCCTTTGAGCAAATTTATCAACTTTTATCATACCACTCATAGAATAGGACTATTGTGCTAAATTACTACATTCATATGGCTTCAGCAGTTAGCGTCTGTGTCAACAAACCCACGCAGCCCTTTTCCAAAACAGCAAACATTAAAAGCAGACATGTAATCTCAGTCAGGCCTCAGTAGGAAACAAAGTATGGCAGTGTGTGATCAAGATCAGTTTTACAAACACAGGTTGTGTTTGTTATTTTCCTACGTCAGAAGCAGAAGTGGGAGCACTTTCTCAGATAACTTGAGCACTTGTGAGGGAAGGAGATGGAGAGAGGCCATCTACTCCTCGATTACATCCTCTCTGACGATCAAGAGGAGATATTTTTAGATGAGGATTAATTTTAATGGGTGAGATAAGAAGTGAGTCATGGGTGGAGGAGGGACGAATGAATAAGTAAATAGGACATGCCACAAAACAGGAGGCGGCGGTGCGGTAGTGAGGCCCTGGGCAGATCCACTGATCCAGTGGAGATAGTGAGGCCTTTCATCCTGTCATGTTTTCTCCCAGAGGTGGAACTTCAAAATCAAAGAGCAAACTGTGTTTGTCCAGAACTCCAAATGAAGCGACCTTTCATAAAGCACAGGTTGTTAGGTGAGATTTTGTTCACTGTCATTTCCAACAAATATATTTGATCTAATCTAGTGATGACAGGAACCACGTTTTGGGAAGAAAAAAAAGAAGATTTAATGCTATTTTTGATAACTGCAGAAAAAAAGCAAAGACAATCTGCTGAGTTCAGGGTTCAAAAAGCTTTAAGAGTTCATTTGACGAGCACGATAATATATTTCTTCTGACGTTTTCACAGCTGTACACCAGCAGAACATCTCGGTGGAGTTTCATCGTCACAATAGAGCAATACCCCCCCCCCCCCCCCCTTATATATCTCAGACCAAGTCAGAGTCAGAAGATCAAAATATTTTGGAGAATACTTGTCAAAGTCATTAGAAGTGTCATAATGCGCCACTGGAACATTGCAATTACAGACAATGCGGTGGATATTCTGGACACAGATGCCACTGGCACCGAGGAACAGAAGCCTTAAACAGAAGCAACAGGTTCCAGTCATTTGAAAGTGAAATCAAATGTTTAAGTTAAAAAGGTTGTACCAAAGATTTCAGTTAACAAAGGTGCATTTTACTGCAGAGCTCTACTTCCTGGTTCATTTTGAAGTCATGAATGCCATACTTATGATGTGAAAAAAAGATCCCAATTTGAGGCCCAAAGTCGTTTTAACAGCTTTCTTCAGTATATTTATTTATGAATTGCAAAACAAGAAGAAGATCTTCTATTCAGATTTTTCTCATTCATATGGAAATGCAATTAAAGTAAGAATACTAATCCTTTTATTTATAAAAGGAAGATACTTACAAAACTATTCCGTCAACAAGGCAACGACATAACTTGATATATAATGTTCCACAAACACTTTCAATTCATGGCGTCTCATTACAGAAGTTCTTAAAAACATAAATTATTCGAGTTGTAAAATAAAAAAACGAGCCAATATAATTAAATAAGAATATAGTGACGCTAATGGATGATTACATTTCAGCTGCTGTAGTCATTGGGTGACATGATGGCTTTGTATCTGTGTGATAAGAACTACTTTAGTAGTTTTATTCAAAATTCATACAAGTATGCTGAGCTGACCAATGCAGATTGGCAAACCTCAACACAAGCAAGCCACTTGTGAACACAGCTGCATAGAGACAACAAACGGCATATCTCACTAAAAATACGACAATGGAGGAGGTCACATCCTGCCTATATGAATTTCTAAATAAGCCAGCGGCATGTTTATAATATACAGCATGGGAATAGCTCGCGCTGTGTGAAAATCATGACAAAGAATTATGCTGCATTGGCAGTCTTGTTCTTGGAATCCTTCCTTACTTCAGGAGCGAAGACAGTTTCCATAAAGTTGGAGAGGTGAGAAAAAAACGAAACAGCTTTCAATTATTGGTTCCCTGCTGCAGGTTTACTGCAGGTATGACAAAATGTTTGT
This sequence comes from Melanostigma gelatinosum, assembly GCF_949748355.1. Taxonomy (NCBI): domain Eukaryota; kingdom Metazoa; phylum Chordata; class Actinopteri; order Perciformes; family Zoarcidae; genus Melanostigma; species Melanostigma gelatinosum. The sequence goes on along the minus strand of NC_136636.1, from coordinate 19,348,785 downwards.
TTACCAAAGGTTCAGGTAAAAAAAGAAAAATGAAAATCAGCGTATAAAATAGGTATAACTGGCTCTTTCAGACACGGATGCACACGCACGCACGCACGCACACACACACACACACACACACACACACACACACACACACACACACACACACACACACACACACACACACACACACACACACACACACACACACACACACACACACTTAATTGAATTGATGTGGGAAAGATTTTCTTGTCCTCCTGAGTATGAAGTATCATTAAACCGGCAATCATCTAAATACAATGAAAGCAACAATAAACTTCCCTATACTATACTTTCTACTTATCATTATGCCAATAAAATAAACCACGAAAGAAGTAAAGATAAAGGTGCAGCAACATTGAATTAAAGAAATGAGCAAAATGGACTTTTTTCAGACTATAATGACTTAATTCTCATTCAAATACAACTTTGTTCTCGTAATATTATTTTACAAAAAATACATGAGCTATTAAAGTCCAGGGGTTTATACATTAACTAAAATGAATTTAGGGTCATTGAGGCGCGCTCCCGCGAAGTCCGTGTGGGTTTAGGGATGTCCCACTGTCAAATCATCAAGTGTTTGAGTCTCTCGCAGACATTTTGAGCCCTTTATGAACCCTTTCCGTAAGTCAGCGTGGTATGCTGACTTAGCCTAAGGGAATTACCCACAAATCATTGCAATGTGACGTTAATCACGGGGTAACCAGTGGACGCATGAAGACGTAACAAAAAGAAGGTAAACAAAGAGGACGGATCACGTGTGTTCAGCCTGTCTTATGAAATTTACTCAGAAACATTAAGGGTTAAAAATGGAACAAAAAATAAACATGAAATCAGAGTAATTTATTCATTTAGTCATCAAATATTTGATTTTTTCATTGAAGCTGTTTTGACAAAAACGAGTAAATAGATGATATGAAGTTACCTCTCATCATGTGAGGAAAGAGCCTGGAAGACGTTCAAATCAGGGAGTACAGAGTACAAAATAAATACACACAATTGCACGTCATATTTTTGTTGTTGTCACGGTAACATGACATGTTGCAGCAAAGTGCTGTCCCATTCCTATTTCCACGATCTCAAGCCCTCACAGTGTCTCACACTCACCCACTTACCAGTGAGTCAATAAATCCTTGAGGGTTCAGGGTTTGAGGGTTTAGGGTTTAGGGGGGACATTGGGATTTGGCCAATGTATCAGATTCAGATTACTTTATTGTCCTTTAGATTTGCATGAGCTTGAAATTTGGCCTTGGCATGAATAGGTTCCTTAAAGAGCTTACTTCCCCAAACACAAGACCTTAAAGAGGACGGCAACAGATGCGTGTCGACTCAGTCAGCAGAGATAACATGCAATTAGGAAAGTTGATCTACATGAGAACGAATATTTGAAAGCAAAACAGAAATCCTGAGAGCCTTGCTGCGTTATATTCCATTATGTTTAGAATTGTCATCCGGTGCCTGAATTGTGTGTTTTCCTCCACACAAATAAAGACAAATTTCTTTGCAGAGCATTCAATATTGAGCATTTGCCCAACTTTGTTGACATTAGAAGCAGCAACGTGTTACATGGAATCAGCGTTGTATTATCGCTAGTAGCAGCGACAGCAGGCTCAGTAGGAAGGATTAGGACGGGATTAGGATTATTGTACATACAGACAACTGCTCACACTGAAGAGATGCCTCTAACACTATGAGGAGCCCTCGTGGTTCATTACGGGATAATTACAGCCCATTAGTGTGCCATGAATGTCTAAATATCACAAGGACCATCATTACATCCACACAGCTTTCCCCGGCTATATTTAGATATGTTTTAACTGTCATATCAACTTCTGCCAGGTTTAATTATGACAGGTATTGAAGTCGCAAAGGTACATTCGTGCAGACTACACTCTACACTACTGCGTGTCTCTCACACTCACCCACAGATATGACAGGGTGAAGATACATTTCTAATTAATTGCTGACATTGTCATTTATCCGTCTCCTCATTAAACAGACATGATTTATTGTCAGATTAGCAACCTAGAAAACTGAATTGTATCATCTTTTCATGTAAAACATTGTGTGTATATGTGTGTGTGTGTGTGTGTGTGTGTGTTTTGACAACAGCAGAGGGCAGATCTGAGTGGAGTTTTAAGGCTTTGATAAATGACCAACATTATGAGAAAATGTACCAGATGGGTAATACTGTGTACAATTATGACAATTACAACCGAAGAGTACTTTTTCATCGTTCTTTTTCTTGCTAGTGGACCTATTTATTTTACAGAGTGATTTTACGATCTGTTCTGCTGCTAAAAGATATCGCTCATCTGTGTCATTTCTGAGGAGTGGAATTTTTTTTTGTTAACTTCCCCACAGGGTAAAGAGAAGACTCAATTATGTAAAACGACCAAGAGAAAAAACAGCAAGAGGCCCTTCAAATTCCTCCACCTAAGTACATTTTGAATTTTTGATGCTGCCTGTGTACATTGCTTGCATGTTTATTCGTTTACGTATTGTAGCTTCTCAATGCAGTTTCCATTTAGAGCCTTATTCAAGAGAACAGTATTGTCTCCTGTTTAAGCATTGTGTCCCAATGCAAAGGGACTTCATTGGTCTATAGCAGGGGTCTTCAACTAAAATTCCAAAAGGTCCAGATTGAGAAAATCTCCTCGGCCAAAGGTCCGAAACATTACAATAATAACTAACTCGCGCTATTTAGTGCCATATATATGTATATATATATATATATATTGAAGAAGCCTAGTAGTAGTAACAATGTCTCTGTGTAGTCAACAACTGTCAAATCAAATAAAGAAAGTACACATCAATCATATAATTATATTTTAACAATTATTGTTCTCAGTTTTCAAATTCAACTGGATGGATTATAAATAATACATAGAAATACATAAATGAATGTTCTTCTCATTTCAAGTACAATAAGGGCTGGATTAAAGAATAACTGACATAACAGAAAGCTTTTGAAAAATGTGCATCTTAAAATAAAGTAATTTATTTTAGAAAAATGTATTACACTGAATTGTCCTGCAGCTTTAAATTCAGTTCATTCAGGTGTGAAGTGATGTCAATAAAAAAGTCACAATATAATATTTTTGTCTTCTAAAAACATAAATCAGTGAGCATGGACTTCATCTGTGGTTATTAAACCACTTGTTTCAGCTCTATTCTCTCTGGTAACATCATTGTTGGGACAGTGAATTCATGCGTTAGGATTCTGATCATTTTGGGCTCTTAGGTTTATTTTCTGTGTCTTCATTTAGATGTGAGTGGGTACGTTTGTTCAAAAGAGTTGTGCTTTGTCTCGTAGTGCGCTTCATTTGCCGCTTTTATCAATAGTTACGGTTTCTGAACATATGAGACATGCTGGATTTAACTGCCTGCGGGAAGAATTAACACAGAAGAGTCTGTTCATTCATGCTTGTAAATTATATTCTCTCTGAACACGTTTCTCTTTTTGGAGAACGTCATGTGAGATAACCTCTCTGATTAGCGCAATTTTCCTGCTCTTGTTTCTATTTCCTCGTCTCTCCCCCGTCTGTCACTGTGTGTGTAAACCTCGCTCAGTCAGGAAACTTGTCAGAATACTCACATTTGATTGGCTGAGCTTTACAACGCATTGGTCGGTGTCTCCTGCACCGCTGAATAAGTACCGTAACGGCTGTATAAGATGCGCCGCTTAAAAGTAAAAACTCGCTGCCTAATATGTATGATTACGAAATATCGATTTTAGGTCCTGGATCCGGATGCAACTGCGTCTGGGTCCGGATCCGGACCGCGGGCCGCCAGTTAGAGACCCCTGGTCTATAGGCATCATTTTGTCCAATACTGACACTGAGAGAAGTTATTGTGAACCGGATCTGACTCCCTTCATCCCAATTTTAAAGTCCAGCTGCAAATTACATTTCGTCAGCCCTTTTTGTACTCAGAAATGTCAATGTGTTCTTTTTAAATGGAGTGTTAATAGTTTTTTATTGTCAAAAAGGAAGCAGACGGGTCTTTGGGGAAATGCTCCTTTCTCTCTCTCAAGGAGAACAAAGGGTAAGTGATTTCCAGAGCAGATATGTATGCAGCAGACAAAGAAATGTCCTGCACAAACACAGAGTGGCTGTTACTGACTGTGTTTTGATTCGAAGGCATGCTGAAATTTCCAGGTTTTCCTTAAAAGAGAAATTTGACCCCATCAGACATTATTGCTGAGTAGTCTGTTCATCCACATTTATTTCAAATAAACCACAATATGGAAGGTCTCTATGTGCTTCCACTAGCGACATATAAACGCGGCTCCAGTTAGCTACTTTAAATAAGTCAGTTTACGCCCTGACAACATGTTTTTTTGCTCAAATGAACACAAATCAGAACATGCAACATACGTTTTTTGGATGATGATGATAAAAAGGCAGCAGTGTTACAGAAGAGCTTGCAAATGAGCAGACGTGCCAATAATTTACCTCCAAAACTGCAATAGGTTCAGATACATAACCAGCCTATACAAGCACCTCACATATGGCGAATAGCTCAGTCACCAGTGAGGGGAGCGCCACTGCTAAAATCAATAGTCAGTTCAGTTTAAGTACTTGTTAAGTACAAGGCCCACTTTACACCCCTCCAGTCAAGTATATAGGAAACTGGTATGGATCAATCCAAGCACAACACTCCTGATATACAGCAGCAGACTAAAACACTGCAGCAGATTCTGGGGAATTTATTGAAAGCCTCAGAGCAGACAAAGCCCTTATAAAATGTTACCTGACATAAGTAGCAGAAAACATCAATAGGTCTACATTCCTTGGTTTTGCCTCAGAAACAGCATTTTTGATGTCACCCCACAAGTTTTATATTGGATTAAGGTCCGGGGATTGGGCTGGCCACTCCATAACGTTAATCTTGTTGGTCTGGAACAAAGATGCTGCTCACTTAATTCAGGGTCTGGGGCCGCAGACAGTTTGTCAGATGACCCCCTAACACTGAATGCAAGCCACACAGCACACTGTGAAGACAGTGAAGCTTGGTGGCGCACACATCATGATATGGGGATGTTTCTCACACTATGGTGTTGGGCCTATTTATCGCACCAGGAATCATGGATCACTTTGAATACATCAAAATACCGAAGAGGAGATGCCAGTGAAATGGGTGTTTCAACAAGACAACGACCCCAAACACACCAGTAAGCGAGCAGCATCTTGGTTCCAGACCAGTTTATACAGTAAAGGTTTGAAGACAGATGCCGAAACTGCTATTTTTTTCTCAACAGCTTTGCCATTGCAATAATACCACAACTCTGGCTGCTACAGAAACATCATTGCATTTTGACTAAAGGACATCTTCCTCCACACTAGATGGGTTTTTTGGTGACAAAATGTGTAATTAGTGATGTGTATTGATATCAATGACAAAACACAAACTATGTATGTATTATTGGATTTTATTTGGACTCAGCTAATACCAATTAAATGTTAATAAAATGCTCTGTAAAAGAAAGTTTGTTCAAACTGAGTTGACGTACAGTAAAAAGGCTGGCAACATATCCGAGATGATAAACAGATTCATGAACATTGTAGTAAAAATACTTTTGGCATAGCTTGGCAATGTTTAGTCTGTCAAAAACATGCGATGTGGATAATTGATATGGTTCACTTTAGAAGCTGTTTTGTGCAAAGTAAGAAAATACCGACACCATGTCTAACGCTCTTTTCTCGATTGTGCTCTACGAACGCTTCTCAAATGGAACTGTTGCTTCCTCACTGATGCAGTGATAATGACAACACTTCCTTTCTGTGAGCCACACACACACACATTTGTTTTCCCCAAATAAAGCTGCTTCACAATTTCCATTATTGAACACCATTGTGTAAGAGCAGGCAAACTGCCCGATGAATAGTCTTTCTTCTAGTACAACAAACCAGCTGGCATTGGAAACCTCAAGATAAATGTGAAATGATGACAGTTACACAGTTAATTATTTTTAAAATAAGAAAAGTTTAGATACTTTGTAAACGCACTTAAAAGTATAAAATAATCCAGCATGACATTTCTGTTATTCCATTTGGTTATTCATCTATCATAGCAAATTATTTAGCAATTCAAATCTGACATCACTGATATGATGGAAGAAGAAAAAGAGACATCGCAGTAGCAACAGCGTCAAAAGAAACTAAGCGTATATTTGATTTGGTTAAAAAAAAGAAAACGGTAAACATACGTGAACACAGTTTCCAGTATTGCTTTAGTTGCTCAGTATATTAAAAAATGTTTAAAGGATTTAGTCCACCTCCTGTGTAATCTAACTTTAGAGACAAGATGCACACATCTCTACCTAGTTAAAAGGTCCAACTTTCATGAATAATGTTTAACAACATTTTGGGTTCATTTCTGATCTTCAAAAACTGCCCACATAGATCTAAAAGCCTGTACGGCAACACTGTATGGCAGAACATCCCATCACCTCATACGATCTCCTTGTGTACCTGGTTTAATAAGCAGAAAGGAAAGCCATCATGCACACATCTCCTTGTGAATGTAATTAAAACATTAGTCACATTAATTAAGACTCTTTACAGCATTAAGACCTCTGTGTATCTCATTATAAAAAACTAATTATACACCAATCAAGTCACACACTCTGTGACACCAAGAGCTGTTGGTTGTTGTTTGACACGACATGTTTTTTTTCTTCCCACACATCCACATTCAAGAAGAACGGCGATAGATCTTTACGCATATATTAGAAAAGAGGTTCTTCGGCTCTACAAAATCCCTTACATTTGACTGTTTCTTTACGCCAAACTGAAGGCCAAGTTTTTACATGAACGATTACATGATGGATGACAAGAAGTATCAAAAAGAAACGGTAGCATCCCCAGATCTGATTGGAAACAAAAGGGAGTCAACCTGTTTCACAGGCAGAAACCACAATTCACTATCGTGACATTCCCCCATCTCCTCGCACACTTTTGCTCAGCCAGCTTTACGCCACCTGGCTGTTATGGCCCCACAGACTCTATAGTGTTTGGTTTAATGGTCGTGGAAGCCTGGCATGGGAAAGGGCCTGGCAAAAGCTTCAACGCGATGGCGCAGGTTGGCGATGCGAGCCACGGTCTCTGGGTCCTGAAGAAGGAAGTTCTTGAATTCCTGGAGCTTTCCTAAAGAGAAAGAAAAGGCTCAGCTTTCCCTCATGGCCATTCAGCTTCCTTTATTTTATCACCATTGGGCTTTTTGCTCCAGCTAATGTTTTTGTATCAAACTATTTAATATAACACACAGAACATTGTACTTTTGTTGCCTCTCTAATAACGACATAGTTTTAAAAATAAAAAGGCAAAAAATCTGAGGCCCATGTTGTTGTCAAATACCAGGCTACATGTTATCGGTCTCCCCTCTCACACTACGCTTACCGGTCTTTTTCTTGACGTCCAAGGCGATCTTGAAGCCTTCATCCATGAGCTCGACAACTTGCACAAAGTCAGCTTCTTTGAACTGTCTGGATGTCAGGGCCGGAGCACCTGGGTTGGAGAAGAACACAACATGTGCAGCTTGAAGTACAAAGTCAGGACTGGTAATCACTTCCTCTTGCTTCTACAGGTTTAACGGTTTCTAATACATTTTCCTGCGTTATATTCTATTTAGGAACCATATGGTCTTTGGAAAAAAACAAACAGAGCCCGAGAGCTTCTTGAAATATCAGTAATAAATCGACAGACTCCAGATGGGTCAAACCAACAATGATGCCGATGGCCGATGGGTCGTTACGGTGCAGATCAAATCTCAATCGAATAAACCGCTGAGGAGGTAATAAGTGCAGTTTCTCGCCTTAAGACGATGCTAAAAATGTGGCAGTGTAGATGTGGAGCTCTTGAACTTCCTGGAAGATGATTAAAAACCCAAACATACTTAATTAATCATGATCTGCTCAGTGCTTGTGGCTTAATTGGTGGCCGACTCATTTCCATATGCAGAACTACAGAACTTTTTTTTTTTTTTTTTTAAAGTGAGTGAAATTGAAATTAAGTAAAGAAGATGCTTTGTGAAAAGTAAATTAGAGTTGACGATCATATCAAGACCGATTATCTTGACATAACTTACAGGTATTCTGAGGTTGGAAACTTTTTGAAAACACAAATGAGCACCATTTTCTGTATGTGGTCTCTGAAGTAATCCTTAATGATAAGTATGACAAGATCCTGTCTGAGTCAAGCTAAACGCAGTGTAATGTGAAGCTGCTCCTCACCTAGCCTGAGGCCACCAGGAGTCAGGGCGCTCTTGTCCCCGGGGCAGGTGTTCTTATTGGTGGTGATTGACGCAAGCTCCAGCACCCTCTCGGCCCGAGCCCCGTCAATGCCCTTAGGCCGCAGATCAACCAGGACCAGGTGGTTGTCGGTCCCGTCTGAAATAGTCAGCATTCGTAGTAAAACACTTTTGAAGTAGGAGAAAGTCCAAAGCTTTGAAGACACAAATTTCCCTTTTGAGCCTTTGATCGGACCACCTCATCACTAGTTTAACGTGGATGAGGTAATGCAACTAGATTTGTTAGCTGTAGGATATGAAACGGAATGCGGTTAACGATGAAGCCAAATTATTGTTGAGTAATGTGTTGTCAGGGCCGCCAATGCTTCACAAGTTCTTGTGCATCGGCTATATTTTCATCTGAGCACTGTATTTATGTTAGATGTCTACAGTATATAGATATGTTTTACTTCATAGGTACACTATACATTGTAGCATAGTATAGTACAGCTAAGAGTAATCTAGTCTCATACAACACTTCTGAGGCTAAAGGTCAGGGTGCTGCTGATCTGTATTGCATTATAGAGAGGTGTTTCTATAGTTTTGTCTCTTTATATGAAGGAGCGTTGGCTACATCACACACAAACTACATCCTCTGAAATGATTGCAGTTACATCACCACCTCTTAGGTAAGGTCGGATGTATTGCAGGATTGTTGTATTAGACTGCATTGATTTAAGTAAGCTGCATCTAATGAACTGAAAACTGAGTGTATATTGTAGATAAATGTAATACATTTTCCCTCAGCTATCAATACAACCAACTTACTTGAGTTAGTACACACTCCTTTTTACAAGTTTCCTGTTGAGTGTGACCCCTAACACTCTTTTTACACATACATCTACAAAGAGATTGAAAAAAGGCGCATGCACACAATGCAGTGTAAGCACAGGACAAGCCTGTATTTTTTAGGGTATCAATTGAAGGCTATACATCAAAAAAGAGCTGAGGCCGGCGGATTAAATGCAGTAGAAGATTCAAGCATTCGCTCACAACCGGAAAGTGACCACTTTCATCTGGTTTTATTTCCTTGACTGACAGGACAGCTACACTGGCATTCGCCTCTTTGCACTTCATGAATTCAAATGCCTTTTTCCCCCGTCATGTAATTTGTATTTTGTGACAGGACATTTCTCTTTATTGACTGGGTTGTGTGTTTTTTCGGTGTTTCTTTCTGCTGTTTGCTGAGCCAGTGCCTTCCCTTTGAACTACTAAAAACAATGTTTTAATACAAGTGAGATTACCTGATACCAGGGTGTAGCCTTTGCTGAGGAGAGCGCCGGCCATAGACTTGGCGTTCCTCAGTACCTGGGAGATGTACTGCTTGAACATGGGAGACTGTGTCTGGATACACAAACACACAAAATAACAAAAGGGTTGCGCAAGACAGAAGAACTACAGTTAGAGTTTGCTTGTTTTCAGTTGGGGCTGAGGAATTATTAATCAGCTATGAAGAAAACAACTTTCTATTATAAAAACACATGTTATAAGTGAGAGACATTTGCTTTTCCGTCCTCTTTAATTGGTTCAATTTCAATCGCTGCCTCACACAACATTAGGATCCAGTTCACAGTTGAGGAAGAGAAGTAACCGATGCCCACTGTAGCTCATGGAACAAGTCCCTTTGTCAAGTAGAACCAACGCAATTCAATGGTAACATTTTGTTTCACTGTTAAAACTGGATCAACCAGTCATCAATTTCTTATTAGGAAATACCAGCCCAAGGTAATTCAGTGTTATATCAATACAAAAATAAAGTTGGAATTGGGCGTTAGTGTGTTGTGCTGACCTGTCTGAGTGCCACAGCCACACCAGCGATGGCGTGATTATGAGGTCCGCCCTGCAGGGAGGGGAACACAGAGAAGTTGACCCTGTCCTCAAGATCGTACATGACCTCCTTCCCCTTCTTGTCCACTGAGCGAACGCCCTTACGATAGAAGATGATGCCAGCCCTGAACAGAACGGACTAATTAACTGACAAAGCATTTTCACCATTGTCTACAACCCAACAAGGGAATCAAAACATCACAAAATTACTATAAGCGCAATTAATAAACAATAACTAACTAAAATGATGCAGCGGCGCCTCTTGTTCTTACCGGACTCCTCGGAGGGACTTGTGTGTGGTGGAGGTGACCAGGTCAGCGTGGTCAAAGGGAGAGGGGACGGCTTTGGCGGCCACCAGGCCACTGATGTGAGCCATATCAGCCAGCAGGTAGGCCTTAATGTCAGTACTCAGCTGAGGGTGAAGAGAGGGAACAAACACAACATTAGGATTCACATGTATACCATCAAACAGGACATTTTCACACAAATTATATTTACACTTGAACTTTTTCGGTACAATACCCTAAACCCCCAATCTAGACGTAAACACACTCAAACCTCCACTCAGCTGTAAGTCAGCACGTGAGCTTCAGTCCCTGCTTAATTTAAAATCTGGAACACAGAACAAAAATGTTAACTGACAAATATTTATACCAAATATATATATTTATGCATATATATATATGCATAAATATATATTTGGTCATTGATGTATAGGGTGCTACCAGAAACCATTAGTTATTATAAAACTAAACTATATACCTAAACTTGCTGCATATTATATTTAAATGTGAGATAAAACCTCTTGGCACGAAAACATTTGCATTTTACCCCCACCGTTAAGATTTGATGATAACTCTACATCTGTAAGCAGCACCTGTCTTCTCAAAGGCCAGACATTTCAAACAGGAGCTGCTGTGATTACACTCTTCGGCAGTCTTCAGAGGCCAGAAATATTACAGCATAATTCAATAAATCCTTGCAGTCTCTTGCCAGCATTTATTGAAAAAGGCAAAACCAACAAATAGCTTGCTAACATGCAAATGACTCGCTGGCGAATGATCAGAGCGGTAAACAATCTTTTCAGTGTTCCAATTAATATTCATTATCGTGACAATCTTCCTTTCCACTGATATCTAAACTGGATCAGCACATGTTTATTGGATTACGAGGCAGGGTTACTGGAGGGGGTAAAGAACACAAGAGGGTGATGTGCAGTAGCTGATGAATGCCGATAGTGAAACAAATTTATAAAAAAAATAAATAAAAAAAAAAGGCTGCTCAAATCTAGGTAACAACACTCTGAAAATCTGGAGAGGAGCCCGGCCTGGCAGATTCTGCCATAAAACAGTAAATAGTTCCGCAGAGACACGCCAGGGGAAAAATATGGCCCCTACTTCAGGCCAAGTGGTAAAGTAGTTATGGTGCTTAATAAAAACACAGCTCCGTAATGGTGGGACACTCCATCTGACGGTACTAGCTAAAGTGGGGCTCTGCAGCAACAAAAGGAAGCAGTCACGGAGTGAATGAAGTGAATCAGCGGGCGGGTATAACAAAACAGATAAAGGGGCCTCTTGTGCACTGCCAAAGAGGGCAGTGAAGTGGGCAGTTAAAAGTTGCTGCCTTGCACACGCGAGTCAGTGCGAGTATACACGCTCAGTTTGGATGAGTAGGCAGGAGAAAAGCATCTGTGTCGTGAGAGACACTACAATTGGGGTTGCGTCGATGTGTTGAAGTTGGTAAGCGACTGCTCAGTATTTAGAGCAGACAGGTCTCTACTGTGGGAAAGGAATTAGTGAAGATATGGTGGGGGGCTGATCCTGCCGAGGTAGGATCAGCGAGAGGAGCAGGTGTGAGTGACAGTTCAGAGGAAAAGGTTGACTGAGTTTTAGATACGAGTAATAAGCTGGTCAGACCTTCATATTGCAGAATGAGAAAACGGGTAGCAGGAGAGGATGAGGTAGAGCAACACACACACACACACACACACACACACACACACACACACACACACACAAAAGCTGGGTGCGTTTGGTAAACAGAGAGAGTTCTCCGTGCACCTTCTTGATGCGGGCGTAGTCAATGAGGCGGGCATAGGCGCTGGTGCCAGCGATGATGAGCTTGGGCCTGAACAGCTTGGCCGTCATTTCCATCTGGTCGTAGTCTATGAGTCCTGTTGTAGTCTGCGGAGAAACGAAGAGGGAGACAAAAAAGAGGCAGAGAAGTGGAGGATGAATATGAGAATATTAAAGGGAGAGTAAGGGTCAGGAGGAAAAAAATAAAAAAAAGGACAAAAGAGGATGAGAAAAAGTTGTCAGATGAAGAGCAAACATATCAACTCGAAAGAGTTTTTTTTTCCATTTGAAGCTCATTTGAAGCAGCTGCATTTGAAGTACTTTGGCTACCTTAAAGGGGGAAGGAATTTATGGAAGGGAGACATTTCAACCCATCATATCAACAAAGAAGATTGAGCAATTGCAATAATGCACCCCTACTTCTCCAAATTCAGCCTTTCAGAGATCTACTCAACTGGTGTGATGAGGCTGAACAGATCAGAGGTTGGTTTGGAGACTTTATCTGCTCCTTTCATTCGAATAAGAAATTTGAGATATGTTAGACAATCCATTATCCGGGGGATGAAAATCTGAGTCACATGAAATGGAGTCTGAGCCCGAACCTCCGGTTTCACACGTCTACTCCTCCTCCAAGCGTCAGAGAGGAAAGACGGTACAGGGGAGAGAAAGACGGCAGGACGAAGCAGAAAAACGAAGTGGGAGACAAAAAGGATGGAGAATAAGGGAGACACGGACAAGAAAGAGAGAAGAGAAAAGAAGGTGGGAACGCTTTATTTAGACAACCTGATAATCTCCCATCTCCAGAGCACACCTATGGATGCCCCCTCACTCCATCAAGCTGCTCATTGTGAAGACAGAGCCAGCGGTGCTGGCCAGCCTGTCGATTTCCCATTATCTCTCTCGCAGAGGGGTCCTGCCTGCCCATACATCAGCAGATCTGGACACGCAGACTCTCACAGCCATCCATCAGCCGCTACCAACACACAACTATGACCCCAGGAACAAAATACTGTGCACCGATGCGCCCATATCTACGGGACCCTGGTTGTGTACAGATTTCAATGCTGGTGGAAAAGAGCACTTTGAATGTTGAACATGTAGTAAACCAAGAGGAGTGAACGGTTGCATTGTGAGTGGAGAGGCCATATATCCACCAAAACACCTGCGTTGACGCCCCTCTTTTGCCAGGAAGTGCTTGTTGGGCTGAAGTTTGGACACTAAAGCCCTACCCACACTGCCTTGTGTCGTCCCTGTGGGGTCACGAAAGCAAACAGGATTTCCCCCAAAAAAGGAAGCTTTTCTACTACATTTTCTCTTTTTGGTTTATTTATTAAATCAATTTTCTATTTTTCTCTCGAAGAGAGCCTAAAATATTTAACATAAATTTAGATATCTGTGCTCATTGTAGATTTGTAATTTCTTCTTCTTTAGTCAATGATTCCAACAGAAGTAGTTAAAAAAGAATGACCAATGTGTTGTTTCTCCAAGTTTTTACATTTGATAGCTTCAGATAAACTATATTGCCAACTAGTGGCGGCTGGTCAACAGAGGGCCATGGGGCATGGCCCCACCATGAGCCACACTAAAAATAAAAAATAAAAAAATTATAATAATCATAAATTATACAAATTGTCAATATTTGTGTTTTTGAACTATGGAATGTACCCAGTAATGTGTGTAAAATATGATATCTGCGCAAAATATATGCTTTTCCTGCTCGTGCTCTCTGCCTATGTGCTCTCTGCTCGTGCACTCAGCCTGTGTGCTCTCTGCTCGTGCACTCAGCCTGTGTGCATGACACTCTGAGAACGCGCAGCTTGGGGGGCCTAATCGTTTTGGCCCAAAAGAGACGGGGCTATGAAGCAGTTTAGCAAATTGCTGATTCAAGATATGAGTGACAGACAATTTAGCCAATCAGCGGCCTCAAATAGATTCAGCTGTGGGCCAGAACGATCAGCCCCCCTCGCTGCGCGTTCTCGTCAGGAGAAGTCTCTACAGGCGCCCGCGCCAGCGCGAGCACTCCTCCTCCAAGACCCGTTTGAGAGGAGAACTTTGGCGGAGATTCTGCAGCCAAAGAGCTGATATCAGATCAGCCTGACCTCACAATCAGACAGCAGACTCGCGGGAAAGGGAAGCAGTACATGCGGAGCTTCACTACTAGCTGAACACCAGACAGGTTTGGCTAGCTGGATGACGTCATGCTAATCATTTATTTCGCTTTTTAAAACAACGGGGACAGATTCAGCACGGACAGTTACGGGAGTGAGGGATGAGGAGGTAAGGAAACATGAGAACAGGACGGACACACATGGAGAACTCTGTCAAGCTACATATTAGACAAAGTGAACATCTTTTCTTCTACATAGTTGTCCTCAGTCTCATCTGCTTAACTTGGTCATGGAGGCATCAACATGTAATAGAGATGTTAAATTAACAGTGAAAACTCATCATAGCTTAATTTAACATCAGTATTCATAATTACACTTCATGTTTACTTCTCCTGATCTTTACCTCCTATAACAAGGTCCATAGGGGCATCTCAATAAATGAACATGTTATATTATATTATATAAGTGTTATTTACTCCTTTTTTTGTGTTGGAATACATGTTAAATATTTAACTGCCAAGTAATAACGCGGGTTTGATAATGTTTTTGCATTAAATCATACTGGGATGTTTGCTGAAATTTATAGGATGGCCCTACCTAGAACATTTTCCACCAGCCGCCACTGTTGCCAACACATTAGTAACATTCTAAAACAAGGTACCCAGTGTAACCGTTTTCTCACAGTCACCATTACAGTGAATTGCAGAGTCAGCGCAAAACACCTTATACACAACATACTTCACGACATGTTCACACACAGTATTTGTTTGTCCAGCACAATTTCTTGCCGACTGTAAAATCAGGGGAAGACACTTACAAAGTAACGGAGATGATCAACAATACAACTGAACGATTGTACATAGTACTGCAGCAGAACAAGCAATGCTTTGCACTGGCGAGTTTTACACATCTGAAACGCAGTTGTGACCGACGGTACCGGTTCATGTGGTGGTCGTTTCATAAGTCAGTCAACTGACTCTGAAAACCGTGCCTACATTTATCTTGACATTAAAAAAAATGGAACTATTGGAATTAATAAATGTCTCATCGGACACTGAAAGAGGTTTACATTGAAATAATATTGAACCTGTTTCTGCCTCAGAGCTTTTATAACACTTTTTTGGTGTTGTCCCATTCCCTTCACAACATGTCAGGTGACATCAGCAAAAGGGCTCTCTACTTACATTTAGCTTGTAAGGCATGGACTCAAAATAGATTGAGGTTGCAGAGATCCTCTTCACGTCAGACATGTAGCCATGGGTCAGACTGGGGTGAGAGAGAGGAACATGTAAACAGAAACACAAAGTTACATTACCTTGAAACCAACTTGATTTTTGTTTTAGGTGCAAATGGTGCACGAGTTTTGACCAACAAAGAAACTAGGGCAGCTCAGAAAATAATGAGAAATGAGAGATTATAAGTGAGCGGGTGCAGGTCAAGAATAAAAGGAAAGCTGTGGTGACTACTCACTGTCCTCCGTCAGGCAGGTCCAGGCCCATGATGCGGTCATGGGGCTTGAGCACGGCCGTGTAGACGGCAAAGTTAGCGGGGGAACCGGAGTACGGCTGGACGTTGACCCCCCACAGAGCTGGGTCCAGGTCGAAGGACTCCAAGGCTCGTTTCTGACACAGCAGCTCAATTTGATCGACCACTTCTGCTCCACCGTAGTATCTGAGGGAATAGATGGGGACAAAGAGAGAGAGACCCTCGGGCCATTTAATAAGAGCTGCATCACTCATGCAAATAACCTGCTGGATTAAACTAGAATATGAATTCTATTATTATAAGTGGGGGTTTTTGGGCAGCAGTAAAAAAAAGAAGTTATAAACTATGATCTCTCACCACCTTTTAACTTGATATGGCTATATTTTTTGCAAATAGTTGCTTATTTACACATTCAGCAGTTTCAGTGCAATATCATTCATTTTTTGGAGTTGTGATTTTACGCCAATTCGATGCTAATGTAACCCACCGTACAGGTACTAACAAGTAGTGCACATCGGCTTTCTAGAGCCATTTCACTGGAAACATCTGCCTGAAAAAGAGCTTGTGGTGCAAGTGAACAAAAACAGTAAAGTTGAGGTTGGACAGCTAAACTACCGGTAGTTGAAAGTCACAAGGAAGCTCAGAGCAGATATTCCTGAGTCTGATCCACTTTGTGACGTGTGGCGGGTGATTATGACCCTAATGACAGCATTGTGAGTTGTGGGAATGACGGAGCAGAGGAAAGCAGAACGACCGTGCCAAGTTCAATGCAATTATCGCACAGATAGCCTATGATGTTATATATTTATTATTCCGTTCTTTTATTTATTTAGCCGTTTTCCTCACAGACCAGTAGCAAATGCTTTGTGACCCAGTGTGGGTCCGCGGACCGGTGATTTGGGGCTGCTGACTCAGAGTAATCTAGACCAACGTCAACCCAAAACTACCACAGCAAATTGGGGACATCTTAGGTGATAACGCTCATTCAGATGAAGGAGCAACAGATGTCTACTTTACAAACCACTCATTCAGTGAGATCATCCTTTTGTTTCATTGCATTTTAGTGCAAACAGCAGATGAGTAGGATGCGGGGGGGGAACATTAAAAATCAAAAACACATTCAGTGGGAGGGAGATTTATGGTCGGCTTATATTGCAGGAATCAAAGGCATCAAATGAGAAGCATTTCAAAACAGGTCAGCTCTCTGTTTGCAGCTGATGAATGTGAATTATGTGAGGGAAGTACGAGAAAATAGGAAAACTGAAAATAGAAACCGTGCAACAACTGAATTCTTCCAATGTATGCCCTCAGGAATATTGTTTGGCAAAGCAGAGGCTGTGGATTATTTGCCGTGTGGTTGGCATGTACTATTACAGGGCAAGCTAGAGAACACAGTATAAACCAGTGTATGCGTGTTTATGTGTGCATGAATGCAACAAATATCCTGAAGCAGGGAATATCAACCGCGTTAATAAGCCGGGGTGTGGCTCAATAAACACACTCACCTTTTCCCTGGATAGCCTTCAGAGTATTTGTTGTTCAGACAGGAGCCCTGAGCTTCCAGAGCTGCTCGACTGCAGAAATTCTGTGGCGAGAATACACGCAAGCAAACACACACACACAAGCAAACACACACACACAAGCAAACACACACACACTCAGATCAATGGCTCGAGTGGACAGAAGGGACAAGGACGGCAAATTAAAGTCTGTTAAGTGATAGTGAGAAATCCCCCTCCAGCTAAAGGCAATCATTACAGTATTGAACCTCTGGACTTCCATAGACTAACACTCTGCACTTCACAATGCGTATCGCCACGCTGCTGGAGGATACAAGACAATGCAATAAACTTCTCTGCACATGCTGAGATACATTGCTGTGGCCTTTTTTAATCATTTTGCAGAAAAACTAATTTTTGTAGGTATGGTTTGTTTGCTGCAAAAGGGGTATAATCAGACCCAAAAAGTTCTCTTTATATCTTGTCTGTGTGCTGGAAGATGAAAAGACAAGTTAAGTATTTCTGATTAATATGAAATATCAGTAACTTGTATTGGACTCGCTGACACATTTCACTCGCCTGATTTCAGCAAAATGACATTAGAGCTAGACCAATTTTGATTAATGTTGTAATACACTTTTTTGTTACGTCATAAATAAAGTAAAAAAGACCAAATATTCGTTTGTTCTAGCTTTTAAAATGTAAGGATTTCTAAGTTCCTCTTTGACTAATGTAATAATAAACGTGTATTTTTGGGGGGTTATGACTGTTAGTTAGAAAAACAAGCAATTTGAAGACGTCAACTTGGGCAAAAGGAATTTGTCACAGTTTCAAAGACCAAATGATTAATCAAGTCAATAAATGGAAGATTGAGTTGTGATGAAAGTCATCTAGCTGCAGCTAACTGTTACGATGATACCGTTCTTTGAATGTCTTCTGCTGAGGATTTATCTTTTGAGGAGTGAATTGTTACTGTTGGTTGGAAGTTATTTTGGTATTTAAAAAGGTATTTTGTGGATGCTGGAGATGCAGAAACGTCATCCAACTTGTTTCCAAATATTGCTACCCCAACAAATCCAAACATCACTTCTGTAGTGGCCATTTCTCGGCTCAAACTTAAACAAATAATAATCAAACGCCACTGATGCACCGTGGTCGGTATCCTTACGCAGCCAGAAGAGAGTGAAATGTCCAAGCAGGATTCCATTTTTGTGTATTTATTAAATAAAGCAAATAAAACAAGCAAACAAACTAACTAGCAAAACTCCTGTCGTGCTGTCTCTCCTGTCCTGTGCAGTGCAATGCTGCTGTGTAGCTGGTAAAAACTATACGCCCACCCCGGTGCATGCTGGTCCTATCTTTCTACTCGTTTAAATAGCAACAGGTGCCCACAGTAATTACCAAAAAAATTATATCACTAAACAAATTACTATTAAAGAGAAAAAGAATCTTAATATATGAAACATCTACAATAATTAAACAACACTACTTATGAATGACATAACAAACTACAATATCAAATAAATAGCTCCAACAACTTCTCTCCACTCCACTGGGTTATGATACAAATGTGTATAGTATAGCACATTATGCAAAACAAATTAAGGGAAAGCAGTTATTTTATAGTAAGCCTACTGTACGCAACTATGTTATGTGAAAAAACACAATCAAATATGCTATAAAAAACATGTTTCAATATTTATATGATACGGACCAACACAAATACGTTTGGAGTGACCACCTGTTGCACATACTTCACAATCCTGACTCTGTACAGTAACTGACCATGTGAACCCCTTCTGGTACGGCCCGCTGACACAACACTCTTACTGTATATTACCACACCGGCCAGTTATAAAGTCTGATACAAGAACAAATAGTACACTCTAGTCTCCACACTGTCGCCCTCGTTGAGGTGTGTGTGTGTGTGTGTATATGTTTCACCTAGAAGTCAAGAGGAGATCAAGGGAGATAACAGCTCCAGTAAAAGCTCTCTGCTGCGTCCGTCTGTCATGCAGACAACTCTGCATATATTACAAAAGGAAACGCATGTGCTTCTCAGCGCCTTTAAGTGTGTGTGTGTGGGGACATGTATGGTAGTCTTTTCATTCAAGGAATGCCTCCCCTGAGCCGTTACTGTGATGTGCCTGGCAGAGTGAGGTGGGGAGGAGGTAGGATGAAGATATCAGCTTTATCTCACACTAGAGCGGTCAGGCTTTGTGTAGCGAGGGGGCCGCTACACTCCACTGAAAAACTACTGTGGCGAAGAAGAAACAGGAGGAGAGAGCCAGAACAATACAAGATAAAACCTCTTCTGCTCTTTTGAAGAGTAACATTTTCCATTTCACACCATCCAACCTTGGAATGGAAACAAAGAGTAACCCACATGTTTCGGCAACAACTGACGATTCTGGCTTACAAAGAGTACTGCATCCTGTGAGCGTTTGCACTACTTAGGAAGCTACATTTGAATACTATGAATTTATTCTTGGCAGAGTTCCTGATATCCGTTTGATCATTTGTATGTCTGAGCCAGAAGGTCGCAGTTTCACGACCCTAGCAAGCCCCTTAAACTTTGAACAAACAGCAAATATACTGCTGTAAAATATTGAAGCATACAACAGCAAGATGAATAAAGAATGAATACACTTGCGGTGTATGAATTTCAAATGCGTTACCCATATCAATTTGTACTGGATGTGCTGTGCGCACGGTATTTATCTCCAGAATGAGCGCTGATGAAGCACTGATAAGGGCTTTCCTATCAACGCTGCCAGCAGTGATCTGGGTAAAAAATAGATATCCATGAGGCTAGCAAGAGGATTCATTTATCCAACCATTTTGCCAAAACATAAAATCAGACATGATGAGGTGTTTCTCAGCCATCTCCATTGCCAACATACGGTGGAGGTGCTGCATTGAGTAAGTGTTTACATTGACTGTCTTTCTTTAATGAGTAAAATCAATCGGAACCAAATGGTATAGGATCAGTCTTTATATTGGACTTAAGGCTGACTGAAAGAAAAAATATTTTCTCGGATGTCAACTCCATGCCGGCATTTTTAAGGCATTGGGCAAATAATGTTCTTGACAGACTAATCAAGAGGTTGAAAGAAATGTCTCTACCATCCTTTCCTACATGAACAGTGAAAAGCGTCGAGCAAGATGTCTTACCTCAGATGCAATGAGCTCCAATCCGCGGCACTGCCGGTCCTTCTCCTTCAGCATCAGATCCCAGATTTCGGGGTCGTCCTCGGCCAGGCTTTCCTGGCCCGTCCATGGACGATCTTCTTCCACCGCACGGGAGGCGGCGTGGGACTGCTGGCCACGCACACCGAGACGAACCGGCGCTCGCTGGCACAGTGGCTGTGAACAGGTGAGAGCGAGAGGGAGAGGAAAGGATCAACTGAAAGTAGTAATAGTTGTATACTGATAGGACAGTTATTGTCAACACATTTTCTAATCCTGGACCACTAACGTGGGTCTCATGAGTACTGATGGTGTGTTGTCATCTTTAAAAAGGTCTTTATTATCTATGAAGACTAAACCAGCGGAGGCTCCACCCGTAAAGACCAACCACTACGTAGAGACTAAGACGTTACAACAGAGAAATATGTTTCTACAGAATACATTTGATCGTTTTACTTATTTGAAGTAACAACCTGATTTGTCGTATATACATAAGGAGATATTTGAAGTCCCCTCCTCTGTTCCGACACTCCGATATGTAGCCCGGTATAATTAGAAAGTGGCGTGTTTGCATGATATCAATAATCAGCGTGGTTGTTCAATTATGCCTCTATCAGCACTTCCACAAACTGGGGGACTGACTTTTACAGCCCCAGTGTGCCAAAGGAGGCATATAGAGAACAGATTCAGCACTTCCCGCTTATCTAATCTGGACTGGGACTGGCGAGTTCTGCTGCTGCTGCTGCAATGCCCGATCACAAGAGTGTGCAGAGTCCATACAGTTTTCACTGTCTCTTTTTGAAACGTTAAACACGAATCCTAAACTGGCTTTAACCCTGTGGTGGATTATTCGAACACTAGATTTCTGGCTTGGTATTGCATACAGCAGACACTTTTCTTAGGTGATGTACAAACTTTGACGGCACCAAAAGATTGCACTGTATTCTAGCTGTACTTTGTGTGCACTTCAACGGAGAGGCGCTGTGACTGTGTGGGAGGAGACACAGCAATAGAGAAGAAACCCCCTCTTTGACAGGTCGATAGCATTTACAACAAAGTGGCTCACTCCCGTCATTTAATCAACAATATGATGACTGTGTTGAGATCAATCCCACCACTGCTAACGTATAGTTATCATCTGTACAGGTGTGAGGGACAACCTCCCTTTAATTTCGCCATTAAAAAGCAATTAACCCAATGCTCAGCACTGGATGAGGACACCAAGATGAAAAAATTAATTAAAATGCAAGCTTTCTGACCAACCTCAGTTCAACATTCTTTGTAAAAAAAAAAAACAGTTAATAAGGACACTTTATCCTCAGGAGCAGCTTGCAGATAGTTTATCTACTCCATCGCTGTTAGGCCCAATCCTCTCTACTCCGCCTCTTCATCTGCTCCCCGGGGTGGCAGAGGGAGCAGCGGTGACACACCAGGGGAGGCAACTTGCACATTAATGGCCAATTTCTAACAGTTTCTACTCCGGCCTTCTGTCACCAGTGGCGGTGGTGGAAAAGGGAGAAGCCCCCCCCCCCCCCCCCCCCCCCTGGATTCTGGAAGAGATGAAGGCCTGGGGAGACAGGTCGGGCTGCCTCTGAGGACAAGTTTCTCGCTGAGAAATCACACGGGTCATTAAATCTTGACGGGAACTGTCCTTCGCTGTCTGCACTTCTGCCGGGACACACCGAGGCTCGGGAAAGCAGCGGCAGGGAGAAACACAACACAACCCTAACACTGCCATGGTTACAGCGCTACTGAAGACTGCAAAACAGACAAGGGTGACTCTCCCTCCTCCTCATCCTCCCCTCCACCTTCATCCCTGCTTTCCTTTCCCCACCCTCCTCCTGTCATTCAAAGCTGCTAAGCACGCTCAGCCAAGCAGCACTCATGCAGCGTTTTTATTAGTTCGCCTTGTCATCGCCATCACTTCCGTGGCGTCCGGACGGGACAGCACTGAGCTTAAACAAACACGCGGGTCAGTCCCTGTCGTCTGCCTCGCCGCGGTCCCGCCTCGTCTCCCAGCCCTGATCATTAAGAACCGGAAGATTAATTAATGAACACGAGATAAACTGATTCAAGAAAAGTGAGAGCCAAGATACAAGCGCCGAATATGTCACAGCGGGACTATTTTTAGGCGACAGATGATGCCGTCGTTTGAAGGTGAACTTGATGAAAACTTTGCTGTGAGAAAACGGGGCGGGATAGGCCACATCAACCGGGGCGCCGAGCACCAGATAATGGCAGAGTCACAGATGCACTGCATATGAGTGACAATGATCCGGCAATTGTTGGCAGTTTGCCTTCATTGTCAAACATCTGTGGCCAAAGACAAATGGCGGAGAAGAAAGAAAACTATTTCATTAATCCTAGTTCTGTAATATTTTGCCCATTTCCTGAAGCAGCTCCTGATGTGGGTCAATTTTACAGATGACTGCTGTCCATCAGAGGCTGCGCCAAACAACAATCAGCCAGGTATCAGAAGCAAAACAGAGAGGAGTAGAGAGGAGACACTGAAGAAATAAAAAAAGAAGATATGTAAGGTTAGAGAGAAGAAGTGTCAACAGTCAGCGGCAGCAGTCAGTCTGACACGTAGTCGCCTCTTTCCCTGTCACTGGCTAATAGCAGGGCTGTCCGTTACAAATTGCCCTGCGATTCAGTTTAGATAACACCAGACTGAGAAATCTGGATGGGGTGCAGAGGCGTGAAGGGACGGAGGACGAGTTCAGGGAGACTCCGCTGTATTCGGGTCAAAGGGTTGTCAAGGAGACAATCGGAGACATAAGCGATACTTGCAACAAAGCCGATCTTCAGGAGGTGTAGGCGGTGGAACAATACGTGTATGCTTTTTGTGGCGATGATGGTGAAAGAGCTCTACTCTGGGCTTCCTGGTGCCTCAAGGATTCTAGATGTGTGCTGTGGACTGTACTGTTGGCATTGTCAGAGAGAGCCTGTGCCCACAACCCTCTCATTGTCCCTGTTAAGTGCAGTTTGTTAAATCAAAAATAGATGCACTTAAGAGGAACAGTGTGTAGGCTCCAGGGGGATTTATTGGCAAAATACTCGCAAGGCAGTTTTACTGCCTTGTGCCACAAAGCCACACTGAAAAACAGGCCATGGCCTGAAATCTGTCTCTCTCTCTTCCTCACACGTACACAGATCATGTGAGGACACTGCACTCCTTAACCAGAAGAAGAAACATGGGTCTTGTGAGTCCTTTTAAAATTTGATTAAGATGCACACTTAACCAATTACCACCAATAGGAAAAGCATGAAAGCATGCATACGAAGCAGTCAGTTTTATGGGAAACTTCAAACACACCGACAGTGACTTATAAAACTAGGTCTGACTACATGCCACACAACTTTGGCACAGACGTGGCTTAGCCTAGTTGTTCCTGAGAAACTACATGAAATTTGCACCATCTCCAAAATGGGTCACTTCATAAAGTTCAAAATGAGGGTATTAATAGCCCTCAACCAACTTGTTTTTTTTCCCCCAACACCTCCATCACCCTGATGCCTCAACTCACCAAGCAACTTATTTCATTTTAAAAAATCTGTCAAATTATAAAACTGGATTTCTTTGAAATGAGATCACTGGGCAACTCATTTGTCAATAAAAAAAAAGTTTTAATCAAGGGGGCTACAATTACCCTAACAGGGAAAAAGAGTTAAAAAATATATACTAATAATAACAATAAATGCTAATAATTAACCAGGGTAATTGAACCCACTCCACATTGTAATCTGTGATGTGTACTTAAGCACATCTGTTAAATTATTAACACAATGTCAAAGATTTTCATTGAAGTACAAGATACTATTTACAAACCTGCAATAAATACTTCGAGGTTGTAATTTTGATGGATTGGGTTTAGAAAGGGTGACAGGGGATTGTGGTGCCTTTGAATTGTAACGCGCTTTTCTGAAAAGGTATTTAAAATACTTTACTCGAGTTTCATGATTAGTTTGAGGTAAGTGGACCTTTGATTCACCATATATATTAAGATAATATCAATTAGGAAAACTAAGTTTACACCATCCTTGTAGCTACCCTAAAGTAATGTAACAATCTGCTGAAACATTGCTTTGACAAAAACACAGCCTTATTTGTTACATAATTACCTCAAAGTAGAAAGTTAATATTTTCTCGGTACTCCTGCAGTACACTTCATTTTGCACTTTGAACGTTATTAGGGGGCCTTTCTGAATACCCAACCTTGCATTATTTGCATAGAGTTACCAGGACTGAGGCTTTTCACTTGAATTAACAACAACAAAAAGCAGCTTGTATAATTCTGATTGACCATAATATAACTTATTTAAGTTACCGTCACTAAATAACTCAAAAGAGCTTGTTACATTGGGATTTGTTGGTGATACAGAGACGCGTGTTGATCGCTGCTGTTTCTTGTCCCACATTATGAAACTGCAGTGGCTATTGCATCATTACGTGGACACAACTGCAGTCACATAAAACTGAGAGCTAGCCTGCTAGCTTATCTGCTAACAAGCGACCGACATGTCAAATGTGTCACACGAACAGGGCAGCAAAGACAGCTAACGTGTAACTGACGGAGTTATTCTTACATTTGGTGACTTGTTAAAGCACAGGTGGACAGTTAAGCCCCTCACACCTGTAGTAACCGTATTGACGTTAAGCTAGCTCACGGGTCAACCGTACACAAACGACAGCTAAGGTAACTTAACTACCAAACTCAAGCACACCGTAATAGAAGCAGTGACTCATAACCAGTACTGTATATTACACGTACCCGCGTGACCCGTCTCAGAGCGAAGGACAGCATGTTTCCAGTAGGGCAGATGCAGAGGACGGACAGGCTCCGAAGAAGTTGTTGTACAACGTGTGGCTACGTTTCACCGGCCGAAAGGGTTGCTGGGAAATGTAGGTCGTTGTAGGTCTATTTTACGCAAGCCAGCAGCGACAGGTACTGCTGTATCTCTCTCTCTCATTGTTTTCAGTGGTAGAAGAAGTATTCCAACCTTTTTCTAAAGTAAAAGTAGAAATACCATTACCGTGTAAAATAATATTGTTTTTTTGCTTTTGATTAGCCGAAGTAAAAGTAAAGTTTCATCATCAGAATATAGGCTACTTAAACTTCTTATATGTCTTATTCTTATGTACAGTCTATGTACTTAAAGTACCAAAGTAAAAGTTCTCAATTATAAAGATTGGCCCATTTCAGAATTATTTATATTATATGATTCTTGTTATTGATGCATTAACGTGTATATAATAATAATACATTTTATTTGTATAGTGCTTAAAGGTACTCAAATACACTTTACATGGTAAAAACAGAAACAATAAAAGCAATGTTAATATACACAAGTACAAAAAGTACATTTGCTTCTGTGTCGTGATAGTAACCTATAAAGGAGCAGAAAATGGAACTATTGAGATAACCTCAAGAACAACTACCTTTAAATTGTACTTAAGTACAGCACGTGAGTAAATGTAAACTACTTTGTTCATTTCCAGCACTGATTTTACTCATTTATCTTCTATATCATTTAATTTGAATGGCCACAGGATGACTGAGCATACAAGTGAAGAGTGAAAGCAGTTATCACTTTTTTTTCAATACATATCTACCTTGTTAATTATGTGCTAGTCTACATCTGTGACATGTGAATGCACACCACACCTCTGAACTTTGTCAAAGCGAGAGGTGGCTTCACACTAGATTTAGGCAATCACTAGAGGTGCCTGTAAGGGCAGATTTCAGACTAGTGTAAAAAATTCCATGATCAAGACCAAGTTCTGAGACTTTGTGTACTTCGTCAAGACAACCTATAAATGTTGATAATTTATTTTTATGAAGATTTCTCATAAGAGAAAAACTGACAAGATGATTGATTTCCAATATCTGCAATAGTTTACAGAAATAAATCATTTAAAATACTGACAACAAAATCTGTTTTTGAGATACAGTTCTTAAATTTACCACACAATGTTGTAATTTTTTTTTCATGAACGAGATGTGTTTAGCTACGAAGCGTCTAACCCAGGGGTGTCAAACATACGGCCCGCGGGCCGGACCCGGCCCGCCACGTCATTTTATGTGGCCCGCGAATCCGCCAGCAAAAAAAAAATAATAATAATTTTTTTTTTTTTTTTTTTACAAAAATTTAAAGTTAGATGTGAAAATAAAAATATCCCCATGGTCGAAATTATGAGATAGAAAGTCGAAGTGATGAGATGGCATGTTGTCTGTGTGCCGACATTAAAACTATCACAACAGGTGGACAGGAGATGCAACAGCCCATAAAGAGGATTTCCAACAAGTTTCTCAACATGCGTACTTCTCTGTACTGAAACGTCATCAGTCTCAGCCAAAGTACTGTTCCAATTCAAAGTTCACATCGAGCCAAGCACGGCCCTAATGCCCGGATGTGGCTCGCTCTGCCCATTTTACCCGGGATGCATCGGAGGTGACTTGTCTGTACTTGGGACAGCCAAATATCCCAGAATGCATTTTGCACCAGCAACAGGAAACAATGGCGGAGGAGAAATCACACAACTGGAAGTACGTGTTGTGGAAGTCACAGATATCCCGGGAAACTAAACTAACTATGTTAGGAGTACCGTAGTTACATTTACACCGTCTTACATTTACAACCGGCCCTTTGAGGGCGACCGTGATGCTGATGTGGCCCCAGAGTGAAAATGAGTTTGACACCCCTGGTCTAACCATTTCTGTTCACCAGGGCATACATTTTGGTGAAAGTTGCAAAGTGCTGGCACGCATGGCTGATTTGTTATAATTTTCTTTAGATGGTTGCTGTAGCACCACCATCAGGACTACTGGTCCACAAAGCCAGTCGATTAAGTTTGGTTTAGGAGCTTCTGGCCGGCCCTGAATAATCTGGCTGGTTGTATGGATGAATATGGATATATGGATATATGAATATGGATATATGAATATGGATGAATTAAACATTTTAGGAAAACATGGAACATTTGGCAACACAGAAAGAAATGTTCTGAATGTAATATTTTATTTCTGATTGGTGTTGCCTCGTGATTAGACATTTTCCCATAATAGAGGTTAAAAGTGGTTTCAAGTTTTACATGTATCACCATATTTATAAATGAATGTGTCAGTTATGAGGTGCTGTCAGTGTCTGTAATCTCAGTGGCGTCAGACACACACACACACACACGTACGGCCACACACAAAGGAGTACATAAGCATCTGTCCACAACAACTAGTGCAGTGATTATTCACCAACCCACTGTAGAGAATCTGTGTCACAAAGAGGGGAACTCTGGAGAATCTGGGTTGCGGCGACTCCATCAATCTCTGTGTCCCAACTGGCCACAGCAACTTGTATAAGATACATGGACTTCCCTGGACCTCCATCTCAATGCCATTGATCAAAAGCATAACAGGCTATCGAGCCTGAGTGAGATAAAGATTCAATTCGCGTCGATTGTAAGTTTTCTAATGAAATTTTGAGCACCATTAGTGGCAGATCAAAAAGTGTGGAGAGCAAAGAGTCTGTGTTGAGAGAGAAAAAAGGGAGTTGCAAGGTGGCGGTGCTTAATCTAATCAAGAAAGAGGTGGGTGAGTTGATCTTTGTTTTCAGTGTTTTCCTTTAATCTGGGTGCATATATGTATATATAGCAATGATGAAATTATCCTGATTCATTTTTCCATAAGTTGGAAAACAAAACAGTTGAAGTAAATATTTACAAGTCGCTGAGATCATAACAGTGGCTCCAGTAATACAGCAGGCAGGACATTGTGACAAAGCCATCTGGAGGTTTAGGTGCAACTGAAAAATGCCTGCTCAAATGAGCAGCACTTCCTTTGCTCGCACGATCAAACAAACAGAATCTGTCATATTGCCTCCAATAGAACAGTTGTTTTTCCTTTCAGTTTCAGGGTGAATGTAATTCAAATTATATCAGTCACCTCGCTAGGATTCAATTACTGTACACACCAACTCCCTCAAAAGGAGTTATCATCATTTTAAGAATGTTTCACGATTGGTTTTCAAGTTAAAATTCAATCCTGTCCTTCAATATGTTTCGTAAAATTAAAATTACATATCTTCACAGAAAGCTTGGGCACGAGCTCCCAATCAGAGTGAAATGTAACTTAATTCATAATTGCATCCTTGCTGAGCAACATAACGTGAACATGCTGCACAGCTTGTGCCCTTCAATTGTGCTTGTAGCTCTGAACAAAAAACATTCACCCAGTAAAAGACAGACAGTTTAAGAGATTTTAATGTGCTTTTTCATACAGTATATTGTATGCATATCCAGCATAACATTTCTCATACATATAACTCTCTTATATCCAGGGAAACGTAGAGCTGAGAGGATGATTAACAGTCAGTCTACCATAACATTATGTCTGCCATAGAGGGATGGCTCAGCACAGCCGCCTCAGAGGCTCCCTGTGCACTCGGAGGGCATAATACTGATTCCAGCTGTTTTCAACCGAATTCTCCAACTGCAAAAAGTAATAACACAGAGAAACAAATATCTAAAAACAATAAGTGTGCTGAGGTTGAGTACATTATTTACAGAAAAAAGCAGACGAAAACAGAAGTTAACAAATACAAAGTTGGAAAATAAGTCAGAGAAATCAGCCATATCCTAACCATCCATAACTCGATTATACTTGATTTAAATCCACAATTCACAGCAGTTTAGAGGCAAAAAACTGTCCCCTGCTTCTTCATCGTAATCAATATGACTATGATTTCCATCATTATCATTATAATCATCATCGTCATAAACATTGTCTCTTTTTTTTTTTTTCCTCTTTGCAGTTCAGTCTCACTTACTTATCCCAAGTAAGGGTGCTCACTTTGGAAGTTGTGGTCCGGACACACTTTTTGAACCAGCTTGTAGTCGATGCTGAAGAAAGAGATGAAGATGCAGATCACCTTGAAGGGTTTGGCACAGAGCCAGGCAGCGTGGGACTGGGTGTGCTCCGTGAAGCAGGTCTGAGAAGGGTCGTACAGGCAGGGTTTGGGCTTCTTGGATCTGTTGGTTTTCTCATACTCCACCCGGCAGTTAAAGGTCTTCGTCTCCTTCCGGTTGATGGTGGTCTGCTGGGTCTCCTGGATCTGGACGTTCTGCTGAGTGTGGGGGTGCAGATGCTGGAGGACCTCAAACTCCACCACTTTGGTCGGTGGCACGATACTGACCGACACGTTCCCCAGGCTAGACGAGTTGTGGCGGAAGTAAACAGTGAACGTCCCATTAATGTGGTCCACAATCTTCCCTGTCACCAACAAGCTGAACTTCATGGTCTTGACGTTGAAGTAGAAGTCTCCCCAGCCGAAGATCTTCTTGGTCTTCATGGCTGTCTTTTGTGAGGGCTTGCGCTTAGAGCGGTATCCTGTCTGGTCCAGGAGCAGGGACTGGTTCCGGGCCGAGTCGTATGGGTTAAAGAAACTGTAGGTGGGTGGCTTGGACTTCATGGGTGTCTGGTCAATGGAAGTGGAGAAGACACGGGTTTGGTACGGAGGCTTAACCACCCCTCCTGTTGTTCCTCCCACTGTGCCTCCACCCATGCCATACGGAAGAGTCTTCATCACAGACCCCACTGGGCCCAGTTCTGAGAACTCCACCTGCTTCTCCAACCCTTGGACCTGGAGAAAAGAAAGACAGACAAAAGAAGAAGAAGAAAACATTATTCACAACGGGCCAAAGACTATTCAATTTAAATTTTCACATATTCTGCAGGAGAAAAAGCAACAGCCGTTTTAGTTTAATCTCCACTTAAATGTTTTGTCAACACCACAGTTTGCCACAACTTGTAAAATACAACTGTAATGATGTTAAAACAAACTGGCAGTAGTTTAAATTGTATTAAAAAGCCAGATTGCTGATTGTTTGGGAAATGAAAATGAACGACAACTGATCAGTTGGGAATTCGACCCAGTTGAGGGAAACCAATTCGGGATTCATATCTGTCTTAATCCTTGCAATGTCTGCCCCGCATCAGCCACAGTGCTGCATCGTGGAGCAGTTAAAGGGTTCTGCACCTTGCTCAAGGGCACTTATTACATTGTGGGCAATATACGATGCATGTAATACCAGCCCTGACAAAGCCAGAATACACTGCTCTCAGTCCTGGAAGTTGAACCAGCAACATACAACCTTTAAGCCACGCTGAAGATATCAGTTCTTCAGAAATTTACATTAAATTTGATCTGGACAAAAAAAGCAATGTCCCATTTCATTTCACACACATTATTATAATCAGAAGTGTTGTATAGGTCACTCCTCTTTTTACCTCACGTG
Organism: Melanostigma gelatinosum; assembly: GCF_949748355.1. Taxonomy (NCBI): domain Eukaryota; kingdom Metazoa; phylum Chordata; class Actinopteri; order Perciformes; family Zoarcidae; genus Melanostigma; species Melanostigma gelatinosum. The sequence continues at coordinate 19,317,995 of NC_136636.1, read as the reverse complement.
ATTTTTTCTTCCCCGAGCATCCAAATTGTTGGATGTTTTATTTTTCATCTCTTGAATTCAAGAAAACAAAACCATCTATTTTTATTAACACACTTTAATGTAGTTGTCAGTGTTGCTCCGGAGAGAAAAACAACTCTGCATGTAAGGTAATGGATGTGAGCCGCTGTTAGTTCAGACAGCTTTCTGCCTTTAATCCACAGCCTATTGGTTATTCGCCGGGCTGATTGACTAGAAGTCTTCCTCTGCTCTCTTTCATGTCTCATCAATCACATCACTGTCATGCTACCATGACATGAAGTGACAGCGAGAAGTATTACAGCTATTCGGAGGGGGTTACATGTGGATCCCCTGAGGATACATTTGGATAGCGTTATAAACTGTTCTAGTAGATAAACAAACCAAAAAATAAATGAAAACAGCCTTTCAAAACAAGTTCAGGATCAGATCTTTGTGTCTCCTCATGCAAGGACAGTTTTCGTCTGCCTTCATTCTCATCCAGGGCAGTGGAACCGACAGGTTTGTGCCAACGCGCTCCTCATCTTTCATCAATCACTGAACCTAATAATAACTCCATATTGCTATATTCGCAGAGGCAACAGTGCAGCGCTCAATACAGCTCCTGATGTATTCAGTCATTCAATTCATGTATTTATGTCTGTTGGCCATTCATTAACATGCCCGCAGAGCTGATTTCTACGTAGATTGATTGAGGGGAAAATAACTGAAAGTTTATTGACTACTGGAGGAATGAATTACCAAAAAACGACAGGTGCTGATAAATGACCAGTGACTGGGATAATGACCCACTGAAGATTTCTTAACAGACCTCAACTCCCTTTGGTGTCATGACAGGAGGCCGATGCAGTGGTCTTGCAATTTTAAACAGCAACAAACAGTGTGTACAGTGCATGCTAGATAGGGACTTCCTGTGAACGCGCAGCAGTGCTGTCAGCTAGCTCCATGTGTTGCCATCTGTCAGACTAACACTCTGCTGGTGCAGTCCTAATCATTCCTCTTGCGGATGGCACGGAGCTCGAACTAGCACCATCATCACAATCCTTAACAATCTTCAGCGGCAACATCACGCTAGGAACCTCAACCTAACCTTCAGGGTCAACTATGAAGCTCAAAAATGATTTTGTGAAGGGGTCTGAGGTCGGCGCGGGTCTTTTTCAAGGGGCGAAAAACAACTGTACACAGTCAGCAACTTTAACAAACATCGATTGAGTGGAAAAAGATGAGTATGGAGAGAAGGTTTCTTCTTCTGTGGCACGAAAGTAATAAAATGCCAACACAAACCAATGAACAGATGGACTTTCTATTAGCATAAATATGAAATATGTTTTTGTGCTGGACAGTAAATCCATTTAAAGGGTGAGGATTTGTTAGAAGAAATATCAGATATTTTTTCTTGACATGAAATCCATACGCTATAGACTTTTTGCAAAACAGCGGATGTTTGCTATAAGGTCACATCAGGCTGCCGCAACTGGCGAGAGATTGACGGTTTGAAAAATACAGCTTCATGCTTTTTCTTCCTCCTCAGCCTCTATTCAGTTAGGTTACAATACGTGAGAAGTAATTCTAAGCCAAAGGGATGTTGCTGGGGATGATAAAGAGGCTCTAAATCTCTGTGGTGCACAGTAGATAGATACACTATATTTACACACTGAGCAACTCAACTAGAGAGAATATCTTAGTCCCATACATGCATGTATTTAATTTACTTTAGTTACTTTTATCTAAATATACTGCAATTCTGGGAAAAGCATAGATTAGCAGGCAAATTACCTCATGTATTTTTTTACACTCTGCTATCTTATGTATCAATTTAGTCCTATTTATGCTTATGCTTTATGATTTATACTTCTGATTCTGATCCTGATTCTGCTTAAACGTCTTCATAAGAACGTAAAGTATCAAAGTAAGTACAGTTTCAATTGCATAAAAACTAATTACAGACATGCTGTGTGTAACTTTAGGGGACGCTATATAGTAGAGGCTTGTTTAGGAAACAGAAGGTAACCTTTGTAATGATTACCACCTGGGAGATGTGTATCACATTTAGTTTGAATGTTAAGCATGCAAGCATAATGAATAACAGGAAAAGGTGCTTGACATACTATTTGAATTGGCCATTTATGGTTCAGTATATTTTGCATTTACAGTGGGATAAACCAAAGATTATGTGCAAATTACGTGTGTTCTTCAACAATGTTTTGTCTCTGATGAGGTAATTCATGTTCGCTAGCGCCCTTGTGAGGCAGTACTTAGTGACAGCGGTGCTTTGAGTTCACGCTAAAATCCCCATAACATACAAATGAAAACGTCATTAGTCTTGCAGGTATTTCTTCAAAAACGTAAGTACTGGATGAACTAAAATGACCCGCCTTGCGAGAAAGGGATGGATGGACGGACGGGCAACCCAAAAACATAATGCCTCCGGCCGAATAAGGCTTCTATTTACAAAGTTATTTACACATGCATGTTTGTACCAAAATGAATGGCAATCCATTCAATTGCCCTCGTGGCGTCTTACAAAAAAGTGAACCAGATGGTGGTTCTAGAGGACAAATCAGGAGATCATGAAGGTCATTAAGATGTATCCTCTAGGGACCATGAATCTCTTCACAAAATGTCACGACAGAACGTGAGCATGGCTTGTTATTTGAATCCGATAAAGGTAAAAGTTGTGCTCCCCAAAGAAGCTACACAACGCAGTGGCTTTACCTTTCCGATCTCTTTCATCACATTCGATATAAAACCAACTGTGCCTTGGGTTCTCACAAGCTGCAAAGTTCCCCACATAGTGAAGATTTACACACATCAACATGGCTTTAGTGTTTCCTCCATTTAGGATTGCGATTCCTGTTTGGGAGCATGAGATGGAAAAAGTATAGTGGTGGACTTATACATATGTATGATACAGGCAACTCAATAACAGCACAATCATAGAAAGAACAATCAGATTACAGAGCTTGGGAGATAGCGGGAGATAGTGAAGAAAATGTTATTAGCGGAGAAGTGAGATGAGCAGCGGAGAGCGAGTAAAGAGATCTTGTACATTTTCTAGGAACAGGGAGCATTAATCATCGATAACTTCATTTGGAAGTTCATATGAGCAAAAAAGCATCTTCAGTTGCTGCTTAGATGGGACGCCTATAACCTAGCTGGAAGTACATGCGAGAATGAAATGTAGGAGATGTTCAATGAGGAGATTATGAGTGTAGCTCAGAGTGAGTGACAGAAAAAGTAGACACACATTGGCAGATAGAGAAGGGCTCAGAGAGAGAAAGAGAAGGACAGAATGGAGCGGTGAAGGGATTCACACATGCTTATTAAATAACAGAAGGTCAGATGACTCTCTAGAATTTACTGCTAAAACCCGACATGTCACATGCCACCACAATTAAGATCTCTTTTCATCATTAAGAAAGCGTTGGATCAATGGCAGCGCCTCTGCTCTCCCTTTCTTTCACACTCTCTCTGTCTATCGGGTGTCTGATCCTCCGTCGGGCAGTTCGCTCACTCACCTTCATCCATAACTTCCACACCTCCTTGATAGCGAGAGTATTCAGAGGGAATGGACCTCGCTTACCGGCTCCCCAACACACATCTGACTTCCTGTCCCGCCTCCCGCCCTCCGATCCTTCCCCTCAAGCAAGGACTGATGAGAAAATGAAAGCTACTTGTCTCAGAGCTCTTGTTTCTTTGTTCAATTGGAGTTTTATTGGTGACAATCAATTTATTTCTGTCTGTGCTCCAGGCTGCATCGATCTGCTGTCACAGAGAAGAGTCAAATGTACAGTTCCACTCCCACCACACTACAGACTCTGATGCCAGCTCCTGACTTTTACTACTTTACTGCTTGTTGTGATTAGAAGCAGAAATGGATTTTGTTCTTTCACATTTTTCAGGTTAACCTCATAGTTCCTTGAGAGGCTGCAAACTATTAACAAGCAGTGAGAGGAGACACATTCAGGATGAGATGTTGAATGCACATCAGTTTTTACTTTGAAGTCACTGTTTACCTTAAACGCTCCCAAATGCCATTAATCTGTTCAAGCTGATGGTGGAAAAGCCGAACATCTTACTGTAGTTCTGGACTTCAAGGATGACTTTGTTCTTTAACTACACCATTGATACTGAGGTATGAGCTGTGTTGTAAGACCCTGAAATCTCAATGACTTTCATCTCAGCTATATAATTTCTATTGTGGACATTTAGATACTCAGCGGTGGAAAGTAAGTAAGTCAATTGAACTGTCCTTAAGTACAATTTTGAGTTATTACTTGTACTTTACTTGAGTATCTCCATTTCATGCTACTCTACTACTATACATTTAGATTACGACACTTGTTTGGCAACATTAGTTACAGGTTAATTCATTAATATAAAATATAAGCTACTAAATTTGATAAAGTACCGGTATGTATTGTTATAGACTAAAGTAGGATATAAAATGACTTAATTAGCTGCACCTTTCCCATCTACAACATTAGAGGGATGAACACATTAATGCATCAATAATGAGAATCACATTATATAACAGATATTATTCTGAAATGGACTATTGTGCATAATGATTACTTTTTGTACTTTAAGTGTATTTGAAACTTTTTACTTTGTAACATTTTGAATGCAGGACTTTTACGTCTAACAGAGCATTTCTACACTGTGGTATTACTACTTTTGAGTACTTCTTCCACCACTGCAGATAATACTGAGATCCAGAAAAGCCTAACAGTGACTGGGGAACAGGTCATTATTTAGGGATATCTCCCCATGATGTCGTTCCGTTGGCTTCACTGGGCTGTGAACGTCCGGTGCACGCTGGGGCTGTTTGTTGCAGCCAAGTGTGAAGCAGATCAGACGAGGGTCAGCACCTCCAGGTCAATGTACTGCCGCCCCTAGTGAAGGAGTTCAATTATCACGGCGCCATGGTGACAGCTGAAGGTGAGAGTTCAAGGTCAACAGGTGGATTGGTGCACCGTCCACAGGAAGCAGCAAGAATGCTAAAAACGTTCATCTGGCTTGTAGTCCATGAATGCGATTCATCTGTGTGTTGGAGTTAGTTGATGGATAGTACTGTTACTTAACAGCTTACAGTGGATTACCACCTGGAGTAGGGCCAAAACTGGATTTGCATGTAGCCTGGGAGAACCAAGAAGCGTCTGGTAGACAGAGGCACACTTGGAGATCTGAAAGCCTTCAGTCGGCCACAGACAGGCAGGTCTGCAATAGGTGAACAAACTGAATCAAGCAGCATGACATCTACAACAGTTATTCAACTCAAGAAAGCTAATTTCAATGTTGGAGTTACCAGAACATCGCAGGGTGTCCCGGCTCACCTTTGGGGTGACGGGTAAGGACCTAAGACCTCCAGAAGAAGCGCGGCGTACATGTGCTTTGGGCGTTTAGAGTTGTTCTATCATCATAGACGCCTCCCTGTAGCACCTCAGGGCAGACCCATAGGTCTCATCCCAGGGACTACAAATCCCATCTGCCTCATGAACATGACAGGAAGTGACGAATAAGAAGAGCGCCTGGGCCACCACAACCCGGAGCTGAACGGGTTGTCTTATAGATACAGCAGTCTACAGACATATAAGATATAAGTTGAACCTATGGCTATTTGGTTAAAGGACATTTCATAATTGTTTACAAAGTGCTCATGGTTGTATAAGGCAAATAAGTCAGAGAAAGCTGAATTGAACATATTTAGGAGTTGGTAGTGTGGTACTGTGGCTCAGACATTTTACCAGCAGTGACTTGACTCTGTTTTGACAACGATCATATAATAAAAAGATTCCAAAAAAATCGGAGAACTGAAAATGACATTTAATTACAAAAAGCAAAAATAAAGCCAAGAGGACAAAAGATAAATCAGTAGGGGTAAAATGGAGAGAGAGAGAGGGAGAGAGAGAGAGAGAGGGGGAAAATAAGAAAAAGAAAAGGCAGTAAAAGCGATTTCGCAGTCCAGTGGTGTCGCTGGATTATCATGAAAATGAAAGCTTCTGAGTCAGGGAGTATCAGGGAGCAAGGAAATGGAGCCGAGACAGATAACACAGTAAGGGAGAAGAAGAAATAGGAATAAGAGGACGAGTGTAGAGAAAGCAGAGATGTGTGTAAAACAATGTGAGGGGAAAGTGCAAAGAAAGAGAGAAAAGGTAAAAAGACAATATATATACGACACACAGTGAGATTATGAGTGCAATAATACAAAAATGAGAATCACTTCACCCCCATAGAGAATAATCAGAGGTTTCTTGAGAAGTAATATCTGTAATATTGTTTCGAGAAGACCAGCTCAGCTCTCAAATATGTTTCTGTTGAAGTTTATCCCATGTATCAGGCAAAATGTTAAAAGTATGCTGGTTGATCGTGAATACAGTTTCATATAGGAGAATATGTACTTTCTGTACAGCAAATACAGCAAATACAGCTTTATTAAAGTTTTGTTCGATCAAGCATCAACTGAGGAAGAAAGAAAGAAAGAAGTGAGATGGTACTCTCTGCCATCTACCGTCTGGATAAGAGGATTTGTGAAGGTATTGTGTGCTAGCTTAAGTGTTATATGATGACAATATTGCACAATATTGCAGACGCCACTAAGATTGAACTGAAAAGGGAAATGTAGAAATTCCCGGCTGGCATGCAAAGTAACACGTGCAGTAATAAATTGTGTCGCAATGCAAACCTTCTAGGCAGTTTTCTGTCTCTGTTACTTTTATGTCTCAACCAGCATCTTAAATTTACCTTAAATAAACATTAAAGAGATTTGTATTTGAAAATGTTAGAATATTTGTACAAGTCATATAAACTCACCATCCCTAACTAAGCAACAAGAGACAGCCAGAAGAAAGAAAGTCTGCAACAGAGATCCAGTGGCGGCAGATGTTCGGACACAATATATTGCTTTACAGGGTTTATGTTTACCTTTACTTACGTATAATTATATGTCCTGCTGTGAATCTTTGTGCTTGTGTGTGTGTGTGTGTGTGTGTATTCTGTCTTTAAGCTCTAGGTGCAGCTCCCTGGTGAGTGATTGAGGGCACCTGGATGAAGGTGTGGGTTTTACCTATATAAGCACCTCCTTGCTCCGCCCTCGCTCTCTCTCATCTCCCAGACTGAGTTATTAGGTTCAGGCTGATGTCACCACTTAAGGTAGAACTTTTATTTTTCTCTTTTTGAGCTTGCCTGGTTAAGAAAGCCTGCGGGTGTTGGAGAGACCAGCACCACTTTATTGTTTTTGTTCGGTAACCCCGGGGTGGCCCCTGGCGTGCCCGGGAAAGCCGACGAAGACTAGTTGAGGTTCAGCCAGATAGACCTACAGTTTCTTAGGTGGAGAGGAAACCAGGTGAGTTCAAGAATAGGTCAGTTTGAAATGTTCATTCCTCAGGATAGTATGTGGTGGCATTTGCTGGCCTTTGTTCTTCACACATGCTGTACGCTGTGTGAGTAGTAAGAGTGGAGACATTTTGTTTGTTGTGCACACTAGTTGTTGTTAAATGCTAAGCTGTAGTTTTGTTCTTTGAACGCTGATTCGTCTGGCTGGCTTAGTAAGCCAGGGCTCATGCTTTTCTATTATCTGTGTGAGCTTCGTGTTCAGGTAGTCGTCGCATGCTGGACTACATTTTGTGGAACCTACTTTTCTTCTCAGTGGAGATAGAAAAGTAGTGTTTAGAATTTCAGTGTATCGTAGTGGTAAGAGTACTGTTAACACTATTTCTATACTGTGTGGCCTGAAATAGTTAATGAACTGCTCTTGTACAGACAGCCTAGTGATTGGTGCATTTTAATTACCGGTACTCACTCTGATTTTGTGCAGGTAAGCTGTGCTGTTTGGTAGCACTGGTTCTGGGTAGTGTTACTTTGTGTTAGTGGTTTGGCTTACTTAGGGGGGGAGCCCATCTTTTGGGTGTGCTACCTTGTAGAGATTTGTTCCACATAAAGTTGTTTTTGTGATCTCACAATGAAGTCTGCTTTTCAAGAGATCAGCGAAGGTCCTACAATAGAGCAGCTGGCTCAATGTACCAAAACCCAGCTCATGTCTATTGCAGAGCATCTGGAAATTGCTCAAACTTGTCAAAGGTCAACTTGGAGCTAAGGTAGTCACGGCACTCATTGAAGGGGGAGTATTGCCCCGTGAATCTAGTCAGCTTGATGAGGAGCAGGGCTTACATGTGTCTGCTGGTTTAACTGTTGGGAAGACAGAACAAGTAATAAATAAATGCCTCAATACAAAGACAATCTACCACCTTGCTAACAGTCAGCACAATACACCATAATACTCTGCAGTGGACACATCATGCACAAAGGCCGTCATGTACTGAAAGCTATAACACAGCATTTTGCTTTCTTGTCAAGCTTGAGATGAGAAGATAGTCATAACTCTCTAATCTTTCCGGTAAACATAAAGCTACCGGCAGCATCTAGTTAGCTTAGCACAGTTGCACGATAGAGTGCTGCAGAGAAGCCATGTACTTTAAGGACAAACATGACAGTGTTTTCGATCTTATCTAAGTCACGGTACACAAAAGCAAATAAGCGTATTTCCCAAAATGTCAAACTATTCCTTAAAACATTCCCCTCTTTGCCACAATCTGACAATATTTTTACTGTTACTCATTAAGATCGATGCAGTTACGTTTCAAACTCTCTACGCATCATAAATTGTCGGCTATCACAGTCAGCCGTAAAGCACTTGCCTGATATCAGACAGAATTGTCAACTCAGTTTCCATCTTCAGTCTGACATTGCGTCCAATCTATTGTTTTTTCAATTTTCCTAACTAATCAATCAGTAGAAAATAACATATCTGCTTGAATCTAACGTCATTTTAAGTTGACATAGATGCGTAGACCCACTGGTTTTGCCGGGGTTTTATGAGTAGAGCAGAGAAAAGTAAAAACAAACTATGTTGTTGGGTGATATTGAGACAACATGCCGTCGCCAGCGCACAGCTTAGCGACGCTTCACAACAACTTGACAATGATGATTGGACCCCCCCCTGCTGCTTATTGGCTAATCGATAGCCCCACCGCTGCGCTCATTGGCTCAATTGCTTTTTAACCGAGAAACCTCACGATGCAGATTTAAAGGTCTGGACCGGGCAACTAAACTACTCCAGTGCACATCAGTATCGCCGTGCAATGAATCACACATTTAAAAGTAACAGCCACAACCAAACACTGGAGGTATGGAGGACGAAATGAATGCTGCCTCTAAAGCACAAGGTGATAAAGTGAGGTTATATACTCACATAGATTGACTGCCCTAAACAGACCATACCGCTCTGTTCAACGCCACCTCTTGCGAAAACAAGGTGGGATTATGGAGCTATGTAAGATATTAACCCAGGAGACTGCACAATTACCCCCTGAACATGAATCACTGCCACATAAGCACACATTCAGTGCCAACATTGTGAGTGGGAGTTTTCAGTCATGTACGGTTAACCAATGCTGCTGCAGCCAAATCAGAGAAAACATGAATCCCAAATGTTACAACCTAAGTTCAATTCTTCGGAACGCTACAGTCCTCCAAGAAAATCAAAAGCAACAGCGCTTTAGGAACAGGCTTTGGTGGCATAAGGTTAATGTTGGTCACCATGAGGGATATTGACAGCAGTAAAATAGTAACTTGACACCTTGTGGCTGGATCGGCGTCCTCAGGGCATACAGTAATGCATGTGGCAAGGTAGGCTGTGTCAGTGGTCACTCTCATTGAAGGATAACATGCACTTTAACTCTATAATCATTGACATTCATTTCATTTCATTTAAAAGGTGCAAGATACAGGATTGGGTGATTGTTTTCAATGAGAGTGAAGCTTTTTGCACCTTGCTTTTGCGCTGCTGAGCGCTTTGTGTTTTTCTGCTCAATGCGGCTGCGTTTTTTTTGAAGCAGCACGCTGAATGCCTCGAGCTGAATCAGAAAAAGTGCTTCGATTTTTTTCTCATTGTGTTGACATTTTCTGGAACAATATGACTTTACCAAAAGATGTTTCGGGTTTTCATTAATGTAAACTGTACTATTATTAGGTAACATACAGTTCATGGTTTGGGTTATTAAGCTAATGTTAGCAAAAGAAAAAGACAAAGCAAACTGCAAAATGCTCTCTGTCTGATCAGGCCTTAACAATGAGGTCACTCATTTTGTTACATTTATTACATTGGTAATTATGTACAACATAACAGTGTTACTGCAGAATATCAGAATCAAAGACAAAACTAAAAAACAACTACAATATTTATATATCAAAACAAAATATAAAAAATGGAAAATATAATTACAAATTGTGGCTTGGTGAACTACTTGATTCTTCCCTCACCTTTTAATCTGAGTTTTACCAAACGGGACTGTGAAAGCACAGCTAATACCTCATGGCTTCTCTCACATCTCTCTATACCGTCTGCTGAACGGTGGACAAGGGAGGCAGTGAATACAAACCGCAGTATGCTTTATCTACAAAGTCATTAGAAGATGTTGCTCTCAGGAGCCTGACTTTGGTGGTCATAGATCAACTGTGTCCAGGAGTCCTCCCTTGTTCCTCCTATCTCACTGATCACATCAGATCAGCATGCCGGGGTGTTTTTTGCCTGGCTGGCTGGGTGGGCAGCCTTCCCACATGTCTCCGGCGATGCCACGGCACCTGATCAATCACCCGAGGCAACACTTTGGGGACCCGTCGGAGAGGAAGGGAGGGACGACGGAGCGGGGAGGCATTGGTGGATTGAGGGCATCTCGTTTGCATGCGGGATGGCAGGCAATGCATCAAAAGATGACAGCTATCCCATTCTTCCTTAAACAAGAGTGGTGAGACTCTCGCTCGCTGTGCCTTAACTTTAATCATTCATCTAAATAACTGTTGCAGAAGTCTGAGGGGGCCGCAGCCAGGCAGGCTGCCATGGGCGTGGGGGAATATGAAAACTGACGTTGCGCTACTGAATTGCTCATTTGTAAATGTGTAAACATATATTTGACTCAGATTGCAAAAGCACAAAAGCACTTGTCCTCATCACCCACAACCCTCCCCGTTCCCTCTTCCCTCCCTCTCTCATAGATTTATGTATTAAACTCCTTTGAAATTCATCAAGGTTAGACTGAGCAGCTTCGGAGGAGGTGCAGAGTTCTCAAGCTCTGGCAGCATGAGTGACGTGTTGAGCGGCTAAGTGACAGCTGATTGATGCCCTCTTTGTTTCGCAACTTATCAAGCGCATACACACACGCTCCGCAAACAGAAAAACAGCAGAAACATTTGAGATAAATAAAGAATCAAATAAACACAGGGGACTGCATAATGACTAGACGAGATGGAAAGAAGGAGGGAAGAGAGGCAATGATTCCCAGCGGGTGAAACTGAGCCTGAGACGTCTGTTGGTGGGATACAGGGACACATGGGCCTGTGACGACTCCGACAAGTCACCCAGGCGGCAAAATAAAGCCCGGCTTCCTCCCAGCGCTCATCAGTAGGCGAGCTGGATGACGGATGGACTGGCGCTGGGCGCCACGCAAGCGTGTCAGTTACTCGCCATAATAAAGACCTGCTCCTTTTCCTTTGCTTTTTTTTTTTTTTACCAGCCTGCGGTCTCACTGCCTACAACCCATTTAATTCAATTTTAATCTGCCTCTGTTTATCTTCCTTCACCCCTCAATTCCTTCATCCTTCCTTTATTCCATCTCTGATCTGTATTCTATCCCTTAGTTTCTTTCATGATTTTCCTGCATCCTTCCACATCTTTATCCGTCCAACCATGCATGACTGGCTCCAGATTTTTCCTTCCTTAATACTTTCCTCTTTCCCAATCGCTCTGTTCGTCCTTTATTTCAAGCATCGTTCTTTTTGTCCATCCTTTTCTCCAACAACTGATTCACAAAATCACCCTGACACGTGATCCATTCCTTCCTTAGGCGCATCCTTCCCTGTCTACATCCACACATCCTTCCTTCTATACCTCCAATCCCTCCATCCTTCCATTCCTCATCTCATGTCTCCATTACCAAAGTCATAAACCGTTAAAAGATGCACCTTTCACTCCACCCCTCCATTCGACCTTCCTTCCCACTTTCCTTTCATCTTGCTGCCAGGGCCTCCCAGTCTGTGTCCCCGATTTGGGAGTCAGCCGACTTTTGGGACATAAAAGGATGAATAGACAAAGATGAAAAGACTAAGCATTTTCCATTTCTGCTGCTTCCCTGCTGTGAAGGATGCTCTCCATGCTTTTGGGAGCTTAGCCCAGTGGGGCCATGCAGTGGGGCAAAGCTCAAACCTGCGAGGAGATGCGTGGCTCTCCAGTTTCGGGCACACTGTCTTCACCGGGGCTGATGGCAGAGTTAATTGGAGAGAAAACAGTAGGAGGTGCCAATGAATAAAACTCCTCAGAGGTGCTGGCAGCAGGACACGGCAGCATCCCCCTTTCACTTCAAGGTTATGCACACACACTGAAACACACACCTGCTACTGACTCTGAAGCGACAGACAAGGTTCCTGTAATACAATTTGCATAGAAAGCACAAGATTAGCTCCGTTTTATTCTGTGCAAGAAATTCGATTGAAAGGAGCTGTAAATAACACGATAGATAAGATAAATGAAGATAAGACAACACACGCACACATTCGAGCGCACAATATATGCCAAGTTTTCTCCTCTACTGCCTTTTGGATGCCTTTGCCAGTGTATAAATCACCCAGCTTCAAGGACACAGCACTGGGACCCCTAACTGGGATCTTTCACATCCACCATCTGGACGCAGAGTGCTGACCAGCGGCCCTGCTCTCATTCTGTTCCTCAGTACGAGCCGCAAGATGGGGGGGGGCGGGTGTATAGAGATAGAAACCTAATCAATCCAACGACTGCTTAGCTCGTACTGGACTTAATAGAAAAATGCACTCAAGAGATGAAGAGGAGTCGGATAGAGCAGTAATGATATTTTGAGAGAGAGACAGCGGCCGCAACAGACAAAAAGAAAGCTCATCCAGACCTGTCGCACATATTCATTCACACACTCCCTCCCTCTCTCCTCTTCGCTCACCCTCCTCCAGAGACGGTGTCCTTCCATCATTCGACTTGGTTTCACACTCCGAGAGCCAATATCAGAGTAGATATGAACAGATCAGAGAAACACATGATTGTCTTTCCACAGACAATTCTGTCCACTACGGCTATTTGTGTCATGCTATCCACTGGTGTAAGTAGGCCTATATCTCTCTGGCCCGCCTGTCTGCCTGCCTGCTGTCTTTCATCAGGCCGAAAACATTACGGAGGACAGCAGTATTCCTCTTCCACCCCCCCCCCCCCCCCCCACCTGATGGGACAGCCGCTTTGTTTCAGCTCAGGTCATCTTACCTGCTGTGTGCTGCCCGGGGGCTCATCACTTGGTCACTGTCAACACCCACACACACACACACACACACACACACACACACACACACACACACACACACACACACACACACACACACGCACACACAGATGGAAATCATCCTTGACCACAGATGCCCACATGCATCATACACATATGCGGTGTTAATGCTGAAGCCTATTCTTCAAATGTAGAAATCAGTGATTTATATTCTGAAAATGTGTCGACTTCATCACAGTGATGAAAACAGGGCTATAACTGAGTAACCTGCAGATTATTCATTTATTATATTGCCGCATTCACACACAGAATTATACAGATGGAAAACACAACAAATGGCAGTACGGAAAACGAAGCACGCTTGTTGATATGTTGATGGATCAAAAGTATTTTAAATAAAATGATTTTGTGTCTCCTATTTTATGTAATTATTCTAGGTATGCATGTAGCTATAAAATGCAGCTTTCTCTTAATATTCTGTTGCAAACTTAAACCCCTTTCTGTGGTGTGAGGAAGCTACGGTTGTAAATGAAAACAGTTACAATATTTTAACTTTGGTTCACCGTCAACCCTGAACTATATTCCCACCTAATTTACTGCTCTGCTTTCGTCCACTAATATGATACGATATCCACCTAAAGATATTTTCTTTATGATCGCGAAAGAAATATAACAGCTGCAAATCTTCACAGTTAAGATGCTGGAATGAGGTGAAATATCTAAAAGGATGGGTTGATAAATTGACGAGTTGTTTTAGCTTGAGATGCAAACATCCCAGCCTCAGCCTGAGATGCATACCAGCCTCATGTGGGGGTGGACGACGCCATCATCTACCTGCTGCAACGAGCTCAGTCGCACCTGGATGGATCCGGTGGCTCTGTGAGAATCACTTTCTTTGATTTCTCCAGTGCATTTAACACCATCCAACCAGTGCTGCTGAGTGAGAAGCTGCAGGTAGTGGGGGTGATCACAGACGTCTCCTGGATCACTGACTACCTCACAGGCAGACCACAGTTTGTCCGACTGGGCCGTGTGCTGTCTGATACGGTGGTCAGTGATATTGGAGCCCCACAGGGAACTGTTCTGTCTCCCTTCCTGTTCACCTTGTACACCACTGACTTCCAGTAGAACTCTGGGTCATGCCATCTGCAGAAGTTCTCTGATGACTCTGCAGTGGTCGGGTGTGTAAGGGACGGACGGGAGGAGGAGTACAGGGCAGTAGTGGAGGACTTTGTGGAGTGGGCCGGTAGAAATCACCTGCGTCTGAACGTGGCCAAGACCAGAGAGATGGTGGTCGACTTCAGGAGGAAGACGACGGCTCCACAACCGCTGAGAGTTCTGGGAGAGGATGTGGACATGGTGGAGGAGTACAAGTACCTGGGTGTCTCCATCGACAGCAGACTGAACTGGAAGACCAACATCAACGCCGCGTACAAGAAGGGGAGGAGTCAACTCTTCTTCTTGAGGAAACTTCGATCCTTCAACGTGTGCAGCAAGATGCTGGAGATGTTCTATCGGTCTGTTGTGGCCAGTGCACTGTACTTCTGTAGTCTGCTGGGGGAGCAGCATTGGAGACACCAACAGACTTAACAAACTAGTTAAGAAGGCCGGCGCCATCATTGGCTGCAAACAAGACAATCTGGAAGAGGTGGTGCAGAGGAGGACACTGAAGAAACTATCATCCATATTGGATAACCCGGACCACCCTCTCCACCACCTAATGCAGGGACAGCGGAGCACTTTCTCCAACAGACTGATCCAGCTCCGCTGTCACAAGGAAAGATACAGGAGAACATTCCTGCCCACTGCAATAAGACTTTATAATAAAACACCTTGGGCCAGATCGTCGTCCTTCACATGACTACAACGCTACACGGCTGTTGCTTGTTGTTGGTGACCCTGGCTCTACTGTCCAGGTTGTTTAGTTTAGTTTACTAGTTGCTAATTTTATTTAATTAATACCACTATATTCATGGTATATACTGTGCATTTCAATTTCTATTCTAGCTTATTTTGTATTGATCTATTCCTTCAATTCAATATCTGCTCTGTTATTTTATTATACTGTAGATATTGTGCATTCCATATGTTATATTTTACTCTGTAAATTGCTGCTGCTACAAACGAATTTCCCCCTGGGGATAAATAAAGTTTACATCTATCTATCTATCTATCTGTCCCAAAAATCCAATAATGACATAAAGCCCTCCGAACTGATTTGCAACATTGCCTGCAGTGGGCAAACCCAACAAGAGATATATATATATAAGATCATAAGATGTTTATTGTAACTATTTGTGTAGCTTTGGTTATTTTCTGTTCTGATAGTAAGCAGTTGAGAATAACCCATATTTTAATTTTGATGTCAATACGGTATTGATATTCCAAAATTATCCAAATCCCAATTTTTAATATATTTTTTAGGTTCAGACATATTTATTAGATGTTTTTAACTGGGTTAGAATAGAGTTGTGATCAAGAAATGAACTGAGCAGCACATTTTACAGCTGTCATTACTCTCTGTTGGACAACAAACACAGTTTCTAAGTAACCTCAAACACATCTTCGGTATTTCCAAACTGCAATTTCTTTCATACTGATCAGCCGACATATACAATACAGATATATCTATAATGAGCCAATATTGGCTGGTACACTGTCCTGGCTATTGGTCCAGCTCTACTGCACAGATCTAGGAACACAGTGGCAAGCCAATACATTAACCAATTATCGAAACCAATTTCTTTAAAACTAAGGGAAAACTGAAAGTGAGTACCTGCATTTCTAATAAAGATCCCTTATTACACAGAAACCCAGAAAGAGAATCAGTTCAAATAAGAAGTTGATCTGTGAACTGTGATGCAATATGAGTTCATCTGAGTGCCCCTGTGTACCCAGATCTGAGCATGAAAATACAATGTTGCAAATGAACTCTGACCTCTGGATCTGAAGAGTGAAGCCAATGACTGCCTTAAACCTGCATTCTCACTACTGGCCAGCAGGGGGCGACCCCTCTGGATGCAAAAAGAGGTCCGATTGAATGGAAATCGGTGAAAAAATTAACCCTACTTCTCACTTCATTATTTCCTCAATAAACATTGTAAACATATGTTTATGGTCTCAATCGGTAGTTTAAAGTATTCAATACATGTCCATTTTGTAATTATGGTCCCATTTAAAGTGAAAAAGATCATAAAGCAGAGTCCGCTTCATGGCGTGGCTTGTGATTGACAGGTTGCTGCCAAGAAGTTTTGTGTTTGTCTAAGGACTTTAACCGTTCAGTGTGTTTTCTCTCCATGAAAGTTAATTGTAACCTTTTTAAACACTGAAAAATCTCACGTTTGGTTGTACGAAAAACCAAGATGATGACGGACAAAATGCCTAACTCCAGGCTTCAAAACGGCATCACACTAACAAATGCGTGACGTCACGGTGACTACGTCCACTTCAGTTTATTTCTAAATTCTGTGTATGTACGTGGAGAGCAATGAAAAACCGGAGTCAAATTCCTTGTATGCGTACGTATACATGGCCAATAAAGCCGATTCTGATTCTGATTCTATGGTCAAGACCTTCGAACATTATATTCATGTAATAATAAATTGTAGTATTTATTCTAAATACATTCCTCAATGTAAACAATAAGGTAGAAGCTAATGTTGTCCTCTCATTGACACATTAGCCAACCCTAACTTTGTCTGACTTCTGCAAAAAGAAAACCTCTAACAGTTTTGTTCTCAGATAAAGGGAACATGTAGCGGAATATTCATATAAATTGTAAAAATTGTGGCACTGCTATGATAGCTACATTTGTATTACTGACCTGCTCTCATTCACACTGCTTGTGTTGATACAACAGCGATAAAGGACTCTGGACAGACCCAGACTTGTGACTAATAGTCCAGGAGGAACTGTGGTTCAATTACCGTGTGGGGCAGCGCTCCTCTGTCCCTGGGCTAGATGCTTTACTGCAATAGCTTCAGTAAACACACACACACACACACACACACACACACACACGCCAGAGCCCACGCACACACACAGCCTTTATAAATGTGATGTCACTGACCAAAGGATATCAACACAGATACATTTCTCTCCCTTGTTTTTCCCTTAAAGATATGTCCAGAAGAAACATATTGGAAGATTGGATATTGGCACTATCTAAATGAATGTTTTCAGGCCCTGGGGAGGCAAACGCTCACTGCACCGTCTGGGTCTTTAAAAACCAGGGGACAGCTGATGAAAAGCTTGGCTGAAGCTTATCCACAATGAGTGAGAAAACTCAGGAAATGAATAGTGACCTAGGAAGTCAATTCCAGCACTTTCATAGAAGTCTAGAAGGCTGTTAGTGGGTGCAACCAGTTTCAGCTGAATTCATAGCTTCACTCAGCTGTTACCTGATCTTTTGTAAGTTTGAATCCAAGGACTCGTCATGTGGATCTTAAGTGAACAAACTTGTTTTACCAAAAGATGTCAATGACATTGTGTTGTCAGTGACGATATGTGATTAAACACCTTCTGTCAATAAAACCTAGCTGGGCCTTGGCAATCACAGGAGCAAAAATTGATGAATGCAACAAAAGCGTAAGAAAAATGTTCTTGAGGTCCCCCACTGGTCCAACCAGAGCTACAGAAAAAACAAGACAAAACTGAACCGACTGACAAACGGCCACCCGGTGTAATAACACAAGACGGGTCTAAGGATCTGGCCTGCTTCCAGAGCAGATGGGTGGGTTGGGTAGGGGAGTGGGGTTGGCCTTGTGGGTGGTGGGTGCAGGAGAGCGCCAATCTGTCATTTCTAACAAGCCAGGAGACTTGCAGCCAGGGTAGGTCACAGACACAGGACACACACACACACACACACACACACACACACGTCCGCTGCTCGTCCTTACGCAGGCGTCACATTCCAACTGTGGCATTCCTGCTAATTAGAACACAAATTAATGATCCAAGCAAGTGAGACAGGCTGACTCTCCTTCCCTCTAGTCAACATTTAGCCTTCCTCCCATTTGCATCTTCCTCTGCATTGGCTTCTCACACTTATTTATTGTTACGTATTCCTCTTCTCCTTTGTTTCTCCTTTGTCTTTTATAAATCATTTTTCCCTTTTGTCTCTTTATGCTATTTCTCCTCCTCAAAGACAGGTGAGAGAAACACTTAGAATGATGTTGTTTCTAATTCATGAATCAAGAAAAAACTAAATTATTTGCACACTAGAAACCAGCTTTAGGCGGGAGTAAAAAAAACAGCATTACTGCTGTTACTTGTAGATACGCATGTAACAGTTAAATAAATGATTTACATTTTTTAAGTGCTCTTGTTCAGAAATCGTGTAGAACCTTTTGATGTTGAAAATATAGTCATCAAATGTCATTGAGATAAAGATTTGAATCTAAAAAAACGAAAACATTTCAATGAAAGCTCGCTGTGGTTTCTGTGCTGCTGTCAGCTGCTCTAACAACAAGCTGAGACTTTGGTAAAAAAAATGGAAAGTAAAAGCCACAAGCCTCTCCTCCATGAAATCAATTCTACTTTATAAATCTCGATGTAGCTTTTATAAATCTTCATGAAATTGTTGGCATGCCGATAAGGGAACGAGGGACATCTAATGACTGACGGTCTGCCTTCATGGTGTCGATGGCGAGACGCCACTCCACACCTTATCTCTTTTAACAAGCTACTCCACACAGCACTTTGACATCCCTACTGGGAAGGTAAGACAGAAGCTTTAACATTACGTTAATGTTATTTTTGTCATAATTAATTGGATTAGTGCTTTGAGACCATAATCTGTATGAAATATAGAATTTGTCTCTGTGATGTCACCCATAGGTCTCTGAAGAGCTGAGTTGTGAAGCTCAAAGTGGGCGGCTCCAGCCGTTGGCAGTGATGACACCTCCTAACTCTAAAAAATGGAGGGAGAGGTGGATCGGAGGTGGGCCCGGGTGACACAGCAGAGCAGACAGCTAGCGGCTAGTGGCTAGTGGCCTGAGACTGTACTCACCTGTCACTGAAAGCAGCCACGCAATCAAGTTTGCTTAACTTTACCCTTTAATATAATTAAATAACAAATGTGTGAGTAAAAAAAAGCCCCAAACTGTTGTCATGAGCAGGGATCTATAGAAAAACACAATGTTTTTTTGCACCAGGCTGTAAACATGGGGGTCTACGGGGATTGACTCGCTTTTGGAGGCAGCCTCAAGTGGCCATTTGAGAAACTGCAGTTTTATGGCTCTTTGGATTCATTTCTCAGCACCAGAGGTTTCCGCTTGTTTGAGACTGAATAACTGCCAGAGTCACATAGACTACCATCAGCTGCTGACTATGAACAACCCAGACAGATGTTTTTTTCACTTTCAGTGTAAATGTGTTCAATTCAGAGCGTACAACCTAAATTGGCTGCCGGATTTGCAGAAGAATTTGGAGGAAATGGTAATGATGGTACCAGAAAAGTTAGCCATTTAGTTAAACTCCACATTGCTCTGCCCCTTTTGTCTCCCTTACATTATTTTTCCATTAGCATTAAATTATCGCGACATAACTTGGAGAAACTGTGAAAAATCACATGTGACTTGCGGAACAAGTGCTGGTAGTTCCTCTTCAGAGCTGCACTGCTGAATACATTGCTTGTTCTGTGATTGTATCTGTTACTCTTTCAGGAAGAACAGTGATAGATTCTGTGGCAAAGTCACAGAAAACAACAACAAACTCAATCTGGCAGTGCTCCTCAGCGGTCCAGGACACCTTGTGCTAGGCATTCAGGTCAGGAGGCATCATTCGTCCTGCTTCCCCACTACACCGGCTAAGAATAGGAACATGAACACAATCATCTCCATATATCTTTCCTCTCCTGCTTTTCTTTCAGCAATTCATTACTTTTGGTCAGGGAAAGAGTAAAACAGTGAAATATCCGACTGTACATGTGGGTCTAAGTGGGATTAAATGAGCAGTAGAACGGTTATGAACATCATCTGGAACTCTTTTTTCTTAAATTCTCTAATCAAACAAAACAAAAGAATCACTTTCCCTGTTTTGTATCTCTCTCTCTCTCTCTCTCTCAGACTGCCTCCTCCTAATTATATCACATATACAGGAGTACTTTAGTAGCATTGACTGCTTCATGTTGCTACATGCACCACACGCCTATTGTTACTGTTAGATTTCCTCTACATGCCAAGTCTTGCAAAAAATGTCCCCACGGTGTTTCTGTCAGGGACTGAAGTATGACTGCTTCGATTTATTCAAATACATGAATGCACGTCGCTTTAACTGGAGTGCGTTGGAAGAAAAAAAACCCTCACAAGATGTAAGAAAGAACATGTTATTATAAACAGATCACCTGCTGGTAACGGCCCACACCCTCCATCTCTGTTCCTTTCTCTTCAATCCCAGTTGGTGCTCTGGCTCACAATCAATACCTTTCACCACTAAGCTAATCTGCAATAATAAAGGCATTACAGACGGGGGAAAAATAACACCAAATCTTATTAAATATGGGAGATGGTCTCTTCTCTTTTATGTCTTCCTGTCTCTTGTTGCCTAGGTGAGCAGGAAACCGCTCCATTGGACAAATCACAGCGGTTGATCCCTAAATATTCTGTGATGACCGAACTCAGGATCAGCCCTGGTGTTGTTGGGTTACAGGTAGAGCTTGGAACTTAGCATTCTGCTCAACTCTCCTACCAGCCATGTGTATTTCACAGCGTTGTCTTTTATATTCAGTCTGTGGCTCAGTGGAGCACTCCTTTATTTCATTTTGTGGCATTTGTTTTATTTTTTGCACCCTCCTCTTCCTCCTCCACTCCCTCCATCCTTCCTGACAACCCCCTCTGCTGACTGAATCAGTAATGACATTATATGCATCTTCCACTCTGAAGCTTTCAGCAAAGCAAACACTAACTTCTAGCAATCGGATTTCTGCCCTCACTGCACCAAGCCTGGGAAGAAAACTATTCACAGGGTGAAATCACAATGCGTAAAAATATACCAGCCGTTCTGCAACTCACTCTCTGATTGCTATTTGGAAATGACACATAAAATATGATATATTACTTTTTCAAAGTGTCTTTCCATAAACAAGTAACTGTAGTAACTATTTATTTGGTAAACAAAAACTGAAAAAGCAAACAAAAACTATTTGGCGTGATACCACCAAGGATAACTGGGAAAACATTTTTAGGGGGAAAATTGTGAGGGTGATCTGACCCGTTAAGGTTTTTTAAAATCAGTGATGGAAGAAATATTCAGATCTTTTACCTTACCAAAAGCAGTAGTAACACTCCATAAAATACTCCATTACAAATAAAAATCATCAACTGTAATTAAGTAAAAGCTAAATTTACAGCATTAAGTACAAGTGCAGGCAGAATGTCGTTGTTCTCAGTGCTAATGTTATAATTATGTTTGATGCATTAAGATGAAAGCAGCATTTTAATGTTGTATCTGGACAAGGTGAAGCTAATTCCAGTTATCTTATGCACAGTACTGGTTACCGTACTTAAATTGACTGTATAGCGAAGCATCAAATTTTATATGTAGATTACAGATTTTAATAAGCACTATGACGAATGAGCTGTAAATGTAGAGGAGCGAAGAGTACAATATTTATTCATATTCTTAATGTGGAGAAAAAGAATAGCATAAAAGCTGAGCTATAAGTACTTCAGAATTGTAGACTACTTGAGTGAGTGTTACTTTCTACGACAGACAAAGATTTACAGAACTGTGATAAGAAGAAAAGACGATATTGTTGTCTCCATCTTTAATCCCAAACATATGAATCTAAAACGTGTTGTCTCTGAGCCATCACACCTTCTCTGCAGTGTCTACAGTGACTTTCCTTTCACACTTCTGAGCTACCACCCTTTCCAGAGGCCTCATGAGTGACCGGAAAGGACAACAGAGCTTTTCAGATCGTCTGAAATTGGCTTGGTCTCATGTGGCAAATTAACCCACAAACACAACAATCTAAACACTCTGTTAACTTTGCCAATACACCCTCAAGTCAATACAGCCAGCAGCAGCCCACTCTTTATTTATACTTTTGTCTGTGGTCTTAGTAAAGCTGTTCAGGGGCCCCCTGGACTTTCCCAATTAGCTGGGGATGGAAAACCGAACATTATATTATAACAAATCCTCAAAACGTCAATTTACTATAAGAGCAAAAGCTAAATTTACGATACAGTGTGTAAAAGCTGCTGCTCCGATCAAACCAAAAATAGTGTTTGGAAAATTCTGCAAAATAAAATGTAGTGTGGATGTATTTTCTACACTGACATCCACTGCTGCTGTTGCACCACCTCGATCTTTTCCTCTGACATTAAGAAGAAACTGATACATCTAGGAGTCATCCATAGTTAAAATACAGAGTTTGCTTCTGAGTCCTGAGTGAGCAAACCTTGTCCTAAGCTGTTAAACATAGGACACAGTATATGCACTATAAATATATGACAAATAACCATTAATACGTTCTACAACTAAAGCTGTATTGCTGGGTGGAGGAAACTACGAGGTAGCATTTTGTATTGATTTTGACGGCCCCTGTAGACAAAAGCGGTGGTATTTCAGAGCACCAGGGTCCATTTGGAAAACCTCTTATTTTACTGCAACAGGGTCTGACAGTCAGTCCTGGTTGTCTCGTGCCTCGCCTGATTTTGCACAGCATCAGAGCCAGTGGTAGCGATGACGAACATTGAGATCTGTAGATCATAAAGAGGCTTTCATAAACAATTAAAAGTTCCTCACAGTAACTTAAATAAAACGAACCGAGAAAGAGAGCAGATGACTGGATTTAAATGACTGACACACATAAGTGATAAAACTGTCAGCTGAGCGAGTCGCTGCATAACATTAGTGAGAACAATCGTGAGTACAAGCTAATTTTACACAAACTCACAGAACTCTACAGAACATTTTCTCTCATGTCTCCTTTCATTGAGAGTTTACAGAAAAAAAACGATTTTAACATTAGCTTGCGTATTTGCAAAGCTCAGATATAATGGGTTAATTCCAATAAGCACAAATATATATATTGAATCATTAGCAGTGCTTTGAAATAATCCGACAAAATAAATTCCTCATAAACA
This sequence comes from Melanostigma gelatinosum, assembly GCF_949748355.1. Classification (NCBI taxonomy): domain Eukaryota; kingdom Metazoa; phylum Chordata; class Actinopteri; order Perciformes; family Zoarcidae; genus Melanostigma; species Melanostigma gelatinosum. The sequence continues at coordinate 19,294,537 of NC_136636.1, read as the reverse complement.
AGTTGCACAATGTCTTGTGCTCATCTCAAAAATCCTCTTCACTGACTTAATGAGGAGCTTGTATTGCATGTTTGCATACCACATTTCATTGTTGGAAGTAATGTCATTTGTAATGTGCAAAATCATTTTCCAGATTTGTCTGATGCCTAAAAAAAGAAAGGGGAACAACAGTAAATACATACACTACTACTGCATGTAGCCCTACATGTAGAAAACCGTCGCCACTTAATTGACACCTCTTTATCTAACATGACATTCAGACTGATCCACAAAACAAGTCTGCAATTATTTGGCAACAGATTGCAATCTCCTTTTCTACGATGAAAAGGAGACACGGCGGTTTGATATCTCAATGAACGAGAATGAAATCATTAACTAAACCATTTGGCGACAGAATCTAATCTCTTCTACATCAGAAGTGGTAAATGACAACGGGAGGGTGGTTTGGGATCTCAACAAAGAACATTTGTTATCACAGATGAAAATCAAATCTCGCCAAAATAAAATCACTGTAGAGGCAATGTGCATAAAGACACCAGAGGTGGAGCTGGTAAAAAAAAAAAATGGTTTAAGACCTTAAAAATGACCAGAAACACAATATTAAACACACATTAAATCCCAAAGCCTTTTGTAATCTATGTCCTGTAAAAGATAATAACTGGAGCAGGTCGTGTATCTGATACAAATATGAAAAAAAGTGATGCAGGAGGAATGTGAATCACAGAATTGATATGGGTGACACACAGTGGGAAGAACTGACCTTGCGGATTAAACATCCGAGAAAATTACAAAAAACATTTATCGGCAACATTCATTTGTAAATCTCATTTTAATCTCTATTTAGTGGATGTGGCAATCTCCAAATAATGCACATCCAGTTAAATGCAAATTGCTTTGCCTGATGAGATTTTGTAAGATGTGATAAACCTTGAGGCACACAATAATGTCGGAGCGGAATTTGTGTACGCATCATTTTAGACATTACTCTAAGGTTAAGTTCTCAAGTCCATCTCAAGAATAATGTTCAGATAGTAAACTACGTCATAAATTCTGTGTGTGTGTGTCGCTCTCGAAGCGAACGATGACTCATTCAAGGTCTACACAGGGAGTGTTGATACCAGACTACCGCACGGGTACGTATACACACTAGTATGTTTTTTTTTTTAACCTTTTGGCGGTTCTATTTTACAAGGCAACAGGGTAGTCAATCTCTCACAGATATCTTTTTAATCTCTTTCTTTCTGTCCTTGCATGTGTTTGATTTATGTGGCTCAGCAGGCCATCAGGACACGGAGCCGGCCCCTCAATACTCTGCTGTCTGATGTAGCGAGACACGAGCTCACGCTGGCCTGCTTATCTCAACTACAAGAAAACATCCAACCACAAAGTGTGACAGATAAATAACACAAAGGAAAGGAATACCTGGAAAACAAGAGAACTTGAGATTACATTGAAGAGTAGAGGAGGAGGCGGGACATAAGGGAGAACTAAACAAGACGCTCGTGGCCCCTCGTGAAAGCTCGTGAGGCTGAGCTTCGGCGAAGCTGTGAGCTGAATGCCAAAGCATGGCGACATGCTGATACTTAGCAGGTATAATGTTTACCACTGTCACCATCTCCATTTAGCATGTCAGCATGCTATGATTTGCTTATCAGATAAAACGTTAATTGAGGGGAACATGAACGTGTGCACTAAATTACACTGCAACACGTCCAAGAGTTGAAGAGTAAAAAAACTGAAATGTCAACTGCATGGTGATGAAAGAGGAAAAGTCAGGAGATCACCAAAGTCATTTGAATTAACCAACTGGGCATCATGGTTATCTGCACACAATTGAATGCGATCCATCTAGTTCTTGTTGAGACGTTCAGTGTAAACCAAAGTGGTGGACCCAGCAACATGCCGTAGATTGACCTTGCACCCTAAGGTAGTGGACTTTAAAGGGAAACGTTGCCGATTTTCATCCACCTCCGTGTCACCACAGTGTGTGCAGACGGACGGCGTTGGAACCGCGGCCAACGTCCCCCAGAGACACCAACACACAGAGCTCCCTGCCCATCTGCCAGCAAAGGTCCACCGGCAAAAGAGCGAGAGATGTTACATGGAGGGAACCAAACACCATTCATCTGCACGCACCGCGATAACACAAAGAAAATTGGTAAAAGTATCCCTCCAAGGCCACATTCAAATCATAAAAATCATTCCTTTATCCTCCAATATCAACGTGATTTTCAAGTTTTATTCGGAAAAAAAAGATATGGACCACAGGAGGACAAACAACCAAGTTGTGGAAGCTAATGGAGATCTAAGAAGAGAATAAAGAACAGTAAAATGAATGAAAAATAGCTATTTAAAGAACATCAGTGGAGAAGGAGTACATCAGAAATGCTCCTTTAGTCATCGGGCGTCCGAGTGGGTGGGCCAGTGTCCGTGTTTGATTGACAGCTGAGCCAGCAGGGGAATGGAGAGACAATGTAAACAAACAAACAAATGCAAATCATGTCTGTCAGTGTAGACAAAGTAGCACCAGTCTGAACAGACTGAGCACACTGTCATGAGACCAAAAATATGAAATATAAATCATTCCCTTTCGGGCATTTTCTTTTCTCTAAGCACACAGGACACGTCATTTACAGAGCAGATCTGTACCCTGTAGCAGAAAGACACCCCAAACTATTTCATTTCAGACTTTAAATCCAATAAACATAGAAAATCGGTTTACAACGCAAAAGTGTGTTACAAAAAAAGAGAATGAAAGAAATGAAGACTTCTAAAGTCCTGTAGTGTGTACAGGATGAGTCGAATGCATCACAGAGCTCGCAAATGAACTCGATTCATTCAAGCGTTCACTGCCTTTTCATCCCTAAACTGTAGTTGGTTGAACTTCACGCAGTCACTCATGCAACAAATTTCACTACAGCAGACATGCGCTGACAGTTTAAGGTTATTCTGGTGCCGACTTCTCTGCCCAAAGTCATAAGGACAAGAAGAATAGTTTGATCAGCGTTGCCTGCTGGGTCCTTCAGGAGGTTACACGGATTCTGCTGATGCCCTCCTTGTTTATGCTGCATTACATTGTTCACACTCTCCTCAGCTGAACATGCAGAAGCACAGCTGTCTGCAGAGAGGCGTCCGGCCTCTCGCTGGTGCAGCATATGTGTCCGTTTCTCCGTCTGCCGGTCACTTCCCAGCCCTCATTCTCTGTCTGTTTCTCTAGGTGCCACATTATGTCGGTGTCACTGACTGGTCATGTCGCTACATGCAGGTCGGGGTCTGGTCCGAGTGTCTGCCGACGGGAGGGCTTCATCTGGAGGTTTTCTGACCAGGACACACACAGAGGAAGCTATCTCTATTTTTCATATGAGCGGGTGTGATCCAGCTGTGACTCAGAGTGAGTGACGGGGACTGCAGTTCCAGCTTTCTTTATTAATAAGGGCAGAGTCTGAATATGCGTCACAACCTGAACTTTCATCCACTGGGCTTGATGTAAAAGAGCTGAGTTGTTGTGAGCTACCACTAGAACACTAGAGCTGGCTCTGGTATTAAATAAAGGGTTTTAAAAAATGGATTAAAGCTACATTGAAATGGTGACACTGTGACAAAAAGAAAATCCTCACAATCCAGGTAATGATATTCTTGCCTAAATCTCACAAACTCCATTTTTGAAAGTATGGATTAATATTGTAAAACTTTCACAATAAAATCTAATCTGAACTAATGTGTGACCTGAGAGAAGTGATTTGTCATGTGAGCTGTATGTAGATAACTCCATACTTCTGAATATAAACCACAGAAAGCATTGCAGGTCTAAAATCGAACTTGATTTCAGATAAAACCAAACCAACAAAACCAAAAATGATAAATCTTACATCGTCTGTAGGTGCTTTACAAAATGACCCCCATGATTGTTTCCCCTCACCATAACCTCTTATTTCAACCTCTTGGTGAAGGTTAAGGAACAACTGTGAACTTGTTTGTCCAGTTGTCATGAACTTAATTCATTCAGTTTGTCTAACTATCTACCCCACCCTTACCCAGGTACATAAAAGATATTCATTCATTTTGACTCGTAAGAATATACCAGTGAGTTGTATAGATAATCTACATTCATACAGTACAGCTACAAATTCAATTTTCTTAAAAGTGAATTTCATACTTTCTCCAAGTAAATTATGACGAACACAAATCCAAGATATCTTCAATGAAGTTCTGACAGGTCGAACTCCAAGAAGAGCCAAGTTTTGCTAATATTTGTCAAACATGTTCCTCCCCTCAGGTTTTAAATGATCAGTTCATTTTATAAAATGGATGCAGGGATGGCTTGGGACAAATAATCTGCCCTGGCAATTTGGCTCAAACCGGCCCACCACAATCAATCACATCCCACCCATCTTTGCTCGATTAAAAAATCATTAAAAAATCATCCAAGAAAAGAAACCCAGCCCAGTGTTGGCAACTCTTTTCCAATGAAAGTAGGTAGCAGCACCAGCTCCAAAAGTCGCTAAATCTTGCGAAACCGCGCCAAGTCAGCAACACTGACAGCTCATCCCTTCAGGCTTCCCTCCATAGCCACTCTCCCAAAATTATCATAACCAACATAAACAACGAATATGGCTATTGTTAGTCACAGCTGTCAAACAAGCAGATTGTGGAAGCAACGCCCAGCGAGTGCACAGGCGGAGTTCACGCAGGTAGGCAGGCAGGTAGCCCAAATTAAATTATTTAACCAGATTATCACATTCCTGCAGCAGCCGCAGATTTCGTTTTTTTTCACGGAAATAGATTTATTGATTGCTATCGGGAAATCAAGAGAATTTCAATAAATATAACAAACTAGAATTACTGTCAGTCAAGTGCAGTGTGCATCCATGTCTGTCCAAAATGTCATCACTTCATCATTTCATCCTCTGAGACTTATTGTAAAATTGTCATAATTAGCATATGCATTATTGTGTTATGGGCAAAGATATATTTTGTGAGGTCACAGTGACCTTTGACCGCTAAAATCGAATCAGTTCATTCTTGAGTCCAAGTGGACGTTTGTGCCAAACTTTGAGAAATTCCCTCCAGGCGTCTCTGCGATACGACCCTAACCCACTAGAATGGACAAAACAAATGTACAGACGCACATCCTGAAAGAATAATGCCTCCAGCCACTGTCACTGCGGGCACGGAGGCAGAAAAAGGTTTCTGAAGACCATATGAAACATGGCTTTAAGCTGTAAAAATGCAGCGCTTTCAGTGGACTTTTTAATGCTTACTGCACAATCGTCAAGTCGCTGCCACCGGTGATGTGGTAATGTGTTTTGTCATCAAATATTTTGCTAATATTTGTCAAACACTGAAGAGGATTTTTCTCCCTCTACTCGGCAGGACACAACCTCTCAGCTGAGCGTACGCACACGCACACACATATTCATTTTGAGTATGTGTGGGCGGATGTATACAGATAGGCATGTTTCTCTATCATCATCACCTCTTCGTTGTCAATTTAGAAAAAAAGAATTAAAACTATGGGGCGATCTACCTGTTTTATGGGCCGGTCAGACAAAAAAAAAGACAGTTGTGTCGGCCTAAAAGGCACGTCGGCCCACCGGGAAAGTGCCCGGTCTGCCAGATGGCCAGTCCTGCCCTGGGTCGATCCAATCATCAACAAAGAGATTTTGGTCTACACCAGCTGATATTGCCTCTAACCCAAACAAACACATAGTGAGCCTTGTCAGACTGCAGTGAGTGAACTAAATTTGTGGATTGTTTCTACAAAGCTATGCTCATATCAACTTCCTCCCTAACAGCTGCAGCCCTTCAATATATCATTCTCTTGTTGACAATCTGTAACAAGATCAAAAACATGCATGTCAAGGTTCTCTAACACACACTGACAGTTAAGCTCTGCATGAGGAGTAACCTCAGCAAATTTGCCAATGTGAGGGCAGTTGAGATGTTTGACAATTTTCTGATGTTCCCCTTTTGCCCGCACAGCTTCAAGTTCAGTTTGCGCCGCACTCTTCTCCTTCCTTAGTCCTGACCTAGACTCCCTCCCCAGCGTCCTCCTTTGGGCCAACTTGGACCGAGTTAAAGGAGGGAACGTCTACCCTCGCCGCCTCCGCATACACCACTCCTTCCCTCTTGCCATCAATCTCCCCATCCCCCCTGCTTCTTCGTTGCTCGGACTAATTAACTGAAAACCAAGAAGAGATTTAATATAATTCAGCAGTGGGAACTGCCATGTCTTGATCCAAAAACACCCGGAGAGGAACATGGTGGCTGGAGCCAGAAACCACCAGGAGAGGGAAAAAAAGGAAAAAACGCAAATCTCTCCAGCAGAAGCACAAGCTATCAGAGCACTAGGAGCTGGAAGCTGAAACTATGAAATTCTCCTTACATATTTTATATCTTCCAGGGCTACATTTTAATCAGACACAAAAGTAGTTGCAGGCCGGGCATGACCAGTATCAAGGCAGGGGGGGGGGGGGGGGGGGAGCAGGAGTGAGGCGGATTTGTGTAAAAAACATGCAAGAGGAGAAATGGGGCGATGCTGTGAAGGATAGAGGCCCGATTGTGACGGTTGTGACAGGCAGGTGGCAGGTGAGAAAGGTGTAAGATGAAAGACAGTGAGAGAGAAAGACTGAGAAGTACTATAGACTGAGAGAGGAGCCAGCAATCTGTGACCAAATGGTTCTGCAGAGTGCTCGCTTCTCCCCTGCAATCTCCTGACCGTTCTCCATTAAGCTCGCAGCCAGGAAACAATATCTGTAAAGAAAGTTTTGACACGGGAAAACAGTCCGCAGGAAAACAAATCCTGCCTTCAAAGAAAAGAGAAAAATCACAGCTTGCACAAGCATACTGTCTGTCTTTCATCTCAATAATGTACTGTAATGTAATCCCATGTACAGTAGCTCCTGAAATCCTGAAAGGACAAACAACAATGCAAACAAGAATCCATTATTACATGTCTGCTTCAGAGAAACATGAAATCCCTGAGATTCTTGTATGTGCAGCATATTTCCGCAGGATCTCTTTTTTATTAAGATGCTGAGGTTCAGTGCATAGCGAGGCTTACCAGAGAGGTCACAATCCCAGCTGAGTTGCCTGTGTCTCTTTTTTTTTTTACTCTCACCCCGCCTCAGTTCTCCAATAAATTCAATGCATGTCTGAATTAATGCATTACAAGCCACGCTGGAGATATTAAAAAATGATTTAAAAAAAACAAAAAAAACGAATACCTCCTCCACAGTCTCATCTGTGGCGGGGTCCTCACACTGAGCTGACCCTGAGCGCTCTCTGCTGTCTGCACCATGAGTTATGATATTTGGTGTCACTCGGATTACACTTAATATTTCATTGCATGCACATAATCCTTTTCTATATTTCTCCCCTGGCTGTGTCACTATTAATCATTGGATGTTGTGAAAACCCAAGGCTGTTTAGTACTATAGGTGCTACACTCATTTACAAATATTTCTTGCATGTGTAGGAAAAAAGAAAAATAAATCAAACACCTGCATCGACAGTATATGTAGCGGTAATTTCAAATTGTGTTAACAGCCACACGCCAACATTGCACACACACATTTTCTTTTTTCTTCAACTATTCAGCGCTCTGTGTGAGCCCGTGTTCAGTTCTCATGCCTGTCTCTCGCACCAGCAAACACACATGAACGCATCGGAGTACACACTGCTTCATCAAATAGCAAATGTACGAAGCACAGCGTGTGTTTTCTCCCAGGGGGAGCAGAGACGAGGCAACACGCTGACCCACGGGCAGCGGCGGGATGCCACAACCGATGGCCCCCGCCGAGAGCCGAGCTACTCATCATGCATGTATGAAACAAACACGGTGCCCATCATCGGGAGCCAAGTGTCCATTCTGTGATTTATCTCCAAAGCTCAACGATCTGCTCCTTGCAGCCAGGAAAAACAGAGAGGGAGGGAGAGGGGTCGAAAAGAGAGATTAACACACTGCTCACATCACGAAGATGACTGGGGACCTCTCAAAGTGGAGCAACACCAGTAGAGCGATCCAAAGTAGGGCTGGCCCCTTTACACCCAGAATCTCCCCCTGCTGCTATATGTATTAAGTCATGCAAAAATAACACAACAACAACAAAAACGCAGTGGAGACTCAGCAAACTAATAGTTAAATGCATAACTAGAGAAAACAAACAAAAACACACAACCTCTCAAAAAAGCAGAAGTGTTTTGATTGACAATAACTTGCAACTTTTCAATTCTAGTACGTACCACTATGACACCTGAGTGTCAGTACATTACCAAAACTACTTATTTTCCATTTTACGCCCTAAAGTTCTCAAATATTAAATATTAAGCAAGACTAAAGTAGGGAGCCCATATTTAAAAAACCCAAACCGGTATTCATGCAACACATGCAAGCACATGCAAGAAGATGCACTTACAGGGGTGCTTTGAGCTAAAAGCTAACATTAGCATGCTAACATGATGATATTTAGCAGCGATAATGTTCTCCATGTTCAATATATATTTTTTGCTTGATAGTAACGTTTGCTGGTTAGCACTACACACAACGTACAACTGAGGCTGATGGGAATGTCTTCAGCTTTGCTGGTATTGGGTCATAAACCAAAGAAACAAATCTGACCTGATGATGGCACGAGAAGAAAAGTTAAGGGATCACAAAAGCCATAAGGAGTCATCCTCTGGGGATCACGAATGCCTTTACAAAATGTCAGGTTAATCTATCCACTAGTCGTTGAGAAGTTTTGGTCTGGACAAAAGTGTTGGACCGACCAACATTGCCATTGAGCCATGACTCCAAGGGTGCTAAAATCAAGCAGTCATACGAGATATTTGTCTCAATAAAATTAAGTCTAAAAAAAATTTGGAACTATCTAATCAAACATGAGGAAGCAGAATTACAAATCTGAACTCACTAACTAACCCCAAAAAGTACAATACTCAGCATTACTGCCTACAGTAATTTCTAATATTTAAAAGTGTACTCAAACATTTTGGTCTCACTCTGAGTTCAAGTCAACATTTAAAAGGTGAGATGACGGATGAAGTTGTGGAGCTCCTCCCTGCCCTTCTTCTCTGTTCCGGAGGACACAGTGCGGTGATGGATGTGTGCCCTCTTAGCAGACAGCGTTACAGGGCCATGACACAGTCAGCTGTAATGTCCCTTTATCGGCTGCAGCTAAGTGTTCATTTTCTCCCCTCTGCCATCATGGCCGTATAGTACCTCAATGGTAATTGCTGAGTAATAGATAGTCTCTTTGTCTATCACACCTTGGTCATGACAACATGAACAATCGGGTACTCGTGTACCCTGCATTCCTGAATTTCCCCTCTTGGTTGTATACGTGTGCTTGGAGGTAATTTGTTTTTATCAAAGCTCCATTCGATGCATGTCTGTGCCATGTATTTTTTCGGCAAACAGATTACGAGTAATATTTTCGAATTGATTCCGCCTCCTCATGCATTCTCTCTTTCTTGCCCCCCACAACTCCTCTCAGGGAGCAATTTTCCACAGTCGCTCCATAAGGCTTGGTGAGTCATACACAGTACTATTGTAAGAATGCTAGCCCATCCATTGGGGCAGCCCAGGATGCATTAAAATGCTATGTGAGTGTGTGTTCTGCGGTGAGGGTAGAGCTCAGTTAAAAAAAGATCAGGTGTGGTTATCTTGACCTGGACCTCTATATGTGCTCTGCCTGCTCTGCCCTCATCCTCCTTCCCTTCACTCAGGGCGAGAGGAGAGGCAGAAAGAGGGAGAGAGCAAACAGAGGATACAGAGGAAACACAGACGTTGTGTCAGTACGACTGCCTATGAGCATACTGATACATAACCCGGAACAACGAGAAAGATGGAGTTTCACAGACATCCTGTTTGCTCACTATCATCCCAGCCCACAAACAATCTCCAACATCACCGCTTCCTCCTCCACGGCCCAAGCTGGCGGTTACACAGAGAGCCGTGTTGGAGGCTGGGCGGTCGGTCAGGCCATGAGACGCGAGACCCTCTTAGGGTTGAGGCAGCAGCTGTCCACAGGCCTCCTTCTCCAGAATATCCTGGCAGTGAAGCTGCCTGCCATGGTCTGATGTGGAGCCCGGCGTTCTGCTTCTTTCTCTGTGTGGCCATGTTTTCACCCAAGCGCAAAAGCAAATTTTTCCAGCAACAGGTCAGGGATATTTCATGCTATCGCGTTAAAGCTTGCGCTGTGCATTGACTGTTGAAACGCTATTTCCCCATACCGTGTCACCGCTGGACTTTTTTTTCTCACCTCGAATTTACATTTAGTTTCAGCCTTCTCCTTTAATATATTGGTTAATTATTAGTTCATTATTTAATAAACTGTTACATTGAAAAGCTGACTTTGTTTTGAACTTCACCATATTGACCAGATTGAAAAAGCTCATTTCGCATAGTGACAGTCAGCTGATAATACTTCTGTACGTTCATTAAAAGGTATAATGTGCAACAACTTCCTAAAAAACAATGTATAGACTGATACAAAAACAATCCTTCTATTCACTTATGACCCGCTATTAGTGTAGGGGGGTGTCTGTATCAGCAAAGATCCTGCTTTCTGCCTTTATTATCTGTTTTCTTCTTATTTTGCTGTGTGTTTTCTGGCCGTCAACAGAGAGCATTTGGACCCCAATAGGCGGAGTGTGCTGCCCGTTCTCCTTCACAGGTCAAAGACCTCCGCGTTGTGTCGCCCCTTGGTGACAGACAGGCACAGAGAGAGCAGTGAGCCCACAGCAGGATGAAGCGTGTCTTGGGCTGCATTCATTTTAAATCCGGCACCTTACCGCAGATACTGTATATGAGGAGGTGTGGATGTGTACCATTTTTTTTAAAACGTAACTGTCGTGAAACATTTCGAGAACAACGTTTCATTCTCCTGATTCACAGTTTGTCCTCTTCGTTCACTCTCTCTCCCTCCCTCTTTGGCTCGCTCATTGAGCCGGAGAGGAGGCGTACATTTTTAATGCCGTGTTAACAAACAGAAACCGACAATGTGACTTCATATTGTACATTTAAGATTCTGAATTCAAGACTTTTACTGTTGACTTATTGCTTTTTTTCTCTTTTCTTTTTGGCATTTTGGCATATGTTTGCCGGCGGACAGTGTAATGAGGCGGTGGAGGTGGAGGAATGCAAAAAACGTCCCACGGTCATAATTTAATCTGGGGCGCACCTGTATTACCACTTTTACTAAATTTAAGGATCTACAGTTGTATTGTTTTGACATATTGAGGAGGGGGTCATGGGAAGGGTTTAAATAAAACATTAACAACCACCCAGATCACTTCAGAAGTGAGACAGAAGGTTCAGCCTCCCTCCTTGATCGAATATACCAGTGCTTCACATTGGTTTGAAATTCATCAGCTGAAGCATGACTCATACGCCTTCTGACAGATACACACTGCACACCACATTACTTCATGACAGCCTTGACATTACGCAACAGTTTGTTGCTTTAATGCAAGTTTATTTGGTTTACTTGTTTGGCCGGGCAACCAAACCCAGCAGAAATACTGGCACTCCCATAAACTTTCCATAAACATTGCGATATTCTGATTAGGCTTTGTACACCTGGAATGGTATTTAGAGTAACAACACAACTCTCAACCATGCAAACACAATCTGTGGAGCCACAGATTTGTATATGCAAGCAACATGAATAAAGCAATACTTTTTTTTTAATTCCCTAATTTGGTTCCCCTGATTTGAAAATGACATGGACCACACATTCAGAGACTGAACTCAACCAGTAAAGATAGTAAATCACTGAACAAGAACCAGATGGAAATAGGTTTTGTTGTATCTGATCATTGCCATCATGCCATAAATTGTTAATATGTGAAAGACATTTTGTTTACCATTTTATATTAACTTGAGCTTTCTGTAAATACACAAGAGCCAAGACGAGACAGGAGGAGGTGTTTTATTCAAGTTGTCAGCTTCTGCTTCTCTGATTTCCATATTTTTCTTTCCAACATAAAAGCTTCAACCAATTGCCAATGTTATTTGCAGTTATGTGAAAGCCCACCATCTGGCATTCACAACCAAGTCAACCAAAGCAAGACACTTATGACAGCTGGAGGCTAGTTTGTAAAATTAAACAGAAAAATGTACTTGATTTTTCTCAAAATCCTGTCTTTTCTCACTGTGAGTACCGTGTCCTATTTAAAAAAAGCATTCATTTAGAAATAAGTATGAAAAACAGATATAGATAAAACAAAGGACATAGGATAAAAGGAGAGCAAATACCTCACAACATAAGTAGCCTAAAGCCTAAAAAAAAAGCCAGGTGATGTAAAAACAAAGTAGCAGACAGCAGGAATAATAACATAAATCATTCCGCTGTTCGACCGTGCATAACAGGAGATATACCAGGCTGAAAGGAGGGAGCCAACAGATCATTTAACTGTGGTGAGTTTAACTGTGTTTGTACACAGGGGCCTCCTGTGCCACCTTCTGCTCAACGATTTGAAGATTGAGAGCACAACTAACATCACTCCATCAACATTTGTTGGTCTTAGGATGCAGATATGAATTAGGTGACCTGGACCGAACAAAAAGCCCTGTATTTGTGCTGGTATTTTAAGCCATGCTAACAGTATGGCTCTAAGGATGGCAATGCCAGTCTGTTGCAATGAACTTGTGAGCAGATGTTCATGTCGCCCGGTGGTTGAGTCATCATGACTTTGGTGATCTCTTGACTTTCACGACTGCACTGTAACCCCAGTTGGATCTTGGCATGGCTGGTATAGGTGAATGATAGCCAATGAATCCATGGGGGGCCCCATAGTACTGTTTTAATGTGAATTTTTCAAAAGATTACAATACTACAATTACAGTCTCGCGGTTGTATGCCTCCGCCAACCAGTCAAGCTGCAGTTTCATGTCATGTTTTTCCAGTTATGTCCAAAAATGAATAATGTTTTCTTATTAGACATTTGTTCGAAATTGTCGTAAGAGCATGTGAATTCTTGAGTTATACCCAAAAAATGTGTTTCGTGAGGTCACATCGATCCAAGATGATATAACCTAAATTGTGGGAATAATTCTCCTGATGGTGGCGTTACAAAAAACAGCTACATTTGAATATGAAATAAAAAAAAATAAAAATGTATAATCAATTGAGGAATGAAGTGTTTCACAATTAAAAAAAACATTTAACATATTATTTTGCTTCATGTCTAAATTGTGACGCAGAAACCTGGTCGCCTTATTGCCGTGTACAGCCATCATTGTTTCTATCATTTTATAGCCAAAATGATCTCAAATGAACAGGAAAAGCTCCCATGTGCATATAACAAGTCAATAAAACTGATGTAATTTAATAACCAAAGATGATATTATTGGCACTGATGTACGGCAACTTTTCATTGTTAAAAAGATGTTTGGTTATATCTGTAACGTCAAAAATCGTTTTAAAATCTATTAAAATTCTAGATTGAATCTTTATATTTTTTGGTTCACAATAAAATGAGAACCGCATTAAATTCGGTAGATTTAAATGTGTAAGTCACAGATTAACATAAATTCCTTGCTTCAATGAAACAGTGTCAAGATCTGTGTTTTTGGCTTCTCTCATCGCCGTTGCTCCAAAAGGTGCAACACGATTACACTAAAAACTGCATTGATGTAAAACAGGAAACCCTGGAATATGAGAGAAACGTCTCAAATGTGGCACAGGCAGAGTTATTGACGGGTCAGTCGGAACCGATTGTGACTGAGTTCTAACGTGGGTCTTGACTTTAAGAAGTTTAAGGAGCCAAATCTTAAATTGGTTCCAAAGCCAGTTGCATATGTGAAAACAACACAGCGCCTCTTGTCAGCTGTTTCCTGTCTGCCCAAAGTGTGATCTGCCTCTGCATTTCAACTTGAGACACATCTGCTGTTCTCCACACGGATGAGAAAGGAACTTTTTGGAAGACGCTGAAATGTGAAGACGCTCTGAACTGATTGAGATAAAAGTGTCCAACACATTTATTTTTCAAGTGTCTGGCAATAACAAGCACGCCCTTATTATCCTCTCATTTGTGTTCTTCTCACATTTATGTTTGAACATTTCTAGAAGGACTTTGAGATGTATTTGAAATGTACTTTAGACTTACACACACACTTGATCCTGTCCTCCTGATTTACTCCCCTCTTGATTTTCTTGCAGCAACACAAAAAATAGGACTTATGCATTCGAATGTAGAAGTATTATTATTATAAAAAGTGAGAATCAGCCGTGTAACGCAACTAACATTTACATTAGTACTGTGTTTAAGTACACATTTGAGGTGCTTTACTTTTGTATCTCCATTTCATGCTGCTTTGTACTTCAACTCCACTATTCTGGAGGGAAATGTTGTGTTTTTTAATCCATAAAATTGCAGATTCAGATTTTAAATACAAAATAGATGATCAGTTTAGAAAATATGACGCATTTCTATAGATGTACCTATTGGTTGGCTTTATGCGACTTACACATGAATGCATCATTCATAATAATCCAATAAAAGAGTAATTGTCACAGTGTGTGAGACAAACAGTTGCCATCCCCAACCTGTTCCAAGGAGTATAGAAGCAAAGAGATGAAGCTCTGGTGCTTTTTTGACAACCGCTGCTAGGATGTTTGGACCCTTTTGCATTGAAAACACCTGTGATCAGAGTCTGTGGCTATGGATGTAAACCAGCAGATACATTCTGTTTTAGGTAAATCAACTTCCCATTCTGAACACTAAAGTAGGCCTCATTCAAATCATTATGTCCTGTTGTAAAGTTCAATAATATCCAAGTTATTTTCCTCTGCTTAGTGAACGTGCATCAGACCCACTGGACTGCGCTGCCGTACGACATACAACATATCCTGTTCTGCTGGTTTCCTGCTAGCTGTATGCAGCTGTTATAATGGATATACTGGCCATAACCAGCACTTTCTTGAAGTATCTTAAAAGCACACCAATGCTGTAAAACCTGTGCTGTGGTCAATGCATTAATGTCTCTGTTCCCAAACAGACGGGCATCCTTTGATATAGAGTCCTGCAGGAATGAGTCCTAAAACCCAGAAATGAGTTGGCATTTTTGCACTTCCGGTTCTCTCATCTCAAAGTCAATGGTACAATATTAAATACGTCAGTAAATATCCCAACTCGTGAATTGAGAAGCTTTCACGTGACTTCAAATGAGACTACTTAACGTCATCAATCCAAACTCTTGGCTTCAGCTTAACGGTGGTGAAGTGAAGTCATGTGACGTCAGCTTTTTACATCTGGTGATTGTATTCACATTTCAAACCTGTGGAGCGTTTGTGAAGATTATCTTGCCGAACAAAACATGTAAGTTTAATGAATATTGGTTTGCCACAGAGCTTTTTTTCTGCAAGAATCCAAAATCCAATGGACACATCCCATTGGCTTTTTGTCAAGGGGACCAGTGTGAAAAGTTTGGGAAACACTTCTTTAAACACTCAGCACCTTTCAATATAAGTTATTTGCCTCTTCACCAGACTTCCACATTCAGATCACCTGCATGCTGCCACTTCCCTCACCAGTCACTCACTACTTATACCAGCACACTTCCTTTGTCGCTTCATCATCTTTGCTGGATGGAGTTTTCATTACCTGTTACCTGCCTGACTCTTGGTAACTAAGCCTGAAAGCCATTTTCAATAAATCACCACATCCATCCCACTGCCTCATCTGTTTCATCTGTGTTTGGGTCCTTCCCATGCTGCCTGCCCTCCCCACCAAGAGAGTAACACTCAGAAAGGTAACTCTTCTGCATTATGAACACCTTTTCCTTTTGATACTTTATGCATCATTTGATTATAATATGTGTGTATTTACGTCAGTAATAGTTTAAATGCAAGAGTTGAACTTGTAATGGAGTATTTTCACAGTGATACAGTGCTACTTTCACTTTCAGGTGCTACAGGTGAGGATTCTTCCTGAGATTATCTAAAACAAAATAGCGATGAAATGCATTTACTGTGGTTTCATAACAGCCAAATCTCTGACCGAGGAACCCGTTTAAACTGTTGGCTCCAACAGGAAGAGAACCAAACACCAGCAACAGGCCTTTCCAGCAGAGAGCAGCAGCAGCCGCAGCTGTCAGACAACCTGAATATGTTCTGGGTTTCTCTTCCTTTGTGCCTTAAAAATAATACCATCGCCTTATCAATAATTTCAGACATAATGCTCCCTTTCTTGGAAGCTCAGGTGTAGTCGAGCTGTCAGTCAAACACAGGGTGCACACGTTGTTTGTCATTGAATTTTGGCAGCGTAGTACTTATTGGTTTTGCCTGCTGTTTGCCTTCAATATTATTACTGGATCCTCTCAGAATTGCAGAATAGTAGTGGGGTTATGCCGCAGTTATTATACATACCCAACTTTGTCTTTACGTTTTAATCAAATCAACAACAGTGCACTGATGTTTAGACTGATGTTTAGGTTGACAGTCCTACATGAGCCCCTCAACCTGATCAGTGATGACAGGTGCTTGTACAAAGCAGGACCTACAGGTCCATAATGATGTTTTATTTTACATTTGTCTAAAATATATGACATCTTCACACATTTAAATTAAATTCCCCTCTCCTTAAGGCTAATACCAAGCCTGGGGTGGAACTGTTCACTGCACCAAGCAAGTGATAAATCATTTCTAAAAGTAATGGGTTGTCAAAAATGGGGCACAGGGCTGTTGAAAGGGGAGAAAAACAAATTAAATAAAAATGGATTGTTGCTTAACCTTAAGCAAACCATGTTAGAATCCATTAAAACACTGGATGAATCTGTTCCATTTTTTTGGGTTTAAAGAACGCTTTGATCTCTGGGAACAATTTCAGAAGCAATAGATATAGCAATAATGTGATTGCTTCCATCATCATGTTTCAACAGATTACATATCGAATCGGTTTGTGAATAGAGAATATAATTTGTGCAGATTACAGACCAGTGGTGCCTCCTGCTTGTTGAAACTGGGCCGTTTGACAGTTTAGATGATCACAGACGGACAGATGGATGGACAAATAGACATAGAGGGTGTGTATGTTTGTAGTTTCCTACAATGGCGTGAATATAAATACAGAATGTGGGCACAAACATGAGGCGTGGAAACACACTCCGCTGTATTTCTCATACAGATTTCCCCGCGACAGAAATGCAAAGCTATGCAGAATATATGAGACACGATTGCAAAGGAGGGAAGGATATACAGCATAATGATATTAAAGTGACTCAGTTGCTGTAATATCCCTGGGGTGTACAGCTAGTTGTTTTATGGGGGGAGATAAGAGGATTTTGTCAGGTTGAGATGCCGCCTAATGCTATTGTTCCTACTGGGAGCATTAAACAGCAAAGAAGCTTTTCACACATCTTTTCTTCTTTTGTAGTGCTGTTACTGTAGATATTGTTTCAAAGCAAAAGGTGGAAAAACATTTTGAATATTGCAGCGTTGGACATCATATGCAGGATTTTTTTCCTCCTTTAATAAAAATATGAGAACCCACTCGTCGCCCAGTGTGTTAAAACAAATACATTTTTCAAAACACATGATCCAAAAAATGATATTTTTGACGAGTTAGAAAATGCAAATGATAGAGTTTGAAGCTATCATGAGGGGATTCTCGTCCTCTCTCACTTTCTCTTCCCGTCTCCTCTTCTTCTTCTTGCAAATGCTCACTGATGCACTTACTCATGTACTTAAACTGGCCTCTAGGTTAAGGGTGGCTTTTGTTCAAAGAGACCATGAAATTAAGTTAGAGAGATGGTTAATATTACCCTTTATTCCTTCCCCTCTCCTGACTTCTGCTTCTCAGATTCCTCTCCTCTGTTTACCAAATGTTACACCTGCCTTCACTTCATCACTGCCTCCTTTACCTCTTCACTTATTAATCCCTCAAGTTAATAGCGCTCCCAAGGATGGAACTTGTCATTTTATGTCAGCCGAATCACTGCGTCATCTACACCGCATACTAAACAAACAAGACTCTTATTCCCACCCGACTCCTAACATTTTGTTTTTTTTAAACCCCGATCCGACGCAATTTCAAATGGCACATTACTGAAAAGCATGGCTGATATAATCTAATACCAAGTCAATCCAAATACTTGAAACAGAGTTGCACTCTCATGTGGTGGAGGCTCAGCAGTCCCACTTTGCAGCAGAAATGATTTGCATTCAATCTTCAGAAAAAGCGTAGGTGTTATTACTTGTCACAAAACAACATAGCCCCAATCTGATAGCAGCCAACAGGGTGTTTTTAAAATAAATCTGTGTTTGCAGAGAATGCTGGCTATACTGTGGGCCACCAAGCAAATCTGCAGTGAAAGTTCCCCATCCGTTCGCCCCCTCAGCTCTTTAGTCCTAACACTCCAACTAAGTGATGTTTATCTGCTAATCAGACTTGTTTTACACTTTCATGGATGCTTTTTAAATCTTAAATGAAAAACAGATGAGATAAAGGAAAGGAACAGGAGAGGGAAGGAAAATGAAGGAGTCAGAGGTGAGGAAGAAGAAAGGGAGGAGGATCATGGTGAAAGGTCATGTTTTTTATTCTCTTTCATTTCTTGCTGAGGCCAGAGACATACTGGCAGACGGTGTGTATCTGCTGGGTCAGACAATGCTTCTCTTTTATTCTGTTGTATTGTATTCAGTTATGTGTGGATATTTGTATACAATAACTACATTACCGCTGTCAGTGTAAAGCAATCAGAAAAACGCTCTAATATAATGCGCACATACACAAAAACGCGCACGCATTCAACCACACTGCACCAGCAACATCAGAGCCAAATTAGCCGTACAAAATCTTTGCCATAGCGATGCCGAGATGAAAAAAAAAACAAGCCACGGGCGGGTTTAACTTCTGAAGAAATATAGAGAGGAAGTTGCTGGGAGCGCACATAGATAAGAGAGGCTGCTTAACTGGGAGTAAAAGGGGAAACGCTCAGACGGCAGAAAACTGCGCGTTTGGAGATCCGGCAAAAGTCCCACACCCGTTTATTCAAACTAACAAAACACAATTAAAAACGTTTCACAACTTTAAATCAAGTTCCAGCCAACAGAGATGTTCTGGAGTTCTTGCAGTTGAAAATACGGCACTATCAAAACAAACCTGCTGTTCCTGATTCCGATAAATATTTCAGTGACCCGATTAAAAACGTTATTGCATGTCCCTTCCCCCCCAGCGGAGTGATTTCTAGGAAACTGACCCTTTAAAACGAGAAGGCAGGTGTTTCTCTCCAAACGCAGCACCCTCCTCTCTGTGGTTGGACATTTAAAAGAGAGAGTATTTTTTTGTTTTGGTTGTTTTCCTCTCAGGATGATAATACACGTACCTTCCGTAGGATCCACTGGCACAGGAGAACTACGGTCCAACCGAGAACCTGCATGTCACCTTCCTTATAGCGGACCACCCCGAAAAACTACACGTCTCCCCGGCTGAACATATAAAAGAAGCACCGCGGAATCCAAGCAATCCCAACCGGCAGGCGACAATCAAAAAGTGTCAGGAAAACAGAAACACGCACAAAGTTGTGTGTTTGTTCGGTCAGTGTCACAGTGGTCTCTGTGGGCAAACTTTGCGCGGTGGCTTCAGTTTGTCTGGTCCGCCTCATGTGGCACGTCCATGGGGTTTGTCTCCGCTCATGTTGCACGTTTGCTGGAAGTTTGCGCGGAGACGAAGTCAGTTTGGAGCGCGGAAGCAAAGAGGGGATTTCATTGAAGGTCGCCAGCGCTTCTTGTGTTTTTTGGGATACTGACTGGTTGGTTTAGAGAGATGATATCTATCTATCTATCTGTCTCTCCCTCTCTCTCTCTCTCGCTCTCTCTCTCCCTTCCTCCCTCGCTCTCCCTCTGTCCACGCGCGCGTCACGGCGCACAGCAGCTCTCGTTTAATTCGTAAAACACACTGACCACAACTGCATGTATGATATTTTGTCCTATCAATGTTTGGATAATGAGTCGACGATTCTCGTCACAGCACTTGATCGGAGAGAGCATTCCAAGAATTGTGTTTCAGACTCATTAAAGTGAGTGTAGTGCATCTAAAGAAAGTAAGAGGTTGGCTTAAAAGATGACTTTCAGATGCTAACTTTCCCTGAAGAACACTCATTGTCTCATACTAGAGCTAAAACCGTCCATCGATTAAACTGTTGGTTGATCGACAGTTAGTTTGATAATTGTTCATTTTTAAGTAATTCTTTCAGCTCGACAAATGTGAGGATTCACTGCTTTTCTTTGTCGTTTATGTTCGCGAATTTAAACTATTTGGGTTTTCAAGGATGATTTGACAAACAAGCAATTTGACGCTCTCCCCATTGGGCTCTGGGGAACTTTACACTTGATTTGATGATATTTCTTGTACTATTAATCGAGAAAAGAATCTGCGTCATCCACAATGAAAATGATGGTTATTAGTTGCAGCCCTCATTTTTTTAACCAGCTCTCATTTAACACTTCGATATGAATTCTGCTTCAGTTTCAATACTTTATTTACACGATACTATTCGTATTACTTTACTTTATTATTCCAATTACTAATGGAAAGTAAATCAAGTTAACCAGGTCTGTGGCTTTATAATTGACTGCATTCATACACATGAGGAAAACCAACAAAACAGTATGCAGATAGATGGATGGATAGATGGATGGATAGATGGATGGATGGATGGCTGGATAGATGGATGGATGGATGGATGGATGGATGGCTGGATGGATGGCTAGATGGATGGATGGATGGATGGATATATGGATGGATGGATGGATATATGGATGGATGGATGGATATATGGATGGATGGATGGATATATGGATGGATGGATGGATATACCGGCAACAGTACCTTGTGACTTTCTTTGTGGCGGCTTAAACTCTACAAGCAAATGGAAAACAATTGTTATCTTAGGCAAAGACACAAACCTTAACAATTGCTTCATTTATGTGACCGTGAGAGCCCAGCGGCTATCCAGACTATAAATTCCCGGAAAAACAATTTTGAAATATTAATGTTGCATGGATATATCGGGGCAGCGCGGCCCCACATCTCTCCCTGATGGCCAGTCCAGCTGCCGCCTGCCTGATTGTGGACCTTTAAAATGAACTGATCTGGGATGCACAGTGTTTGCTCGCCTGTCTCGCGAGTTTATCTGCGTGGAGATCAGTGTGTCTGTCAGCTGGATTGTGAAGAGTGTCTGTTTGTGTAGCGTTATATAATGCTGTCAATCAGTCATACGTATCTGACTGAGTGACTGGTAGGCTGGTCTCTTCCGTATAAGACTTTCTGTCTGCGTATGATGACGTGTGTCCCTTCTGGATAACTGTCTGTCTGAATGACTGACTGACCAACAAACTGTTTGTTGTTTTCCCCCCAATGCCCCTTTATCTTCCTGTCTGTCTTATTGGTTTTCTTTTTTTAATAGTTCTTCATCTGTGTGGATGCGCCTGTCTTTTCCAAATACTTACAGCATGTACACAATTCGTATTCAGTACACCAAAATACCATTTTTGTCTTACTATTCATAACTACTTTCCCTGTGTCTCAACACTATTTGGCCATGAACCCAAAGATATAAGTCTGCACATCAAACGCCGACATTGCAACGCTTCCTTCTTCAGATAACAGTCATTCAAGCTCACCTGTGGAGTGTCCTCATGCTTCATCGCCAAGGCCAGTTTTTGGGACTGCTGGCCAAACTGGCCATCATGTTGATGGGCCTGTTCTGCTGGACCCTGTCACAGATGGAGAGGAGTGTCAGTGTAAAAATGAACTGCTTTGTGGTTATGTGTGACGCTATATTGTATATTAGCAATCTGTTATCACTCTTTGAAATGCAGGCTTTTAACAGTGTGTCTGTGGCGCTCTCTCATCAGTGTGAGAATGACACAGCACTGCCTCCCTGCGAGGTAAAGAGTCATTGCATGCAGAGGCAAACTTCAGTGCTGAGAACATGTGAACACTGGGTTTCTACAAGGGAGGAGAATGAGGAAAAGAAATGTTTGGGAATGGATTTCTGATAATTATAGTACGGTGTACAATAAGTCTGCCATCGACTGGATGATCTACCGAAGGAAAAAAAGAGGCGGTCAGGCGGTTATTTCTAATAACATACCTGTCTCATAAAAATGTAAAATATGTAACCATCTTGTTGAAAGTATTGTTTGGCCAGTGTAATCATTTACATAATCTGGCAAGAAACCAAGAGACTAAACTCCAAAGTCAGCGAAAGTACAGGAAGTGACACAATATCACATTTCTATTCTTAAAGTAGGAGAAAAAGTATTCAGATTCATTCAATGCTATCTGAAATAAATCACTTTTTTTACCACAAATCTTCAACAATTGGTTTTTTTCTCTGATATAATGAGAAAACATTTTAATGAACGTATCTGCCAAGTCAAATGGTCATGCTGAACGCATCTGCAGATGTTCACTGACCACATATTTCCTTTGTCTTCCCGACAGTATCTGCAACTAAAGCATGATTACATTTGTATTGTGTTTTAACTCATAGCACTTCCTCCTGGTCTGGAAAGATCATGGTCTTGGTTATATATTGAAAATGTCAATTGAGACTTGGAGCACAACACGTTTAGTATCTAAATGAAACCACAATTTATCCAAAACCTTCAGTGAGTAAAAAGAAAACGACCACATGCTGGACTCAGGATAAAAACGACAGATCTTTTGTCAAAGTAATTTGTTTTTATCCCCATCATCCACCCCGGCCACCTGCATACACCTGTCGTACAAAGCCACTGCAGTTTGTAAGAAACCTTTGCCTCTGAAACATATTTATTTAGAAGTGATATTTCCCTGAAAACGAATCTGTCGGAATAAAATGATTGCAAATTGTCTTGTCAAACATACAAAATCTCACTCAGATGACAAAAAACTAATACTACTTAAAACATGCAATGATACCAGGTCACATGCTCCAAACAAATAGGGGGCAGTTACCTCTACTTGGTCCATACAAATTCAATTTACAGTCATCTGTTATTTTAAAGAAGCAGGGCAACAATTCAACCCGAAATACTGAAATTCTGAGAGACAGTCAACGTAACACTGCAATCTTATAATCTTTACTTGTGGCGCCGGCCCATATTATGTTTACTGTGGCTGTATAGTCCTTGTATGTTTCGATGGTCCTCCCTGCCTCCAGAAGATTACTGCGCCGGGAGGAGAGTAAAAGAGACGGACCTTCAGTTATTACAGAAGAGATTGATCAGCTGCAGTGCTTGGTCTAACCTGTGTAACTAGAGCAACAGAAAGTCTGCTGATCTGGTGGGGAGTCTGGGCAGTTCTCTGGGATCCGACCCCGGGCGCTGGGATTTTGCTCTGTCTGAATTCAAGCTGCTAACTGAAGGTCCGCCTCTGCTGGAGCTGTCGACCGCTCTCCTCCTGGCGAAGTAGTCTTCTGGCAGCCAGGAGGACTTAGTCCCATAATCAAACTATCAAAATGTACATTCAACGTGATTGACAAGCCGTCGGGGCAGCTGTACTTCTTCGTACTCTCATGTCGGGCTGAGGACAGACTGGACTATTACAAGACAGGAGGGGCTAGCTGGTTAGCATGCTCATTTCAGTAGATCTCTCTGCAACACAATACATACCTTGAGACTGTATAACCTCTTCACATTCAGTTGATAATGTTTGAACTAAAAATTCGGGCCATATCTTACACTTTGCACCTTTAATGCGTCCTCA
The DNA here is from genome assembly GCF_949748355.1 of Melanostigma gelatinosum. NCBI lineage: Eukaryota > Metazoa > Chordata > Actinopteri > Perciformes > Zoarcidae > Melanostigma > Melanostigma gelatinosum. The sequence goes on along the minus strand of NC_136636.1, from coordinate 19,270,840 downwards.
TTTACAAAGAATAAAACACTTCACTGGGGCCGTCAAAGACCAGTGATAAGTTACTCTTTTTTGTTCCTGCCAATCTTCCAGCTGCTGTAAATCAGTGTGTTCCAGCCATTGCTTCATCTTCAGTAGACCATGAAACCTTGTCTATCACAGCAGGTCTCAAAGAATGTGACCATTTCCCATTTCCATCACTGCCCTCCATTCTATCTACTGTCCGTGATTTGTATGGCCACAGCACACTCTGTCCTCCTGTTTCCCTTAATTTCCCCCCCACCACTGTCGGAAAGGGGCTGCTGGTGTGAGTGCAATTTCTGATCCACATTGGAAGTGGCAGGTGAATTTCGCCCAGCTGCTCCCCTTCTCTGTTCCACTTAGCAGCAACGCTCCTGTTCCGAGTCACTCGGTCGCCGCATGGTTATAGTAAATGAATGAACATGCTCTGAGCTCAAGCCGAGTGCATCTACTTTCACGAATATCATCCTCACATCATTATTCCTCTTCTTCCTCCCCAAAAGTCCAGAGAAAGTTTTTAATCATTTCCAAAACTGCACACTTAAAGGCTGCTCGTATTTATCATCCTCGTGTTTGCAAACTAATGAGAAGTAGTGTGTATCATTGAGGACAATACATTACAGTCAAGACTAAGTGCAGCGGTCTGCACATGGTTAGTATTAACCAGCCTTAAAGCACGTTCCCCTTAATGCCTTTTGATGGATCGACGGAAAAGCAGATGTAGGTGGAGGTGGCAAAGAAGGATAAGTAAGGAGGGCAACAATGTGAGTACGGAGGAGGATGAAGCAGTAAGTGGAAATGGGAGAATCAGCAAAGAAGGAAAAGTAGAAAGGTGATGGGGAGGACGATTGGGAGAGGAGGTGGTGGAGGAACAAGGACGAGGAGCAGAAGGAGGGAGAAAAAAAAGAGGAAGTGGTTCTGCGGATTCAAAGAAAAGCTGGGTTTATACTTGATGCTCGTCCCTCTGTAGATATTCCACAGTTTGGGTTTTGATTTATAATTCAGCTTCATATCACAGCAACACTAACAAACCTTGTAGAGGTATAATAATGATATAGTTACACATTGGAAGAGTAATGGGAACATGGGAAGAGTAATGGGAACATGGGAAGTGTTTTTTGTAAATGAAAACTAATATATAAATAAAAAACAGTCCTTTTAATTAATTGTGTTTTTAAGCAAATAATAGCAAAGCAAGTAATGTGTAGCACTGCACATTACAAAAACAAAGTAAAAGGATAAAACACCTTTTTAGAGGAGGTACACGTCAGCTCGTCCTCAATGCCCATTATAAATTCACTGAAACATGGTGCAACAGTAGGACGATGGAGGCAAAGCAGAAGAAGTGGAGGCAGGGACAAGAAAAGATAGCAGATGTGGGGAGAGGGGGGAGGTCTGTCTGTGGAGGTATGCACTTGTTCATGTGTTAACAAACACACACTCAGGCAGTAGATACACTCCAATGATTACACACAATTAGATACTATTGCAGAGCTGGAAAACACTGTGTCATCCTGAGTCTGTAGAATGAAGTCTCTTATCTTCTCAATAGGGTAAAACATTAATTAAGGATACCTGGATGAGTAATTGCAAGCATGCATAGATGGACAAGGGACAAATGCTGTTGGCATTTTTTGAAAACAGGAATTTTAATGCAAAAAACAGAGGGGCCTGCAGTCAACACAAACATAACTGCAAAAAGAAACTGAGAAAAAAAAAGTTGATAGGAATGGCAGATTCCTTGCCATTGCATGAGCAGCTCTGGTAAGTACACAATCACACTGCTCAGTCACACACACACACACACACACACACACACACTCCCACGCACACATACTGAAGCACTGATCCTGGGCTGTGTAACTCTGGGGTTAAAGAACAGAATGAAAAGAGGTCACCTGGCAGTAATGGAGCCTTTTGTGTGTGGAAATAGTCATTTCCCTGTGTAGTCTCGGGGTATCACAGCAGTGATATGAAACCCTGTCATTTTGTTTCCCTTTCAATTGATTTCAGAAAGGAGAACGTGTGTAAAGGAGAGAGGGCGAGAGAGGCACAGGAGAAGAGCATGAGCGTGCCTGTTGCCGGTGTTAGGACTATGCCATTGTCATTCAAATATTTTGTTGCAGGAAGGAAATCTGAGGGGACAATGGGAGATGAGCGCTAATGGGGAGCAAAGGGAGAAGTGGTATAATTGGATTTGATTACGTCTGTCTGTCAGAACGGGACAGGACATAATATGCGGCTGGAATTATTTTGACAGTGTCACAATGTGGAAGATTCTTTGTGAAGTTTGTCCGATGTGAAGAATGAGAATTGTCTAGAGCAGGGGTCACTAATAGGCGGAACCGCGGTCCGGATGCGGACCCAGACGCCGTTGTATCTGGACCCAGACCAAAACAAAAAGATAATTGAGAATTGTTACATGTTGACGAAGCGCCTCTATTTCAACCGACGCAGCGTTTCTAGCCTTTACGGCACTCGTTCAGCAGGAAACACACCGACCAATTGTATGCGTTGTAGGTTTTCTCACGTGATGCTACTCGGCCAATCAAATATGTATATTCCGATCATTATCGCCCTTGACCAGAGTGAGTTAAACACACACAAGGCAGAGACGGGGAGAGAGACCCAACAGTTCGAGAGACTGTGAGTCAGAGAAGTTATTTCACATGGTGTTCTCCAAAAAGAGAAAAGTGAACAATGAGACCAGAGCTTTTAACCAAGAATGGACAGACTCTTATAGGTTCATTTATCCAACGGGGAGTTCAAAACCAGTATACCATGCTGGAGACCGTGGCAATTATTAAAAGTGGCGATGTGAATCGCCACTATGAGACAAAGCACAAATCTTTTGAGCAAACAGATATACCTTTAAACCCTGCACACAAATTCATTTTATTAGAAGATGAGAAGAATATAATATCGTGGCTTTTTTGGATGACATCACTTATTTAGTTATTGGTTTATTTGATACTGGACAGTGCATGTACTTTGCATTTAGAGTTATTTCATCAACATGTTAACATTTTCATTGTGAGCATGTTAGCATTTTAACTTAAAGTGCCACAGTGCCTCACAGTCATCACTGCAGACTCTGTTGTGGGCATTCAATTCAAAACAGCCCTGGAATAAAATTGAGGACAACGTAAAAAACAACCCGCACCAGTTACTGGATCATGAATTGACATGGAATACAACATTACGAAGTATTCTACCAGGAAAGAGAGCTTGCACGTATTTAGTTGGCCACCCACACCGTAGTTGAACTTGTTTTACTGATAAACAGTGTTTCTTTGCTGCAGGCCCCTGCGATGACGCCTGCTGCATTCCAGGCTTCATTGAAATGAATGAGAGGGCTGCGTTCATCACAGATAAAGCTGGTCTGAATGTAGCCTTATATTGTTACATTTTCATTGGTGAGAAATGTTTGTGCAGCACATCTGGCTGTGACTGACAATAAAAGAAATCTCAGCATCTTATGTCAGTTTTTCTAATACTGCTGTTATCCACTATCACTTTGTTCTGATCATAGCGGAATTTGTTTTTTGAACCTTATTTACTACTGATATCAGAAGTTGTTAAAAAAAGACCTCAGGATGGCCATGAATAATGAAGACTGACGCGTGGACTACAGATAAGACCTGGATACGAGCTGCGAACTGATCGATTCTAGCCTGTAGGCAGGGCTGAGTGTGTCTAATGTTGAAAGACCCAAAACACTTTGTGACCTCAGGTTACATCGCTGATGTGTCCAAATGCATCAGATGATGTACAACATCAAACTCACCTGACAACATGTACAAAATCCATCTAATCACACTGAGGCTGTAGACAAAACATCTTAAATAGATACATCTAAAAGCCACTTTGATCAAACATAATCAGATTGCCCTGTCTGACTCGGCCATACACTCCAGTTTCCATAAATCCTGTATTTGATTTACACAGTTTTAGGTGCATGTTGTACTTTTTGCCAAATATAAAAACGGTGACTCATTGACAAAGTGACTCTACAGTTTGAGCGTCTGGTGCAACAGGATCTATTTTCTTCTTACACATTTAACACAGAAATATAATAGTATAATTAACACTGGGGCTCAGTTACCAAGTTTCACCACATTTGCAACATGAGATCAATTGTGTAGGACTCAAAATTGTCTGCAATTTCCGAGCGTCAGTCATGCCGCCATCGTTTGCAATCTGCACTGCTCGCTTTTGAAACGAGCCAGCATGGCCCAACATGAGTCACAATCGTCTCCAGAAAGGTGACATGTACGAATACGCGTCACATATTAGCTGCTCACTTGACTCTTCATAAGTCAAGAGGGCTAACAGCTGGCGATTATCTATGTTAACGAACCTTAATAACGACGCTAACAGCTAACACTAAAGGAGGTTACATTGAGTTGCATTATGATGCGTTCAAGCTCTACTCTAAAATTAGTATTGGGCGAAGGTAGATTATAACTCTATCATAATGGGTTCAATGTAATCTTGTAAATTGACTTTTTGTCAAAATGCTTAGTTAAATATAGCTCTTTGAAAGAATTAAAGCCTGTTTATCTTCCTAACACTAGATCTAAGCAGCTTATAAATCAAAACTACTAAAGCCGGTATTATTTTTTAATCAAAGCAAATATTTAAAAAGAAATACCATAATCTACTTCCTAATCATTTGAATAGTGCATTTTTTTTGTGCAAAAAAAGCACTATAGATGACAAATATTAAATAAAAAAGTAAAAGGATATCATTCAGAATTTTATTCAGACTTTAATAAGATGGCTGAAACTATTCTTTCAGGACTGTGGTGAAAAAATGTAGTCTGGAGTCACGCTGTCAATCATACTTCTTGAAAAGAAAATCAGAATCGGCAGGTCAGGCTTTGAAAATATTTAAATCAGCCAAGAAAACTGCAATCGGTGAATCTCTAGACAGCACCTCTACCCTCTACCACGTACAAATACAAATACAGAAGCAGTTGCATCGCTGGGGTTGGCGAGTGTTGTTATATCAGTAACCGTCGGAGATAAAAAAAAAACCTTTACGCAACAATAGTTATAAATGACCAAAAATAATCTGGCACCCAGGAAGCATAGAGGGCCTGTCAGCACTCCGCAGCTCCCCATCTGTCACACACACAAACATACACACACATACTGTAACAGCAGCAGCATGCATCTGCTCCCCCCCTTCACCCCCACCTTATTAAGATTCATATCCCCGAAAGGTGACTTTTTAGTCGGGCACAGTGACAACCCCCCCCCCCCCCCCCCCCCCTCACCACCCTGCCCCACAAGCTGCCTGGAGGTATAGGCACAGTGACAGGTAACTCTTCACTCTCTGGGCCCTGGGCAGGGGTGCAGAGGTGTGTGTGTGTACATTTCAGGGTGGTAAAAGTGAGGAGGAGCAGGGTTATCAAGTCAAAGATGCCCCCTGTAGATAAGAATCTCTGGGGAAGAGTGCTTGTATGACAGCGCTGGGAACTGAAGCCTCTCTTTCCCTCTCTCGCTCGCCCTCTCACTACCTGTGTTGCTCCTGCTCTCTTTCTGTCTGTCTGTCTCTCTCCGGGCTTATCTACCTCTCACCTCCTACGGCTTGCCATTCTCCTTATCCTCTAACACTGATTCCCCCTCCTCCTCTCTCTGAGCACTCCCTCTGCACTCCAACAAATGAATCCATCCACTTGACTCCTGATCCGACGTGCTGTTAAAGCACAGCTCCCCACGGCAGCCATATGGGGAGGAGGGGGCAAGGATTGCTTACTCTTGTTCCCCTTAGATTGGACCGTTTTGTAAGAGGTTGAACGCTTCCTCTTCGTTTGTCTCGCAAAGGAGGGTGCCATTGTGTTTGCTATATTCTACCTCAGCATATGTACTGTGAAGCCTTCAATCCTTTTCTGTTGGTTATAATATCATTGTACTCTGGAAATACAACAACACTGACAGGGCAAGACATGAGTGGTCAACAGTTCAGACAGATTATCCAAACCACTTCATTTCTAGGTAAAATTGAAAATGAACACTTTTCAAAATATCCACTGTGCACATGGTACACTAGGTCAAAGCTGAACCAGGAAGTTGCTCTGTAAACCGTGGACGATGTTTACAACGGACAGTTTGGTGACATTAATGGTTCCTAAAGCTGTCTGATCATCTGACTTCTTCTCCTGGACCTGCCACTGTTTCATACCTCCTCATTTACTATTATGTTATTATTACCAACAGGAATGATAAAATAAGACCAAAAATAAGAACCAGGTTGTATGACATGAACTCAGCAGACACCTGATCTCTTCACTGATGCTCTGCCAGTTCTGTGTCACAAAATGTTGTTCATGTTCGCTTCTTGCTCATGTTAGGGGGCCTCGACCAGGATGACCAAGGTGTCCTGCTGCTGACATCTTGGTCATCGTGATTGAGGTGGAAATATTCCCACTACTGATGGCACCGAATAGAAGGTAGCACCTTGCAGTCTGAACAGCCGGAGATAATTAGTGGTGTTCTGAAGAAGTGCACATTTGTCTGCATGAGGTGCAGATGCAAGGATTTAAAAGTTACTGAGCTTTGAAGAGAGGGTCACACACTGAACTTCTGGTTGATTTGACTTGGTCACGTTTTCAGAAGCAATCCGTTCCAGTTCATTCAAACGCAACCAAATGTAAAAAATGTATTCAAACAGGTCAATACAGTTTGAATTCTTGTTAACAAAAGTGACAGCCGCAATACCTATACCATCAAAGAAGAATGATTCATTTATCTGCATGCAAATATTCAGTAACTGCTAATAAGCAATTCAGTAATAAATACATCTGAACTTTCATTAATGCCGGTTTCAGGCTACAAAATATTTTGATGTGTTAAAATGGTCACTGTGTCAGATGTTGTGAGACATGAGACGACACATTTTTCACGGCCTCTACACATACCTTGGCGTGTGTAAAATACTGGCTGTCTTGTGTTTGGAAAAAGCCTAACAAAGAAAGTAAAAAACGACAGTGTCCTTTCTTCTGTTTCACAGTTTCACATAGCAGCACCAACAATATCATTTCTCTTTCACTTCGCCATGTTTACAGATGTGTGCGTAAGAGCGACGTAACAGAACGCACATTCTGGAATTTTGCCACGGCGATAGTTCGAGAGAAAAGTTGTGACACGCGCGTCCTTTTGTTGGGACATCGTGAAGCCCGTTTTCGTTCCCAAATCCCTACGTCTGTTGGGTTGGGCTGCATTTGAAGTTATGGAGATGTTGCAAATGAAAACCGGTCAAAAAGAAGTGAGGTATATATAGCAGTGCACAGAGAATATTGTAGGAGAAGGGCCAAGTTGAGGGACTTCAGGTGAGGATCTGGTTGGTGGCACCCATCGGGTGAGGTGTTTACGTAATGAGGCGGTCCAAGCACTCAGCCAAGGCTAATACCATCACACCAGGCTGATTAGTGTGAACCCACCCCAGGCTGCCAGCTAGAAGCAGGTCTAGGTGCCAACCTGGCCCTCATTATTACTCTTCAAGCAGGGAGGAAAGAAATTGTGTTCATTTTACCTTTTTTTTCACAATCTTAAATGTACTACTTGTAGACTGCAGAGCTCCGGGCATTTCAGTTTGCTTTTGTGAGGTTGAACTGATGCCACTTTCCTCAGCTGAGATTTCAAAATACATACTGTACTTTGTTATTAGAACGTAGAATATCGAGATGTTTTACCAGTACATTTACCATATATCTGTTCAAAAGCACAGTACTCAAAACCAACATGATAATGTCTCTTTCATAATGCGTGTTTTTTTACCTAAAGACGAGCAAGATTTGTTGAGCAGTGGAGCATACCTCCCACGAAGCCACTTCCAATTCACACGGTCAAAGGCCAACTCCAATTTGCACCAGCCAACATGGTGAACCAACATTCATACTGATTATTGACTACACCATCGTCACCAATAATAAGGCAATAGGAACATGAGTTAATGAAACTGTAGTTGCCGACACTATCTTCGAGTCGAACTAATTAACAGCTACTAGCTGAAATGTCCACATGATAACGACTTCTTCACAAAACGGCATTTGGCCGCCTGATGTTGTGTGGTTGAAATAAAAAAAAACACCTACTGCACATTTGAACAGAAACTGCAGCAAACGATGGGTCTGTGTTTTTCTCTTTGCTATTTACAACAAAGGCTTTGAGCCCTTAACAACATATGGCACGAGCAATTAAATGTGTTTGCAAGCCACGAGCAGAAAGAAGCCTTTGACTGGAGGTGACGGTTTTTTACACCTTGAACTGTACAGTCTTACAAACATAAAAGAAAAAGAGAAGAAAAAAAAGGAAAACAAAAATAACCAAAGATTACCAGATCAACAGCTAGTAGGTTCTTGACATAGCAGAGGTTGGCAGTATTCGTTCTAATGCAACATCAAACAGACCACTGTGTGTAGTTTACAAATATTTAAGATAAAAATGGTGAAACATACAATATTAATCCAACTAAATAACTAAAGTGTGTATGTGGGTGGGTTGGCGCCCTAACCGGTATGTGTACTGTGGGTTTTTGTTGACCCGCTATGATATGTCATGTCATGGTTCACAGATTATAGTAGCCTGTTACTGTCCCTCTTTTAAAGCAGGTGGCTACAGTCCACTTGAAACAGTGTCATCAAAGCAGTGTCCCAAACATAACCATGTCAGTGGCAGAGCTTCACACTGCGGCGACCATGAATTGTATCACGACGGACCTGAGATGGCAGCTCACACAGTGAGCAATTACACACAACAACCCGAACACTCCCCTGGCAGCATGCTCGCTGTTCATTAGCATGCATTGTTCAAAGTGGGTGCAATGTTCAGGTCCTGTCCTTCATTCTGAGATGTGAACGGAGCAGGGTCAGGCAGGAGAAGGCAGGTTAGCAGAGGATGGGCCGCGGCTCTTAATGAGCTCCTTGGAGCCCTCCGATCAGCGCAGAGCTGGATTCCCCTTACACAGCACCCAGGGAGCTTGTTAAGTGGCATTCCCTTTAAAACAAGCATCTGCCAGCAGTCATCCTCTCCCTGTTCCTGCGTCGGTATTTCCAAAGTTATCGCATGTCATGCCGTCTGTTTCTCTCTGCACAAGCCTCACTCTGGTTTCCTTGACCCACCTCAAACGAGCCTCTTCCCCCCACTCGTGTTGCCATCTCCTGTCGACATCTACATCACCTGTTATTCAGGCACTTGACTCAGTATTCACATTGGTAGCGGTGGCTTTCCCTGGGGAGCAGATCCAGAGTCTGACATGTTTCAGAGGGATCAGAATGACAGGTTTTGGAGAAGGGAAGACATGCAGCATAATCATAAATACAGTATGCAGCTCTGCTGCTGAAAGGTGGTGAAGAGATGGAGATATAATGTATTTGCAAATGAGGGTAAAGCAGAGAATTGAGGGAGAGAAGTTCTTTAAACGGCACCATTGTCTCTAAAAAATTACATTCACGTCCCACTATTCATTGGGGATTTATATTCTGGAGCAAAGTAAATGTAGGAGATATGTTATATGAGAAGATTGTGGTAATGGACAGCTGTAAAACATCCTGACTGGCAATGTTTTCACATCTTGTCCACAGAATCACAGTACTCAGTATCTGTGAAATATTACATAATTTAAGAAGGTGAAAATGAAGTTCTCTATCTTTTTTTTATTTTTTTGTACACTTGTACATCTGCAGCTTTGAACTCTTGTGTTGAAAGTTTGTATTTTAAGGTCTGTGCTTCAGGTTACGTGGTGTCATTTTGTGCACAGAGATACGTGAATCCGTTTTTATGGAGCTGCTACATCCAATAACTACGAGACAGCTAGCCACCTTGCTAATGGCTTTACATAACCTGCTCAAACTACTAAATGTACTTAAGAACAATTCAACATGTAACATATTTTGTAAATCTGGAGAAACCTTAGAACAGAAATTAAACGTGGGCAGATGGTGGAAGCTTGCAAACAGAAAATGCATAAACTTGCAAATCACGGTTCAAAGGCTTAACATTTATTTTCAGACTGGGGCAAAGCTCGTCGATGGTCACTAAATGCCTCCAGGCTGCCTGGTAAACCATGTTTTCTATTTCTACACTTGTTAAATACAGAAGACACAATGTTTTGGAGGGGCAGATTTTGAGTTGTTGGAACTGGTTTTATTTTCTGAAAGAAAACGATATTTTTCCAAGACGAGACGGCACCGATGTCATTAACAGGTAATGCAGAAGTGCCTTAAACTTGCATTCTTTCTGATAGCAATCAGGGGGCGACTCCTCTGGTTGCAAAACGAAGTCCAATTGCAAAGAAGTCTATGAGAAAATGACCATACGTTTCACGTGATTGATTACCTGAGTAAATATTGTACAGGAGTTTATGGTCTCAATCTCTAGTTTGAAGTCTTCTTTAATACAACATGCAGTTCATTTGGTAAATTCAGGTCCCATTTAGAGTAAAACAGACGATAAAGCAGGGTATGCTTTAAGATGTAGACACCTTGTGATTGACAGGTCGCTACCAGCGTGTTGTCCGGTCTGAGAGTCCGGACTTTAACCCTTTCACAGTGTGTTTTTAGTTCATGAAGTCATATTTAACGTTCGGTTGTACTTTGCTCCACCATGTTGCGTCACTTCTGGTTCCAAAAAGCCAAAGCTCAAAACGTCAAACTCAATGCTTCAAAACCGTCGTCCAAAACCAATGGGTGACATCACAGTAACCCGGTCGAATTATTATGTATAAAAATACAAATTTGAGCAGAATCTCTCTTTATTTGTGCTGACAAAAAAAGAGTCGATGAAATATAATGAACAGTTTTTTTTCTTCAATGCAGCAGTTCTGTTTCCTGTGCGGCTTGAGCCTTATCAGGTCTACACCGGCAGCACATAATGAGCTCAGTGAGGAGGACTCGGAGTAAATTCACTTAAATTAAAGACAACAATGACAACAACAGGGCGACAAATAAGAGAACGCAACTAGATGATATTTTGGCTGGACTACACGAGACTGAAATGTTTGATAGAATCTGATGACTAAAATAGAGTAAAATTACAAGTTTTAATTGATTTAAACGATTCTAAAATAGGAATGGTCTTTGACTAAGATAAGACGGAAATGCCCAGACTTTTAGTCAACTAAAAAACGGGATGAGGTTGACTAAATATGAGAAAGATTAACAAGGACATTTGACACATGACTGAGACGAAAACAAAATTGCTGACAAAATGATCACTCGCTGGAAGGCACCTTTGTCAGAACTGTGATGACAGAATAATAATGTAATGATGAATGCACCTATTTACTTGTGCTGGTAATTAGTAAAGCAAGAGAGGTACTTTTTCACTGGGTAAAAAGTAATGAGTAATTGATCTCATGTTGCAATTACTGTAACTGACTGGCCCAGCACTGGTCTAGCCCCAGAAGCAGTTTTCTAAAAAGACTGCACTATTCCCAACATTTGCAGATATATTCAAAATGAATATGCTTTTTGGTAGATTTTAAACCCTAATGCATTCAGATGGCATGATACATTCTTTGAAAGGAGACTTGGTAACAGTAAATAGCTGCAGAAATCAGAGAGAAAGTGACTGGAAGTGTAAGAGAGAAAGAGAGAGAGATGAGTGAGAGAGACAGAAAGAGAGAGAGTGATGAGTGAGAGAGAAAGAGAGAGAGTGATGAGTGGGAGAGAGAGAAAGAGAGAGAGATGAGTGAGAGAGAGAGAAAGAGAGAGAGATGAGTGAGAGAGAGAGATGAGTGGGAGAGAAAGAGAGAGAGAGATGAGTGAGAGAGAGAGAAAGAGAGAGAGTGATGAGTGAGAGAGAGAGAGAGTGATGAGTGAGAGAGAAAGAGAGAGAGAGATGAGTGAGAGAGAAAGAGCGAGAGAGATGAGTGAGAGAGAGAAAGAGAGAGAGTGATGAGTGAGAGAGAGAGAGAGTGATGAGTGAGAGAGAAAGAGAGAGAGTGATGAGTGAGAGCGAGAGATGAGTGAAAGAGAGAGAGAGAGAGTGATGAGTGAGAGCGAAAGAGAGAGAGAGAGATGAGTGAGAGAGAAAGAGCGAGAGAGATGAGTGGGAGAGAAAGAGAGAGATAGATGAGTGAGAGAGAGAGAAAGAGAGAGAGTGATGAGTGAGAGAGAGAGAGAGTGATGAGTGAGAGAGAAAGAGAGAGAGTGATGAGTGAGAGAGAGAGAGAGTGATGAGTGAAAGAGAGAGAGAGAGAGAGTGATGAGTGAGAGAGAAAGAGCGAGAGAGATGAGTGAGAGAAAGAGAGAGAGTGATGAGTGAAAGAGAAAGAGAGAGAGAGATGAGTGAGAGAAAGAGAGAGAGTGATGAGTGAAAGAGAAAGAGAGAGAGCGATGAGTGAGAGAAAGAGAGAGAGTGATGAGTGAAAGAGAAAGAGAGAGAGAGATGAGTGTGAGTGTGTGTGAGAGAGAGAAAGAGATGAGTGAGAGATGAGTGGGAGGAGAGGTTGAAGAGACACGAGAAACATGTTGCTACTCTCAAATGTAAGTAAAGAATTGTGACAATACAGAAGTGCATGTCCAAACAAGGCTCACCAATGTGTCCTGTGTGCTCATCACACCTTCTCAAACACGGTCAGAAACAGCGCACTCACAAGAGAGGGACACTGTCAGAAAACTAGGTACAAAGGTTTACCATGAGTCATTAAGTCATACCTACTCTGTACGTTTATACACCAGCAGTATTTGAAGCTAAATCAAGGTTGATGCTGGAAAACAAAGTATCTTTGCTTCTTTGCCACAAAAACATCCTGTATATTAAGTTGTTTCTTTACACAGGGGTAGGCTTTCTATTAAAGCTGTCGCATCAACTCCGTGAGATGTGTGAGGATTTTTTTATGAAGCCAAGGGGGTGACCATTATCAAGATTTGGTTTGAAAAGTGTTAATGCAGCCCAGCTTTTCTGTTTGTCATTTAAGAGCATCTCAACACCATTATTGCAAAACTGTCAGAACTTTATGTGGGTTACGCTGATGGAAAATTTGCCAAATCTTCTCTGCCAATGCCAACAGGGCGGGGTTTATCAGAGACTACCTCCAGAATTTGAGAGTGGAGAGGATGGAATGGCCTGCCAACAGTCCTGACCTCAACCCCATTGAACACTTGTGGGATCAGCTTGGGCGTGCTGTTCGTGCCAGAGTGACCAACACAACCACGTTGGCTGACTTGCGACAAATGCTTTTTGAAGAATGGGATGCCATCCCACAGCAGTGTGTGAGCAGGCTGGTGACCAGCAGGAGGAGGAGCCAGGCTGTTGTGGCTGTTTATGGTTCTTCCACACGCTACTGAGGCTCCTGTTTGTTCAATTAATAAATTGTTAAATTCAACTGCACACCCAGCCGTCAGAGCAGGAAGCGCGGGGGGTGGGGGGGGGGTCTTTGCCTCTCCCACAATTTCTCTCTAGTTTCACCTTGAGTGCTGAGGTATTTCTCTCTAGACAGGAGAGTTTGGCCGGCTGGATGGCCTGTGACTGAGACATTGGATGTGATGTTGAGCGATGGAGATAAACTCAAACCGTGGTCTTGTACCATAAGTGCCACACAGCAAATTGAGTAGGACAGGGCTTACTTCATTCAACTGAACCAGCGCAGAGATGTTTCATATAACATATCGATCCCTTTTGTATATTGTAAATGCAAGAGAGGAATTTTACTTTAACAAACATTCAGTATGGACACATGTCATCAAATCTCATAAATTGTTTCGTTGAAGATGCTCAGCTTTTATTTTCTTTAAATTGATTGATTCAGATTTCCTAATAGCTGTTTTCTCTCTATCTCTATTAGAGGTACAGCAGGGTCTCCACCGTGCACAGAGCTGATCCGTGTGTATATATTGTGACATTTCCAAGTGGTCTCTGATGTAGGGACGGCACACCTGTTTAATGAGCCACTAATGGTGGCACTAATTGAGGTGGGCTAATTTCATGTCATCATGAGCTCGTCATATGCGCCACCAAAGGATTTGGATCCATGGAGCAGGAAATATTCTGCGATAGCCGCCGGGTTGAACCGAGTCATGCCTGATCTCCTCACCTCCCTGAATCACGCAAGCCTCTCTCAGCTCTCGGATTTAAAAGTGCATCTTTCCCTGCACTTCTCGATTTATTGACATTCACATTTGACTTTACATCATCACAGCAACACTCAACTCAGCAGCCGCTCCTCAGATACAACGCAGATTATATAAATAGGCTTTTTTTTTACGATGTGAGTTTCTCATATATATTTTTTTTTCTTGCAGCAACACCGCTGTAATGAGCAGCGTTTTAAAGCTTGGCTGAGGTTTCAGTGGGGTGGTCTGAAGGATTGTAAGGCAGCGGACAGTGGAGAGTTGTAGCTAGGGAGAAGACACAATCCTCTCACAGCCCCAGGGTTTTTCCATTATCCTGCTCTTTCTGGATCATAAAACACAGGGCTGTGTGTGTGTGTGTGTGCAACCAACTTGTGTTTGGCTGTGATTGCTTGCATGTGTGTACTCTATATGGTAGTGTGCACATTCACATCCATCTCACCGAGTCCCTGTTCATTTTTTGCTCTTCCCTCCTCTTTTCTCCTGTCCAGTTCCGTTCTTTTAAAGCTTTCTTTTTATTACTGTTAATATCTGGTTTGTTCGACCAACTGGGGCCAATGACAGGCGGCGTGTTTGATATTCATTTGCAGAGTGCCCAAAGAGGAGAGAAGAGGAACACAAGAGGAGTGAGGTGAAAGAAGCGAGATGAGGAGAATCCTTTCATTCATCGTCTGATGCCACATTGTCACACCACAGTTGTTTCCCTCTTTACTCTGCAGTCACACACCATTAGGTACAGAGGAAGCCAGAAAACAAACAGGTCATTCTGTCATTCCCAAACCTCAACCAAGTGGTAACTACTGCAATTATAATGATGGTGCCCCAAATTGTTAATTTAAACCCAAACCATTATCTTTCCCCAAAACCTTACCACGTTAATGTTATGCCTAAACCATTGTCAGACCATAAAACATTGTATTTTCAACTTTGATTTGTAACAGTTAGAAGGCACAGACAAACTCGGTCGTCCAAGATCAGGTCAGATCAGGAAATGCTTATATCTGTTTTTCTAGAGGGCATTACAAATGATCTATTTGTTGTTTGATTTGGAGGACTTGGGATACCCACTTGATCACCTAACTTAGAGAAGTCTTTTTTCTAGTACAAAATTACTATGAAGATAGTATTTCGTACTAAAATGACCTTTGGAAGACACCCACTTGATCTGACTGATCCACACCAATGAAGTCTCATGGCTTCGGCATGAGTAAGCATTTTTACACAGAATGAGGACTGTAAGTAAGTTCAGTTTAGTAAGTAATCTTTTCACATCCAGCATGGACAGACTGAATGTAAATGATTACAGTCACTGCATGAGCATTTTGTATCAAAGTAGACTTAGAAAAATGTGACTCCATCCTTTAACATCGTCTGCCTTCCAGTATTCATTGGGTGAAGCTTTTGCGTTTCCTCTCACCGATGCTGACCCAACACAATATTACATCGTCTCCTTGCAGCATGCACGGACTCCAGCAGGGCCCTGAGCAGCCGGTGGACTGTCGGTGGCACCGTTCTACCTCTAAACCTCCCTCAGTGCGGTCAAACCCTGTGTACTCTACGTGGGCGTTGATAGACACTCCATGTCAGCGCTTGTGCCCCGGGTCAGTGTACGCTTTCTCTCTCTTACCCGCCGCACAGCCGCGCGACTGTCTGCAGCCTCGCAAAGCAATGGAGTAATGAGTCCCATGACAGTCCGGTGGAATAGGCTCTGAATAGGTAATGATGGAGTCTGAAGGTGCTGGAAACACTGGCTGTGTCTGATCGGAGGGTTATAATGTAGTCTTGGCGCATTCTTCCCTCTGCTCGTCGGCGAGAGTTGTGCTGGCACAATGCCTGCTATCTAAAATGTATTGTATAACGGGGCACGCTTGTGTTGGAGTTGTGTTCCCCACACACTGCCCATCAAATCACATTGTGATCCCTGGCCTGGTTAATGTCTATACATAGTGCTCCCCCCATATGTATGCTATACATGCTGCTGGGCTCGTAATAGGGAGGTGTACGGCGAAGCCACGATGAGGTTTTATATTCAGAGGCGGTGGAGCCCAGACAACAACTTACTGACTGGACTGAGGAACCTTGGGACCTGACAGTTGCTGTGTTACATTCAAATGACTTGCGTTAATGTGCTATTCTTTGCAGCTCCAGTGATTGCATCTTATTGTGTTTATGTGCGTGTGTGTGTGTGTGTGTGTGTGTGTGGCAGATGACTTTGTGTGCCTTTCTGTCCACCTGTCTGTATATTTTTCTATCTGTGCTCATGTATTTATGTATTTATGCTCGGGGAGAGGCCTCCTAGTAGTGCCTTCGGCATAATTAAAGCCCGGGAGTTGAAGCAGAGGAAAAGTTCTGGGAAAGAGCAGCGCCTGTCAGACGCTGATAGACAGGAGTGGATGGTCATCTCTGTACCTTACTGCTCAGTGGGGGGGAGGAAATAGACCCATAATGCTTCACTTCTCCATCTCATCTGCAGCACTAAGACAGAAAGATAGGCCACATATTCCAATTTATGGCTTATCTCATCATCATCGTTCTTCTGCCTCATTTTACTGCCCTTGAGATTTCACCCTTGTCATACGACTGGCAATCAGAGCATTGAGAGTTACATTTATTACTGTACAATCACATATCTCTGATTAGCTGCTCAGTGTAACTGCTGTGAACTCCTGGCTTGCTCTTTCTTGCACTTCAGGTATTCTAGTCCGTTACCTTTGGATCACGTTGCCTCCACATCTATAAGCAATTTCCGTTCCTATCGATTAAGTGAAAGTAACAATGTGCTTCATTGTTACATGAGATCCTAGACAAAATGTCACTCTGGTGATACATTCAAGGAGCTGGGCTGGAAAGAAAACACAATTATTGGATACCCATCTGTGCTCAACTCATTCATTCTCACTTAAGCCACATAGCTGCAATCATGAAAATATGGTTTTAAATGTGCGTTTGGAGTTTGTTTTTGACCAAAAGTAAGGTGAAGTTGCAAATGATCTCACATTCGTACCAAAGCTTGTAAAGTTATGAATTAACTGACATTTATGTATTATGTATGTAATCACGGCTCCAGGCGTGTTTTTTTTATTGAATCACGTTTCTCACACACAGTAACATGCTGCTCTTTAATGCTCATCAAGTGCATGAACACCTGCTGTAGCAGGAAATGCTGAGCAGATGAATAAAACGGTTGTTCATCGTCAAGAAATACCTCCAGCCACGTGCCTCCTCCTTAAACCACCATGTCTCAGTTTTATTTCCTCAAGTATTAAATACGTACATTATTAAAACATTCACGTTGCCTCTTTGCACAGTCTCTGTGGGGGTCACACGCTTCTCATGAGAGGAGTTTAATCAGGACACCAACATAGACCGGCGAGAAAAACCACAGTGAGGTTTTTCAGCTTATGTCAGCATGACCAACAAAAGGTATGGGAGGAAAGGAGAAGAGGAGATGGTGAAGGAATGAATAAAAAAACTCGTAAGAGCCTGTCAGCCATAAATCTTGTGACTCCTTACCAATCGAGCGGCTGCAGAATGGTTGCAGCGGGCTGAGCCCCTTCCTCCCCATCTGTTAAAAGCCTGTCTGTAATGGTGGAATAGGTGTGGGTGGGAATCTGGTGTGTGTGTGTGTGTGTGTGTGTGTGCAGTCAATACGTGCATGCATGTGTAATGTTTCTATCTGTCTTAGATGGGGTTGCGAGGGCCAGCTGGTTAGGGGATGAAGATTGGCCCCCTAACACACTGTGCAAGGACCCATACAGTCACCTCATGCTATTGATCAAGGATAACACAAGCAGGGAGCTCACCAACTGGACAGATTCACTGCCAAGTTTTTACACCACAGTGAGCAGCAACTTGCTGTCACTGTACTGTCATGCATATACTCTGATATTCTTTACCCCCCCCCCCCCCCCCCCTCTCATACACACACACTCTTTCACGTTGAGAATACGGCCATTTTTCACTGTCAGGAACCTGCTTGAGGAAAAACACCGACGGTAAGGTCTGCTGATTTCAGCAGGATAGGGATTTAAATATCATACCTGCATGGCATTGTTAGTGTGAAAGCCTCTTTACTCTGCTCAATAAAGTCATCCATGAAAAGGTAATTATTCTAGTTCTTGGTTCCGGCAGCTGATGTTAGGCTCTAGTGGTGAAGACATCAGAAGGGCAGTGGAGCTCAAATCCCCACAGTGCTTTAACTGACTGGGATAAACCACATTGACCCTGTTACATTTGTAGACAAGACTTGGGTCAAATACAAGCAGCAACCACAACGGCTGAGTGGAGAAGTCAATGTGAAAATGCGTTCAGATACACCACCTCTGTGGCCGCTTAGTGTCAGCCAAAAGGAAACGTGAGGAGGGTTCTTCTTAGGGGTGAGGGCAAAAAAGGATAAATGGGCAGTGTGGGAGCATGTTAGATGTAGAAAATGACCAGGGAGTCATGTGAATCGTGGATTAATTACACAGTTTAACCATTATAGTGTGAAAAAAGGTTTTTACTGCCAATCGTCATTGGCCGAGGTGAGGGAAGAAGAATGCAATCTGGTCTGATAAAGACACACGTGAACAAGAAATCTGTGTTGAAATCGACAAGAGGAGAGCTAGTAACGGCAGTAACGTTGACATCAACAGCCGTTGTTATAAAGTACGGCGCAGAGCCATACAGTTTCAATTCAATTACATAGTGGTGCCTTCAAGCTCCATTACATAAAGATTAAGTATTGAATGAAAGTAAATTATTACGTTGTCATGATTCAAATGTAATCTTGTGAAATGTAGTTTTAGTGAGAAACTAGAAACTAAATCCAGTTGTTTGAAGGAGATGCAAATAGATATTAGAGATGAATTATGACCTGTTACACCTCCTAACACTATAGCTCTCAGCAGCTTATACATCCTTAAAATTACAAATGTTAAGATTGTTTTATCAATAAAAATACAATCTTTTATCTACTAATCATTTGAATTGTGTGTTTTTATGCAAATCACCACGACTTAGATACATTTAATTTGCAGTTGAAAATAGGTAATTAATCGCAATGTTTGAAATTGCAATACTCAGCAAAAAGAAATATTGCAAAATCGTAATAATGTCATATCGGGACTTAAGTATAATATTGTATCGTGGGGCCTCTGATTCCCAGCTCTACTTCTTTTGTGGTGATATGAAAATTGCTTCGGCCTTTTTTTTGGTTCGATTGTTGATTTGTCTGATGAATGTAAACAATTGCATTGACCATCGGTTTGTTTTATATTTGATTTCTGCATACATTTGTCATATATTAGGTAGGAAACATATTAATAAAACTATAACACAATATTTACATTATAAGTGATATGAAATATCACATATTTCAAACACGTTGCCTCTTACTTGCCCTACTTAAAGTTTCACCTTGGAATGCACATGCGTCCCTGTGTGCATGCACAAGATACACACAGGAACAATCCACTGATCCATAACGCCACGAGGTCAAGAACTTCACAAGGTTTCTTTACAAAGATCCCTTCAGGGATCTAAACGATGGGCAGACGCTGCAATGTACATTCATGATCCATCATCAAACACCTCTTCCAGCATTTTAAGAAAAGTACTTTCCTTAGAATACATTTACATCGTTAAGAACTGTAAAAATGACATCTCTTCCTTCACTAACATATCCACAATATATCATTAGGCAAATATTTCAATTTTAAATGTTTAACCACTGGACACAGTACGTCTCTGGCATCACTGCACAGTCCATTTTAAGAGTATGTTCGCTGGAGGCTTAAAGTTTGAACACATACACTTCAGTAAGGCGCATATTGGAACACGACGGACTGACGTCAAACTAGTTGTGATGTCACAAAACATACTCGTACAAACATGTGTTAGACTCAGATTTAGGGTTGATTCTTCTGCAGAGGACTTTATCCGTCACTGTGAACTGACCATCACGTCATTTTGTTTACACGTGGCAAGCGTCGTCCATCTAGAAGCATTTGAAAGCAAACTGAATTACTTATTAGTTTTCCATCTTCCACCTCTCCTCCCTCTGCAGCCCCACTCTTGTCAGTGGAACCTTTACGCATGAGTGCTTCCTATGAGGATATGTTGGAAAAGTCATAATGTGTCTTAATCAACCTGTTTGTCTCAAGGTAGAAGTACTTGAAGCACTGTTGGCGTTCCTCTGTGACCAATGGCGCCTCTGCAAAGTTTGAGTACTTGATTTGAACCTCTTCATGGTGAGGGGAAAAAAAACACAACCCTGCACAATTACCTACATGTGCCCTTTCCTGGGCCCATTGTCTGAGGGGAGTTCTGTTCCTTAACCTTTATCCAGTGATGTATGAGTTTAGAGTAGTGGCTGCAGGCCCGGGCATCCATAATGTCAGAGCGGAGCGGAGTGTGGCACAGGAGGAGCGAGAAAGACATAAACAGGACTGTTATCTTCTTAATTGGCTTTAAATAATTAAAAACTATTTCTAAATGTGCAGTATTTACCTCTTCTCCTTCGAAATCCCCTGATTCAAGCTTCTTTAATGTGAGAATGTTATTATATCACATTAAATATCTTCGGATTTTAGACTGTTCGTCGGACAAAACAAGCAATTTGGAAATATTACCGAGGGCTCTGGGAAATTGTGTTTGGTATTTTTCACTATTTCCTGATGTTTTATAGACTCTTTGGTTTACTGAGAGACATAATGGCCAGTTGGCACTTCTTTCTACGCCCCTACTACCGGCACCCTTGCACCCGTCTTCAAACTCTGCCTTCATTTTGTTATCAACGACACATAATGCCAAATCAGGCCTGGGACAAAAAGCTGGGTCGCCAATGTCCCCTTCCCCACTTCCTACCCCCCTTCCTCAGACACTATCCAGCTTCGAACTCAACCTTTATTTTTAATTCAACTACACAGCTGTAAAGTTTCGTGACTGCATCTTGCACAGTTGCAATGTTATTGCGTTGACACAATCTGTTCACAGACAAAATAACACCTTGCAAAGTACAAACAGTGGTGCTGACGTAGTTTCTACTACAGGTCACTCCCATTGCCACATTTTACCATGGTGACACACACACACACACACACACACCTACACACACCTACACACACACACACACACACACACACACACACACACACACACACACACACACACACAAACACACACACAAGGTGAAAACAATACCAGCTTTGCTCTTGTGGCTGGTAATCCACTATAAACCAGTTTCAACAAAAACTAAACATATTTATTTTTTGCATTTAGACTGCATTAGTGCACTAGGTGTACCTAATAAACTGGCAACTGAGTGTAGTTTTCATGAGACGGAGGACGGCACAGTTTCGTACCTTCATACATTACAAATCCTACTGCAACAAGGTCCTCTCACTAACTAAATAATGTCTGTATTTACCACATTTTCTGACAGTGTTCCATATCTGTAATGTCTGTCATAACCATAGATGCATGCGTGGACACCGTCTCCGTAATTTGTGTTTTTTTCTCGCTGAGATACATAACTGCTCACCTACCAGGCAAGTGTACAGCCACAGCTATAATAGAGGCTTATCATTTGGAGGCAATTTCACACCGTTCCGCCCCTAATTGAACAGTCTGTTTGTTACACTTCCATTTTCCCCTCTCCGCCCTCTCGGCGAGCCTGTGGGACAGGCCTGAGAAATGACACTCTCTGCGTCTCATTGAGCATCCTCAAGCTCAAACAAAGCTCACAGAGCCGCACACAGGAGCCACACATGGCTGCCTTGACTCATTGCTTCTACTTTGTCTGCTTGTGAAGGAACGCGGCAGACAAAAGGAGGGACGGGAAGAGGGAGGGTTTAGCTGGGACTGGCTTGGGGAGAATATTTTCACGTTTGGTTGTCAAGGCTGCTTTGCTACATGGCAACATTTGTGTTGATAAAAAATGACAGACCAAATAATGTAACTGATGACATGTGTACATCCACCCACTCTCTGTTCTTCTGTGTCTCGCTAAAGGTCAATACCTCTGTTCCAGAACTAAGACGCTCCCGCATGCATTATTGCAGAGACTGAGTGAGATGAAGGGCCTGCAGTCAGTGACCCGTATTCGTTGATCCTAATTATTATCCCTCTAATTGGGAAATGGCTGCATGTTCATCAGCTTGAGAGGAGAGAGGCAGGAAGTCACAAAAACCGTTAATTGGGCTTGTGATTGGCCAGTGCTAATTGAAGGCGAGCACAGAGAGAGCGGAGAAGTGGGAAAAAGCAGAGCACAGGGGGGCACGAAAGGGAAACGGGGGGGCTGGTGATGATGGGAACGGTACGACACTTCTGCATAGTGTGAGATGTTGTTCCAATTAAAGCCACTGAGGATCTGTCTTTCTGTTTGCCTCTCGCTCTCCCTATGCCTCTCTGCCTGTTAATTACTGGTGGGCGTTTTGAACAATCTGCTTCTGAAACCAAAGTGTCTGCTTTTTTCTTTAAAAAAATAATTCCAACAGATTTATTGGAGACGTGCTTTTTGGTGGCTGCGGAAAGAGGAGGGAGGGAGAATAAAACTCTCTCGCACCCTGTAACAAGGGGCTGCGAGTGAAAGGTGATGATGCTGATAATGATGATGAGAGGAAGGAGGTTGCTGATGATGAGAGGGATAATATTGTTCGACTGCAACAAGTTGCCTCTTTACTGATGACTCCGACTCACGACAGAAAGTCATGTCTTCATTCCTGCTAAAGTTTCAAAGCACGGCCATCATTTCTGAGAAAAAAAGCCTGTCTGACTGTCAGTGATAAATACACTTACCACTTGTGTCTCTAGAAGATGAAATAAACGATTTTGCTGGCAGAGCTACCAGTCTATTTTTATGCCTGTTAGCACTACAACATCATTAATCTTTACCACCATCATTTGACAGAGAACGGTGCCAACTATACAGATGTCTATGTATATAATGTCACAACGAGCTGATTAAGATTTGATGATTAAAAACAAAACACAGCTTGGATGGAAACGTACAAGCAGCGACATGTGTGTGTGGGTGCTTTAACCCTGCCACTTGTTTTGTAGTTCTACCGCCTCTCCCCTTGTTTCTTTGCTCACAGTTCAACTCAAGAAATATGCCAACTTAAACTGGTCCTTTGCCATTGGTAAGCATCATCCAGCTGCTGTGGATCTCATGAAAGACCCGTTCGATCCCCTGGCACCTAAAAAGGACCTTTCCAACTGCCTTCCATTTCTTATAATAGGCCTGTCGACCTCTATACCCCAAGTTGTGCCATTCCTCCCTTCCTCCTTCCAGCCAACCTCACCCGTTTTCACTTCCTCCTAGTCTCTCCATTTCCTTCAACAACCCCTGCTGTTCCTTTCTCCCCAATATATAGCATCCCCCTTCCCTTGTTTCAGTAGCTGTCTGGTATATAATGAAGTGCACATATTGAGAGACTCTGGTTCCCATCTTCATTTCCCTTTATCTCCCCCGTTTGGAGTGTCAGTGTTATTAATGCAGGCCCAGGGTCCACAAAAGGGAGAGAGAGACACAGGCCGAGAGAGAGGCAATAAGAGAGAGAGAGAGAGAGAGAGAGAGAGAGTGGCACATGGACTTCTAGCGGCAGTAAATACACAAGTAGGAGTAAAGGAGAAGGAAGAGGTGTGTCACAGTGTGATTTATTACACAAGTTTCATTAGGAAGCAAATAAAAGGTCAGGGAACCTTAAGGTGGGCCTTGGCGAATGATGGAAAATGCAAACAGTCGTAAGTATTCTTAGATACAATTAACCGTTTCCTTCTCTCCCTCTCTCCCTCTCTGCAGACTGGGTAAAGCAGGTTTTACTGACTGGAGCTGACAGCAGCTGCTGTTTCCGGTCACATATTTGGGCTTTATTCTTACAGTTTTAGATTCCTCTTCTGTTTGTTCTTTTTATTCTTTCTCTGACTGGGAAGTGACCTGTGCTTTGGCGTGGAATATGTTTCTCATGCTGATTTGCAGACAAATCAGAAGCTGCCTGTTCCTTCAACACAACAAGACCAATTTTTAAGGCTAAAACTAAAGTGCAAACTAGTACATTAGCCACATTCAGGTGGTATTATGGTGTGCTCTCGTGTATTTCCACTAAAATGTCAAAGGCTCAAAAGTATATTAACTTCAGCCCAGTGGCATACTGGTGCAGTGACTACGGGCCTTTTGTTTGTGCTCATTGGAAAACAATGGAATAAAATTGGAAAGTACAACCCTCATTACTTTAAAATGTTAAACTTGTTTTTTTTTGTGTGTTTTCTATTGGTGTTTTCATCTTAAGAACAGTGAGTACAATTAATTTCACTGAAAAGCATCCAAAACCTCACCAACACTAAATTATATGCAACTCAAGCCATTTTCAGTACAGTTCCATTTATTCTTTATCAGATATTAACTGAAATACTTAAACTTAAGTACTTGAGTTTAAAGGTTCTCAATACTATATTCAGAGCACTAATATAGCAACAAAACAACGTTTTGTGACTTAAACATTTGGTGTAGGAATAACAAGTCCTGAGCAGAGAATGTGAGTGTGTTGTAATCTGAGCTTCTCTGTGCTTTGTCTACGTATCCGGGCCGAGAACCTTTGAAAAAAAAGATTATTCCTGCTTTCCTCGCACAATGGAAAGTTCTGATTAATTTGATGTTCAATTATACGATCGCTACTCGATAAGTAAAGAATTAGTCACCTGTGCCCTTCCTTAACTTTCAAACTATTCTACCAGAGTGCACGGGAAAACCACCAAGACCTTGAAGCTTGGGATGCAAGATGGATTCCTCCTCGCCATCCCATCCTCCCCAGAGGCCCAATAACACGTTAAAGGCCTCATCATACATCAACTGGAGGAGCCATACGCCTGCACACAGTTACAGGATGAAACAACCACAGTGCAGTAAACAGGCTGGAGGACATGTACTGGTGCCATTCACACGGAATAATTTAGCCAGTCTTTGGGTTTCATATGAAACTCATGTCATTAAATACCTATACATTTATGTAAGGGTAGGTTACCAGACTTTTATGATGAACACATCGGGCAAACAATCAATATTTCAAGGTTATCACATTTCATTTCAGGGCTATTTAGTGCACTTGGCATTTCATGTTGACAACACAGTTGGTGAGGACACGATGGTTTATGGAGGGTTATGATTGAGAGATACAGTTGAGTGGTTTTGGCAAAGCAGTGGAAGTGGTGGTGATGGCACTAGACAATTTGTCCAAGAGGCAGCATAGAGAATTTAATGTTGACCAAATGTTGGATTATGTATTTCACATCATAAATGACAGAGACTGTGAGTGATGCTGTTGTCGTTCCTGTTTGTCACATAAACATGTTTTAGGGGTGAGCTAACACAGATGTTCGGCTGAAGACTTGCTTTATTCATTTGTCTGAGTAACAAAAACGTTAAAGGGAAAACTTTACTCTTAGTGGGATATCTAGGAATTTAGAAATAATGTAGGGTTGACACCAGTATCAATGAGAAAATCATACAAAGAGGACGAGTCAGCACTCAGATTTACATCTGAAGCCAACATGCAGTGCCTCACATGCTGTGAAGGTGTTAAGCTTAGGGTGGTGGATTTTGGTGCGTATCACTACAGAGGTGAAACTAACATTTGCGTTTTTATTAAACGTAAGAACAAGTTTCCCTAACGATCACCATAGTTCATGTGACATAATCACGATATTTCCCTTTCTTAACCATACCGCAGTTGCCGTGTTGCAGATATTGTTGAAAGTTGAAGTATGTTGACATTAAAATAACCTCGGCACTGCAACATGTATTATTTCATCATTGACAGTATTCTGGGATTTGTCAGAATCAACATAGAAGTTCTTGTCTGGTTATATGGTGTGAGTGCTCTTTATGTTTGTCCTTGTGCTACTCAGAGCACATGTTTACAAAAACATCGAATGGATCGGCAGAAACGTTGTACACGACTGTACAAGCACTTAAACAAGCCAATGACTAAAAAAATAACCTTCAATACAGATTTTACCAAAGCACTTACATCAAAGTGAATTCCAACTGTGCCATGAATTTCCATTCGGCGCGGTTTTTGTAGCAGTGATTTATTGGTTGCTATGGTAACTCTATCTCTTAGTTCATCAGTGACCATTGTTCTATATTCTCACTTTTTAGAGGAAGAAAAGTGAAGCTGTAACTATTGTATGAAAAGCTAGAATACCCATGGCAACAGTTACTGTCATTGTGGACAATTAATGATGCTGAAATATAAATGTAAACCTCAAATGAATGACATTCAAACATTTGAAACGGTAAAAACATTACATAATAATAAATCAGATGGCGTTATACGAAGTGCAAAATGTAAAATTAATCCGATTAGATTCTGATTCCCATTATTAATGAAGAGTGCTGGTGGTGTACATATGGATCTAGGACCCATCACCCCTAAAATTCAGTCTGTTGAACTCCATATTGCAGAACACCTGCAGGTTTACTGGGTTATCGATGGTCTTAAATGTCCTGCTGTGAGGCTCTTCTCCGCAAGCAGATGCTGACGTAACCGCTAACTGGCCGCTTAGATGAACATTTGTGCTCGGCAGCCTCTAAAGCACCACGCTGATATCATAACACCACCTGTTCTGTCCAGATCCTAAAGAAGCAGAGTGAGTCTGCCTGCCATACCCTCGCTCACCTCTCGGACTGACTCACACTCTTATCTCCACCCTTTGCTAAGTTCCACTTCCCTCTCTTAAGTCTTCAGTTTCAACTTGTAGGACACTCTCCTTTACTGTAAAAAAAGGAGGTGAAAGTGTCACTGCGTAATTAAATATAGCTCCATTTTGTTTGTTGCCTGCATTAGTTCAATGAGCCTCCGCCATGACGTTCAGAAAATGCCAAAAGGAAATGAGGACAGCATCTCCACCTCAAATCCCAAACCATACACCTCCTTTACACTTCATTTTGGGTCAACATGATACATATAGCTACTGGATATCAAAAAAGTTAAGTTCAAAAGCTTCAAAGAAGCATTTTCAGACGGACTGAAATCAAGTGAGAGTTTGTTGGAAGGTCTGAAGTACATTTACTCAAGTACTGTGCTTACATTTGAGATACTACTTGCCCCTTTCTACCTCTACTCCACCACAGGCAAAATGTTGTACTTTTAATTCACGATGATTGTCTGACAGTTTAAGTTACTTGTTACTTTATAAATTAAGATTTTTACACACAAAACATACAAAGAGCTTCACAATTACAATGTGTTTTTATGAATGAAACTACCCGGGGCTATTTTCAAATACGGCTGAAAGGATTAATCGGTTGACAGGAAATGTCATGGCCCCAGCGTCACAGTTTTCAGGACTTTTGATCATTATTATAATTTACCTTTATATTTGGACTATTGATCGGACGAAACAAAGCATTAGGAAGGCCTGCCTTTGGGCTCTGGGTGATTGTGACGGCACAGCGCCGGGTCTGACCTGTGTAACTGCTGCTACAGAAAAAGTGCCACTCCTCCCAGGGGAAGTATAGTGTCCTGGTGGTGAGGGACGACTGAACAAAAATACGGGTCGTTCTCTTGTTTCTGCAACTTTGGGTTGAATCCAAAAAACAAACTATCATTCCCTGGTTAGTGGCACAGTAACACAATATAGGCCGAGGCCCCATGTGAAGAGGAACCGTTAAGATAACAGGGTTATTTTTGAAAGGCTGTCAGAGCTTCAGCAGTTTCAAAGTTTTCGTGTGTTTTCGCAAACACTTTCATTTACACCTCTTTAATAAAAACTGTGTGTTTCCTTGACAGCACACTATATGTATGTGTGATTACTGTGATATTTAAGTGTTAATTCTCAAGAAGAAAACACACAACAGTGCCAAGTCGGCATAATTACCGGAGCGACGCAGTTACAAGTAGTTGTGGCAACTCCCGTCAGTTAGGAAGGAGCATGAAGATTGTCAGCGGCAGCTATGATTCTGAGGAGGTTAGGTTAGGTTAGGTTAGGTTAGGTTATCGCATTCATAAACATCCTCTTTCACAAAGCTTTTGTGTCACATTGGATGTAGTCTCAGGACTGCCGGTCATCTTTGTTGTGTTTACAAAATCAACAGTGAAAGTTTTCATTTCTAAAAGGTCAGTTTAGATGAATAGAGTATTATTTTGTTCTGGGCCTGGGATACATCGATATTCTTTAGTATTTAGCTGTTAATGTGTTTGGGAAAACAGATCTGTTCATTTACAGGTGACAGACGCTGATGTCGTTGACTGCCTGAACAAAAGACTCTTTGCCGTGTGAAACAACACGCTTAACTTCAACACAACTGTCCTGCTGCCTCATCTCACTCTTTTTTTGGTTTTATTTTTTCTGACTTCCTCATTCTATTCACTTAGAAAGCTAGTAATTGTTTTGTGATGGTTGTGAGATTTACACTGCTTGTATCTAGTCATTAACCACAAAGGTGTACAAAAAACCTCCTGCGACTAAAAATACATTTCCGCCGAACACAAAATGTGTATTTCAAGGACGTTTAAACACAAATAGAAATCTAAAATTAAAACTTTTAAAATGTTCAGGTTTTTTTTGAGGGATAATGATTCTCTAATGTACAGATTAATATTGTGGAGCTGCGCTATTGTTCATGTTATACACTCTGTAGGCCAAACGTAGGTTTTTATTTGTATGTTCTTTACTCCAGTGTGAAAGGAAAATTGAATGTTACAGTGTAAAATCCGCTACAATGTGATTTCACACAAAACCACATCAATATAATCGTTGTCTCTTGTGATTTCAGATGTAGATGTGTCATTATATCATATATATGTATATATACATATACATATATATATATGTATATATATATATATATATATATGTATATATATATATATATGTATATATATATATATATATATATATATATATATATATATATATATATATATATATATACATATATATATATATATATATATGTATATATATATATATATATATGTATATATATATATATATATATATATATATATATATATATATATATATATATGTATATATATATATATATATATGTATATATATATATATATATATATATATATATATATATATCATATTCGACTGCAAAACAGCACAACACCTTTTTCAACTGGTTTAATTTATAACAATAAGGTAACACATACAGTAGAACATAGTGGTAATATAGGGAGATAGGTATGGTATTGTAGGTAAACTATGACCACATTTTCACACTCCAGAAGAGAAAGATTCGTCGAATGCGAAAACGGCTAAATTGGTTTTAGTTTAAAAAGTGACTTGTGGAACATTATTTTCCTCTCACGCGTGCAGTAGCTGAATGCACATGTGCTGATTTGTGTCTGTGTGGCTGCAGCAGCGACTTGTCAGCGATAGGGCGACAGATGGGGAGTGTGTCCGTCTGCGTTTCTGGAGTATGTGTGTATTGTGTGTTTGAAGCAGTGAAGAGCTGGGTGACCTTTCGGGTGGCGTAGAGGTGGCATCACTGTGACAGTGTGACAGAGCGGGCCTCAGCCCTCCTGTAATGGATGAGCACGCTCAAGGTGAACGCCTCTCCTTCCCCCTTCATCCCACATGTCCTCTTGCCGCGTGTGGCCCGTCTCCTTTGCTTGTTTTTGACCCAGTGTGTGAGCGTGAGTGATGATTTGTTGTGTCTTGGTTTTTGTTTCTTTTCTTTTTTTAGTGCTTTATGTACAAGCCTGTCTTATCCCACAAATGTATCGCAATAATATTCGGTAACTTATGAAATTAACCGATGTAGTGAAAAATGAATTCAATAGAAAATGAAAAAAGGAAAATCACACTCGGACGTATGATGTGATCGCTTCAAAATCAGTTTGATTTAACTAACATGTATCCTGCTGTATCTCATAGAGCTTATCCCGACAATTGCATTTCTCTAGTGTTCCAACAGTCTCGCTGATACTGCCCTTTCAAAGAGGGGATATATGATAATGATTTTGAAAAGGCACACACTGATCCCTCAGGGAATAGAGGTGGGGATGGGGCTTTGGGGGGGGGGGGGGGGGGTGCACAATCTGTTTGTGTTATTGATCTAAGCTGAGGGGACATGCACGGCAGGTCACAGCAACATACTTGCATGATATTGATGGGTGGGCAAGCAGCTGGCCACCCACATCTCTGAGAAATGGACCCTGCTGTTCGTCCTTTAGACGAGCAGACTGTGAGGGACTGTATTCCTCGAGCTCGGTCACACCGGAGCGGTTTCCACAACATGTATGACGACCAACAGCATTCCTTCACATAAACCTCATGTATAATCTGAATAGGGTGTGTACTCTATACTACTGAAATAGTTTTACATTTGAACTTCATTACCTCAAATGGATCTAAGATCATCTGAGTTCTAGTGTAGTTAAACAGAAAGTTGACTTTTTATTGCGAAACGTTTTAGTTATTCAAGTGTAGATGAACATTCACACAAGTCAATTCCAAGTCAATTGCCAAAATGATCAGTCAAATTTCAAGACCAGGATCATAGGTTGAACTGTAGTCAATCAAGTCCATCGTAGAGCCAAAACCCAATTTGCATACTGTATGTATTTGTGACTCATTAATGTATTAAAAGATTGTGAGCCGTTCCGTGTGTCTATGCAGGTTAAAACTAGGAATCTCCTGATACTGATTCCGATACCTCAACTCAAGCCATCTGCAGAGACCAGGGGGCTATTTAAAATAAGAAAAAAATACCATTCATTACACTTTTAATCTAATTTAATCTTTGTGTGTAGAAATACAAACACACACACACACACACACACACACACACACACACACACACACACACACACACACACAGAAGAACAAAGAAGAAGAGGGACATGGCCTTTCTGTCCTCAATAATATACTCGAAGAAATCATAGAAGACTATAAAACGAGGTGGATGAGATGGAGATAAAATAAGGTAGCCGAGATGACAACATGTGTGAGCCCATTGGGCCAATAAATAGCCCAAATACTAGACTCACAGATCAAACTCAACAACTACATTCCTCACGTTTAAGAGCCCTCTATTACTACACATGACAAGTATTCAATCTCTTTCATCACAAAGTCACATGAAATATCAATTGTGTTGCTGAGGTTTAGAAAGAATGTTTTTTAAAGGATGTTCGAGTGAACTGATATGGTTACTGAGTAAACACAGTGAGCTCACTCAGCCCAGCTGTTTGTTTCAGCTCAAAGTGTACATCATACTGTTTAAGCTTCATGTCACTTCAGCTCCGCAGCTACAACACATAACTCAACGCTAATTGAATATACCGAAGCTTTGCCTTAATTGTCCAATAAGTTACTGTAAACAAGTCAAACGACATTAACATTTACACACACTGAAATGAGACATTTGTCATGCGTGTGTGCTCTGTAGTCGTTGAGTTAATTGTCAGATCATTAAACGTTAATGACATGATTAGGGCAACGCTCTAGCTGGTTCAGCACAGCACACGAGGCCTTGGCCTGAACCGGGAAACAGCAGAGCGATTCAAAGAAGATTGCATTTGTGACAAACACCATTCTCGACTCATCCATCATGCTTGCCAAACTTAGACATTCATTATAAAGTTTGCCGATGGATGCAGCCCGTTCTGCTCGGCCATTCATTTTTTGACTTTCTCTCTCTTTCTCCATCCCCTCTTTCCATTTCCATCTTTTTACCTCCCACTTTCTCTTTTTTTGCGATCTCCGTGTGTGCACAACGCGGTGCGAATGAGTTCCTCTTGTTCCTTTTCTCTCACTGTGGACTGAAAGATGCTGAGCAGCAGTGTAACAAAGGAGGCAGTGCATTAATTAAATACAGCAATTTGCTTTCCTCTCCTTTTTGTTGTAGGGACAGCGCCACTAAGATTGATGAGGCACTGTCTGATGCACGAGAGGCCCACTACATCTATATCGGAGGCTGATTGTGATGGAACACCCATTGAATGGTCAGCACGTATTAAGGCGTCAACTTGTATATAATAAACTGCGTTGGTCTGTTTATTCATATATTATTTAATTTATTCATATTTTTTCCTCTCTTTTGAATGTAAGCATATTCACTTGCCAAGCAGCAGTCACGCTAATAGTCGGTTTGCAAGCAGTGGTGAGGAAGTACTGGAGAAAAAAAATCAATCAATCAAAAATGTTTCAGTCAAAATACAGACAATGGCAATTTGCAAAGTGCCCAATCTAAAAGAATCTGAACTTTCTCTGCTATCTTCTTTGACCTTACAGTTTGGGGTGTTGGCGAACATTTAGCGTGAAGGTCTCTGCGTGATATCCATGCATCTTTGCACACTCACCAAATGGCTACAGCATGTTTTGACTCTATGCGTGGAGGAAAAAAAGAGTACGACACGAGGAGGGCGGAAGGAGGATAACAAGAGGAGAAACTGCCACGGAAGAACTAAAGGGTTGTCTCATTATCATACAGGTCTGTATGGATTTCACATTGCAGGGCCATAATGACCATTTAATGAAGGTTTTCATCAGCCAAATTCACATCAATTACGGCATAATAGTAAATGTCTCTGTTTTGGTAGATGAATTCTACTAGTAGGTGCCTGAAGGCACAGAAGACTTGTCCCAAGTGAAGAGGGTCCACTCTGGTGAAGCATAACTCAACCAACACTGGATTTCCAAGGTCAATACTGATATTAATATTTCAGAGTTATATAGTTAGGAATAAGATGCTCCAGGCTGAGAAGTTAGCTCAGTTTGGGCAGGCAAATGTTAGTTATAGCTAAGTTAAAAAAAATTAGCTAGCAATTAAAAAGAAAGAAAGTGTGAAGGGAGACGAGTTTGCAGCTATGAATGCAGCAAGGTGAGAAAAAGCCAGATAACAATAAGGGTCAATATATGTTTTTGACATAAACACATAACATTTTCTAATTAGGATCCCTTAGATCTGCTCCTTAAAGAATTCTGACAAACATATGTACTGAGAGAGACATTTTACACATTTCTAAACGTTGTTTCTATACAACCCCAAAGATATCGTTGCCATATCTTTGACTTTATAATATATATCTGGTATAGATCTCTATAGACTGATCCTATCTAGCTGTAAATATGTACTTGGTGACAATGAAATTAGTCACAACAAAAGCAATACAACCAATATTACGATTCAAATAACTTTGAGAAGTGAACGTAGATGCACGGTTTAATGATTATTTGTGCAGCCATTTTCTATCATCCTCCAACTCACTCAAGACAGACTTTAATTCCAACATCGTTATCTCAGAGCTTCACCAAACACTCACCTCTTTCTCAGCACCGCTGTTCCTTGCCGTTTCGTTTCTTCGTTGCATTTCTCTCGTGTCCCTCTCTCACCTCTGGCCTCCCCTCGGTGCCGCAGACTCTCGTTGCTTCACTCTAATTGATAGGAGCAGACTTAGTTAAGATGTCACGCGAACACATCCACAAACCCTCAGACGTGGCGACAGCCCACCCCATGCCACACATGGACTAACCGATGGTTAAATTGCTGTTGTAGGAGGGTCAGGAGTGCCTGTGGCCCTCAGGGAACATTTGACCCTTCCTGTCACACACTTGCAAACCCGTGCACTCTCTCCACACAGCAGCTCAATTAGCAAATACAGCCAGTTGTGCAGGTACAGGCTTTCACGTATGCACATCATTACAAATATGCACATGCACGCCGCTCACTAGCAGCATGTATTGTGATTGGTAATTGCTTCTCTAGTTGTGACCCAGCCGCCATGATCAATGGGTGCGACCAGGTGATTAGAGAAGACAAGCACCCAAAGCCATTGATTGGAGACATCCATTCCATAGGATATAGATTCATGAGCCCCTCCACTGCACAATGAGTCAACCCGATGGGATTTCTTGTGTAAAGGTTACAAAAGGGTAGAGAATCTTCTCCGAAAGGATTTTCATTTCTAACAGGATAGAAGTGACCTTTTCAAAAAACTTTGTCAGAATAGTGAGGGTTGCAGTAATTGCAGAGCATGCATCTCTTAAATTCAGAGTATGGACTGCCTTGTTCGAGTAATTATTTATTCTTCTCTGATGCAAAATGGTCTGAAGGTTGGCGGATGGTGTTGATCAAATGATTCCAGGAAGCTAACTGTTACCACCACTGTGTTTTCAGTGTACTCAACACTGGAAAAAAAGGTTACACGGTTCATTCATTGTCATTGTACAACAAGGCGCGACGGAATGCAGTTTGTCCCATTTTGCTACACAAGAAAATATACACACAAACAAAACTAAACTGAACAACAAAAGTCAAACCACTAATGCTCAGTTCTTGGAGTTGAAAGTCATTGTAGAATAAAAAAATATTATAATTACTGCATTTGTCTCTCTCATACATACACATATAACAATATGAGGATGCCTTTTAAGCATTTTCAGACCAAAAGTAATGCATTTCAAATAGTGTAGAGCTGAATTAGATGAGATCAATACTCTACAGCTGTTATTGCTGCATGGAACAAATCAATAGACTGTAATAGAATTGTTTTTGCTGTGCGTTCATATGATACTGTAGCTGGAGGTGTGCATACGGTAAAGTAGAGGGGACATGGCTCGATAGCACCAAATGGATGCCATTTTATTAGTTTTTGCAGTAGTCAGAGAACAAAATCATGAAAAAAATGCAAGGTTGTCTTTTTTAAATAGCCTAGTCTTCCAATTGCATGATACCCAGACCTTGTAAAACATGCATGCATATTAAACAACTTCCAAAGTACTTTTTCCACGATCTTACTTTGCTCTGCATGTAACAACATTGCAACTGCACT
Organism: Melanostigma gelatinosum; assembly: GCF_949748355.1. NCBI lineage: Eukaryota > Metazoa > Chordata > Actinopteri > Perciformes > Zoarcidae > Melanostigma > Melanostigma gelatinosum. The sequence continues at coordinate 19,235,976 of NC_136636.1, read as the reverse complement.
CATGTTAAGAATGAAATCCAAAAACATCATGGCTGCAGATATCATCTTCATCATCTTCATCACATCATCTTCATCATATAATAATTACATTTTCTGTTCTGAAAATGTTCTCATTGTTTCTTAACAACATCTCGGCGGTTTTGTTGACTGGCCTGGCGGGACATGATGTGTCAGGTCGGATGAATTATCTTTAAAAGTTTAAAAGAAGACGCTAAGCTGAACACCTTCAACTTGCACTTGAAAATACAAGACTTGTGCACCCCGGAGGATCTCATTTGTGAAATAACTTAGATGAGAGCGCATTAACCTTATAGGAGAATTACGAAAATTGAGAGTGAAAAAGGCCATTCAATAGTTCTGGGGGAAGGGAAGGAGGGGGTATCATTTATCTTATCTGAAGATACACAACCAACAATATTTCTGCGGATAAAAACTGGCCACAGGCCTGGGCTGCTGTGCCTTTGTTAACAAAAAAAGCAAGACTTGGCATCTTCCCCTTTGCTGTTCACGTGGTGATCAGCAAAAGTGTATCTCTTGAAACTCGCCGCCAGGCAGAATGGATTGTACTTAATTTCCAATAAGGTGCTTAAGAACGATCCCTAATCATGCCTTTAATTAGAATCCCTTGGTCATTAAGGGGAGATAATTCAGTGAAAAATACCTCTGCTCTCTGTGGGAGCAGCAAAGCAGCAGACGGACGAACGGTCTGCTCTGTACACAGGCCAGCTCCTCTCCTTGGTGCCGAACTTGTCACAAAAGGCCTATGCAACTATGCAGCACAAAATTAGGCTTTAGACATCTGACCCTCCTCCTATTTGAGTAGCCAGCAAAAACTGTCAACCCTTTATCCAAATACAAGGTGAATAAACCAGATAAACATATTCTGTGACCTCGTGTGGACTATAAACAGACATTTTAGGCACATTAAAGGCCCTAAAAAAACATTGAAGGCTGTTTGTAGGTTATTTGGAGATAATGGCATGAAACTGTAGTTTGGTTTTTTGAAGGTGTGACGACACCAAATTATTTTCCTTTGTCCAAACTGCAGTAGAAAAGTTTACTTTTGTATGTTTTTAAGGTCTACACTAAATGGTAAATGATGTACTTGTATTGCGCCTTTCCAGTCTTCTTCCGATCTTCTTGTTGCTTTAAAACCCGACATGTCATCGTTCACCCCTTCACACCCATTCATACTCTGATGGCAGGGGCTACCATGCAAGGTGCCACCTGCTCATCGGGACTAACCAATCATTCATACCCATTCATTCACTTCGAGAGCAACTTGGGGTTGAGTGTCTTGCCCAAGGACACATCGACATGGACCGGAGGAGCCGGGAACCAAACCTCCAATCTACCCAATCACATGCTGTGAACCATAACGTGAGAACAAACGTTACATGAATCCATAAAGACTATTTAGTGCATTGTGTTTCAGTAACCTGGTGTATCACCAGCTCAGGGTCTTCACAATCAATACGAGTCCCGACTGCGGTGGGAAGTCGTGTAGCACACTAACATGTTCCACTTCCAGTCCATCGGTCCAGAAGAATGTCTGGAACAATCCAGTGATGCTCCAGTTTGTTCTTTGGGTTATTTTTGTGGAACGTATGATCTCTATCACTTGTGTGTCACTTATTTTCTGTTTTTAATTATAAGTGTTTGTGTGCATGTGCGTGACTATGTGTACAGTACGTGGCTATATAGTTGCATTTGATTAATAATCTCCTGACCATTTCATTACAGCAATCAGGTCCGGGATCGGCAGCGGTGGCAGGATGACTTAGAACGTGGGGCCTCGCCTCATTAACTCCCTGTGACCAACGAACGACACCCTCGCCACAAATTGGAATTGCCTCAGCACCCTCACTCAGGCTCTTCTGCAGTGAGAACATAAATATTAGATCCCTTCCCCTCTAATCTTCTGTCTCACATTCATACCTAAGATCCTGTCCAGTGTTTCCCACTATTTTGGGAGACTATCGTGTGTGGACCTCGGACCAGCTAGTGTCGTGGACATGCTCCACCGGAAGGAAAATGTTGTACGTTCGAAAGTTCAATCAATCTGGTGCAACTTCAGAACTAAATTAAGAGGCTAGATCTATGAAGACCGTTGTGCTCTTGTAATCAATTGTGTGCTCTCGTAAACAATTTAATCATAAACACATTGTTTTCATATGAATGTTAATAACGCAGCAAAAAAGTCACACCCACAAAGCACGGTAAACGAAACAGGATCCGTGTTTCAAGACGGGTCGGGGTGGGTTGCCGACCTCGCCGCAGACGCTGCAATGAGGACACTCTGCCCCGGTTGACAGAGCCGGGGAAGGGAGGGGTGTTGAAAGCTCTCGGATGAAGCCACATTCACCCTTGTTCTTGTCCTTTCCAGGCCAACACAGAGACGGTCTCGCACTGGCAGCCCACCGCAACGGAGAGGTCACACAAGGCGGATCCTTCCACATCGAGCAGTCGCCATTGAGCCGCCGAGTTGAATTCCCCGGGCAGAATGCGCAGTCTCCACCCGCTGAGAATTGTAAAAATATTTTCGGTTCATGATGAAACTGATGTAGACACGTCTAGGTATTTAATGCGAAACACGGATGTCCGAAATAACCTTACACCTTTTCCTTAGAAGGGTTTTGTTTGTTTTTAACATTGACAATACTCATTAATAAATATTACCAAATATATTTGTCAAACTATCCTAGTACTGGTAAAGCACAGTGATTTGTTGCATTTAGTAGCATTGTAAACTGACCCCTTTTCTTTCATCTTCAATCCTATTTCCTCTAAAGTTCACTTTTATATTTTCTCTGCTCCTTTAATTCATCTTCCCATATGCTAGGTACTAAATATATTCTTTTCTTTACATCGTATGGTCTCCTGCCTCCAATAATCCTGTGACAGTTAGTTACTTTGAATAGAATCAACAACAAATACTCTGTTTAAATCAAAAACAACCTGGTAAATACACTGCAATGCATTCTGTTGCTTCTATGGGTTTACGACTGCCAATGTGGTTTTAATCTTATGAAGCATCACTAACTCCCACTTGTACATTTGATGTGAGATACATTTTTGAAGCTTCACCCATGTTTACTTCAAATCCAGAGAGCTGGAGAAAAGAAGGATGCAGTGAGAGCGTCAGTTACTCTGCATTTCTATTTGTGTACGTGTGGATATTTGCTGCTGCCTGTGTTGGTGTGAGGTTTGTGCGTGCGTGCTCATGTGATTTCAAATTCACACATTTTTAGGAGACATCAAGATAGAGTGCCCAAGGCGTGAATAATGACCTGCTGTCATCTCCATGCCCTCTGAATCCCAGACTCTTAATCAGCCACCTCCATGTGCAGTCATACAATTTAATTAGTTGCCCACCAATGTTATGATTAAAACGAATCGCAAACATCGCAACTGGTCTCTGATCACATCTTGATGTTCATTTTATTTTACTTTGGTGAAACAAGTAGCTTCAAATCAAGGAATTTTCATACGGGAAGAAAAATGGAAAAATGATTTTGGACGGCTTGTAAAGCCAATTCACTCAGTTCTGGTGTGACTAGATGGGGAAGGGGGGGGGGGGGGACAATAACAATTGAATGTAAAAAAAATAGTTTTACAATAATAATACATTTTATTTCTATAGCGCTTTAAAAAGGTATACTCATAACGAGCATCACAGGTTCACTTCAGAGTCAAGTCGTCCCCACAGCTGCATTACTCGAGGCCTCTTAACCACGGCAGTTCAATATTAAGATCCTGGCTCTGATTTAGCCTCCGTTACAGCTAAATGACCTCCATATTTCCCTTTGTGGCTGACACTAATGGGAACCCTCGCTGTGTCGCACAACTCAGCGCCCTGCCTGCCTGCGCTCACTGATGCTCAACCTACTGGACTGCTGACTGAGGTCATCTTTTTCTGCTCTGACCACAAGTTGTGGAGCAAAACTTCAACAACCCGCTGAGCTAATGCAATCAGTAGTCAACAACCATATCACTTCCACAAGCAATGAGCGCTGCCCAGGCGGGAATAAACACTGTTTGGGTCTGTGCGAGATAAACAATGAGGTCTTCACAAAAGGGGAGTAGGGAAGGACGGAGGAATGAGTAATGCTGTGATGCATCCTTGGGGTTATGGAGTCATTAGTGTGAGGTTAGGTGAGAGAGAAAGAGAGAAAGGTGAACACGGCGCTAGCAGGGGATAGGATTTTATCTCAGAGGAATTTCGTCAGATTTGCCCTCAGTATCAGCTCTCTATATCTGATGAACAGTGTTCACACTGCCAGAGACATGGCAGCAGTAAAAGTGTTTTTTTTTATCCTACATAAAGATTGTTCTTTGTGAGTTAGACACCATATTAATCAAAAGGATTCTACTTTTATATTTGCAAAGAATGTAAAGCAATTTGTGTTAATGAGACCGGGAACTATCATGCAGTCAATATGGTATACATATAGGTGCATGTTGTTTATATCATGCTTCATATGACATTTCCCAATAGTTCGGTGCATCTTAACATGTTTTTCAGCACCCAAAAGTACATTTTGAAACATGTTGTTGAAGGTTATGTCTTATCAAACCATTTCATGAGAAAACTATGTTGTCTATTTTTGGTGAGTGATACTGGCTGAGTATTATGAAGCACTTAATAGTGGTGTTTGTGGTTGGTATATTACACTCTCTTCAGATATTATATGTAAAAAAACAAATACCTATAAAGATTTAAGGAGGGAGTGACCAAAGTCTTTCGCAAGCGCTGCTTCAACAGCAACATCCAGGGTGTATATCATCTCGCCTCTCGTTGCGGTTTGACCTTGAACCTGATCACAATCAGCACATGATGTAATTAATGAGGTGATTAATTGCTGGATTGATATATTGATCAACCAAAAGGCTCTCGGGTAGAAATTGAAATCCTAAGCCCTGTTTAATTACGGGAATATGAAGAGTTTAATTGGATCCTCCGGTCAATTTTGGGGAAAATTTGTTTCTAATTAGTAGTAAGTTTGTCTGAACCTTTTTACTGCAAGTTATAGAAATAAAAGTAATAATACCAATGACTTAAATCACCGCATTGAGTGTAAATGAAGTCTTACAAACTAAACTTTAATACATTTCGAATAAAACAATGTTACAGTCAGATCGGATGAATTTAATGTCCAAGCTTTGTTATTAATACAACATAACTCAACATAAACTGGGCTTGGGAACGAACTAAAGTCAATCATATGAACTCAACAGTAACTGAAGTATTGGAAGGAGCTTGATCAAAGCGGTTGTGCAACCAGGTGAGAGATTTTGGCAGCACAGGAATCTTTTAGCGAGGCATTATGGACAAGTCTGCACTCATTACCCTGATTTGCTTTTTGTTGACTTCACACCAGCTACAAAAGCTTTGCCAAATTACTGCTTGAAGGCTCTATTTTACAGTTCTTACCAGAAAAAAACAAAATGCTAGCATAGCCTGGGTTTATTTTGTATTCAGGCTTTCTAAGGAGGGGTAATGCTGGCTGTGCTGTTGAACAAGCCATGCTTTGATTGTCTAACAACGTAGCCAGTGACTGTCATGCTGTTTGTGCAGTCGACCTCCAAGTCTTACACGGTGACATGGACCCGAGTCAGAGAGGGAAGTCAAAGTGAAAGGAAGAGCATCAGGGATAAACGTGTGTGACAGTGAAGCCACGATGAAAGACAGGTAGAAAAACACAAAGGCAAACATCGAAGGAGACGCGAGGTAGCGGTAGTGGAAGCTTGTAGCTCGGGAAGGTGACCCTGAGACACAGGCAGAGCTGTTCACTTAGGCAGGCAGGGAGCAGAGCAGTGGCAGCACCAGAGTAGTGGTGGACCCCTGGAGAGAGGCACTGGAGCAGATGGAATAGGAGAATTTAGATTAAACAATCGCACACCGCACAATGTCACCATGTTGATGGTGCTCCCGTCTTAGAGGTGCTGTTGGACTTTTGCACCTGAAGGATTTTGGAGAATGGAATTTGTCTGATATACAGCTTTTTAAGAGACCGCATACAAAATCTTTATGTTTCTTTATGGCTGAAAACCATGTTAAATGATGACGATAAAACTAAAGCATTTTAATTATTAATTCATCTCCAATGTATTTTATTGATTAATCAATTTATAGTTTGGACTAAAAATGTTTTTAAAGTATTTAAAGCACCAAATTTCCCACAGCCCACGGTATAGTCTTCAATGCTTGTTATTGCCAAACAACAGGATATTCAACTTACAATGATATATAATTAAAAGAAGAAAAAGTCTGAAATTTTTCACTTTTCTATATGTTTACAGCGCATTAAAACTACCTGTGAACTAAGTGGATTAATTGTGTCACACTGTTCGAAGAAGACAGACAACAAAGTCTTCTGACACGGTACTGAACTCATGTCGTCTTCTGCAGTAAGTGAAATGAGTGCACACACTGGCTTTTGTTAGAGGCATCACAACCAGTACATGCATCCTTCTTTGTGAATCCTTTTGAGAACGGCTGCGCAATTTGAAACTTGAGCAGCAAAAGAGGAAACCGGCGGTAACAATGAACACTGTATTATATACAGAGGCAACTACAGAATGTAAATATATTGAAAGCCTAGCGCTGAAAAAAATATCTGCAATAAATTGTATCAGAAATGGGGTTTGAAATAATATAAATCTTAAGGATAATAACTTTCAGATATAACGTTCAAGATTTTATCTATTTCATATGTTTGTCAGGGAAGTCATACAAGCCATGACCATGAATACGAGACAGAGAAAGAAGAAAGAGTGAGATCACATTGAACGCGGACAGGGTTGGCCAAGCTCATCATGACTAGACTGGACATCTAATTTCTTCACCTCAGTCTCATTCTCCATTTCAAGGACACCCTGGCTGCTCCCTCTATTGTGGTTGGACGGCCAGCTGCCTGATGTGTTATATCTTCTGCTTACCACCCACCACACTGATATGGTCCCAGCTAGAACAGGACAGAGGCCAGAGTTCCAGCGCTCGGTCTGTATGTCTTTTATAAGCCGGTATCGGCATGCCTTTGCATATGAGCATGTTTGTCTGGCTACTCAAACATCAGCATTAATGCATTAGCACAGATCACGTGGTGTCAGCACTTCACATCTGGGTGTTGTGAAAAAAGGGGAAATACAAAGACACATATACAGATGTGCTCACGTAGCACAATCCTTGTGCTCATGCTATTGCGCATGCATGAACAAACACTAAAACACTAAAACCTTCTTGTCAAATGTACCAAAATAAATACATTTCCTTTACGTTTTAATTTTATACATTTATATATATTTGGAATAGCTTCGTGTTGACACTATCAACAGCAGTGGTGAGCCGTCAGGGCCTGCAAGGCCTTCTCTGCTGGCCTAGACAGAATCACAAAGTTATAGCTATTTCATAATTTAATAATTTTTCATATATACACTACATGTATTACAATTTTTTGTCCCATTAGCTTATTTTCTCATTGCACAGCTCCTGTCTTCCTCAGTTGCTCTGCTTCCAGTGCAGCTTGTTTTAAGTAGAGCTTTTATCCAATCAGATTTCACCTCTGTGTCTCTAGGTAGAAGAGAGGCCCGAGGCCTGCAGACTCACAAGTGAATCCATGTGCAGTTTAAGTGAATGGTGACGATATTGTTGATTGTCATAGTATTCAACCAATCAGATCTTTAGTTTGATATGTTGGGCGTATTCTTTGACGTGTCAGAGCCTGCTAGCTGGCCTACAAGTACGTGATTGGTCAGTGGGCTAGTGTGACATGTTGGGCGGTGACAATGCCAATATCTGCTGCCTCTGTTGAGCGGACATTTTCAACCCTTAAACGCATTAAAACGTATTCAAGAAGTACAACTGGGGAGACTCGACTGTCTTCACTGGCGTCCATGAATGGAGAAGGACTTCTTACTGGAACTAAAACGCACGGATGTACTGAACAACCGTGAGATTAAACTCTTTATTAACAAAGAAAGGAGGATGGACTTTGTCTTTAAATAGTGAACAACAGCTTTGGTAATTGTAATAATTACTGACTGACAGTTTCACTATTAAGTTATTAGAAGTAACCAGATGGTCTCATTGTGTACTGTTTGCTGTTGTTTGTCTTTGTTGCGACGAGCCACTCTGCTGAGATCAGTTTGCTTTATTATCGCCCTCGTTGTGCCTTCTCTTCATGACAGAGCCATTTCTCAACAAGACACTCTCTTCTAGCTAATTCATTTTTCCCGATACAGAATTTATCTCCCATTACTTCGCACATACAGAAATACAATCATATTTAATGTTCGATGAAAAAGGGGGGAACTTTGTTGCCAGAGAATGTCTCATCCTTATTTTCCTTAACAGCGGGTTCCTGATGATCACCTCTGTGTGTAAACTGTCAGCATTTATAAGGTGGCACTGACGGATGCATTCATTTTCTTAGCCACTTTTCTGATTCAATATCATGCGTTTATCTGCGAGTGCTGTGTTAGAAAACTCCAGCGGAAAAATTACTCAAATGATGGCTGAAAATAGATGTTTATCTCTCTACCAGTCCTTTATGCCTTCATTCTGATGTTGATATGGCATTTGTCACTTAAAGGGGTTTTGCCCAAGAGACCATGTATATGTGATAGCTGCTCTGCTACTGATGATGTGCACAAAGCTCACTTGTAGATTAGGAACACACACATACTAGGGGTGTAACGGTTCACAAAATTCACGGTTGGGTTGGGTACGATACAGTGGAGCCACGGTACGGTACGGTTCGGTACAGTAGAAAACTATAAATGCCAGAGAAATGTACTTGATTTTAAAATATATTTATTCATCACAACTAACATCATGAAGTTATTCTTTGACTTTGAACAATGATGGAACGATGCCTGCGTGACCCATCTTCTGGGGTGTCTTCTTAGCAACACATAAGCATAAAAAACAAAAACTGCTCCTTAATGTTATGTAGTATTGTTACTTACATCTTGCTTACATCTTGTATTGTTACTTACATCTTGCTTACATCTTGTATTGTTACTTACATCTTGCAAAAGAGATTTTTAATCTCAATGGGACTACCTGGTTAAATAAAGGTTTTTAAAAAAAAATTATTGTTATTATTTTTTTTTTTCAAACGTATTCGGGTCGTCGTGCGTACCGTACCGTGAGCCTCGTACCGAACGGTTCAATACGAATACGCGTACCGTTACACCCCTAACACATACACACATATACTTTCAAGCTACATAAATCCACACGCAACCCAAATGTGACACGTGTGTCGATGGATTTTTTTTTTTACATCAACAGCCCAAAGCCCCTTTCTTCCTCATCTCTCCCTTCCTCTCACCTCTTCCTCTTCTTTACCCTCATCTCACTCCATCTTTCCCTCATCCTTCTTCCTGTCTCTCCCCTCATCTCCTGAACCTCCAGAGGGTTCCTCCTGATTCATTATTTCCTGTCAACATGTGTCTCCTGAGGCCTCCCATGCACTGGAGCTCCTTTTCTAACTTCACTTGAGCTGTTAAATAGGGTACACACATCGCCTCATCCTCAACAGCTTAACCTGTGTGTCGATGCTTTAACTTTTAAACAGGTAACGGATGCTTTTTATTGAATAACATTGAATGGGGTTGTGCGGTTGATCCAGGCTTATCATGAAGTGGTGCAAGTTGTATATATAGCTGCAACACCCAAGATTTCAGTGAGCGGTTCACTATAACAACAGGTTTTGAAAGGTTCATGATTTATAATAATTATTTAGAATACCAGGCCTTTCACCTACGCTGTTATATTATTCAACATCAATTTGAGCTCATATAAAATTGCGTTATCGTCCACAAAAAGGTTTTGTTGGAGTATAAAAACAATATTACAAGCGTAGTATTAATGCCAGAGTTATGTAAATTAATAACAAGTCAAGAATAGAGCTGACAGGGAACATACCGTAAAAATAACCTTTCAGTGTTTGTTCAAATACATTTGGGTATCTGGAGTGCCTACCAACCCAAAAACTGTGAAATAAGACAAACCAGTCCGGTTTTTGTGGGTTGCCTGGACCAGAAAACATGTGATTTAATAAGCCATTCAGATTTCTGTCATATGCAGGCTCATTAGAATATAATCGCCCACCATCTGAGTACTGTCAAGCCAAACAGAGCAGACTGGGCATTTTTGGGAGGAGGGCTTAAGGTATTAAAACGAAGCGTTTCAGACAGAGGTTGAACACAGGTATATTATTGTATCGGGGGAATGTTAACAGAGTTTTTAACATTAAAGCATGTAAACATGTTCTTGTAGAAAGTATGAACCTGCAAATAAGCATGATCTCCCCTTTAATATAAAAAAAGAAAATTGTAAAAACGGATGCACTTTTTTAAATTTTTTTATTTGGGCAATATATGCCGTCACAGATTACCTGATTCAATGCTTAGAGACATTTAAAGAGAAGCTTTGATACGGGACATGCACAGTCACTGAATGGTTTGATGTGGATCACAAGCTGCAGTCGCCAGATCTCAACCCAGTTGAACACATACGGGAGACAGCGAAGAAAGGAGAGAGAGAGAGAGAGAGAGAGAGAGAGAGAGAGAGAGAGAGAGAGAGAGAGAGAGAGAGAGAGAGAGAGATCAGATGGGATTCGTCCAGTGTTGTACAGGCAGCCAGTAAAGGTCACATCAGGAGGTCACAGAGGCGATGGTCACAACTGTACAAATACTGACACGGCAGTTCCAGACATGATTGGTGTGTGAAGAACGAAAGACGTGAGTGTAGTAATTATCTTTAAAATAATGTGTGTTACAGGCTGACCCATACTCACCTCAGCTTTTTTGTATGCAGTATATTCCCAAACATGTCCAAAGAAAAGTATGCTGACTTTTCTGCTAATCTGAGTCAACATCATCATAACATGATCACAGGGGCTTTCGATATGGACTGTGACTTGTCACTTTGCACCAAGGTGTTGCTGGTGTGGTTTTCAGTGAGTTATGGGCTGTTGCAAAGCAATCTGGCTGCAGTTAGTTGTACACGTTAATAATCTGAACTGAGCCCTTGGACTGTCATATTGACAATGAAGGGGGGAAAAAACCAGCACCGGTTTGAAGTAGGTAAATGCATTTGGAACGGTCGTCGTCACAGAATATCAAACCGAGAAATGTACTGTATTGTATGCTTATCTTGGAAGTGATTCGGTACTATGACTGCATATAGGGAATTCATGTAATTACCTTTGGATGAGACTTTGCTGTCAATCAATTCTATAATCACAGTATCAGATTTAATCCAAGAGTATTCATTCAGTTATTCATTAAACCAGTGTTCAGTATGATAATTCCTCTCAGGGTTGACTGAAAAGTAAAAGGTCTGATAAGAGGGCATGGCAGTTTTGGTTATCAGGCTCCGACATTGGGTGAAAAAAAATCACTAAACTACTAAAAATGAGTGTCACAAAAGTAAAACAGCGTTGCGTATGTAGGCAGGAAGTATACCAAATTTAGCAGCCGATAAGCAGCCAGCTAACAATTCAAAAAGAGCTGACAGCATTATTTTGCCAACTGCAAACTGGAAACCATTGTCAATTCAACTTATAAATGAATTAGTTGCTGGTGTGGATGATTGATATGGTTCCAACTTGCTCTCACAAGTCCTTTGACATCTGGCATCCGAACTCTTTTTTTCCCTCTCTGCCTCCCACTGTATCCTAGCAGTCCCGTGGCTGTGAAGGTCAGCTTGTCTCTCCTAACATATGACCCTGACTGCCTTTGGGCCAATAACCCAAAAGAACTGCAGGTGTGTGCGAGCGTGTGAGCACCTACACTAAACACTTACATACATGTTCTGGTGAACGCTGATGCATGGGTGTAACATATCTTCTACAAACACGTAGCTAGCTACTGAATTCATGGGCTGAGAGAATCAATCATGGACAAATACTATACCTGAGAAGATGGCAGAGAGAATAAATAAACAGAACATCCTGACAGATACTGGATTTTTGAGGGCAATACCAATGTTGATATTTAATGGTTGAAAGAAATTCAATAGAATAACCTATGTTGATTATTTTTAATCATAAACACTTTCGGGCATCACACATGGGCAATTATCTGGTACTCTGGTATATTTTTTTTGTTGTTGCTTTGTTTGCTTGTTTGAATTGTATGTCTGCGGGTGGATCAGGGGGAGGGTCTTGTGAGTAGTTGTCTTTTGTTTGTTTTTACACTTCTTCTAAAAGTTCAAAATTGATAAAGAATTGTGACCGAGATAGTGTGTGTACTGACTGAGCTGGATGTTTTACAGTTCAACGGTTACAAAATAAACATGTCAGAGTTCTGAGGTAGAAAAACTATGGAATGATATGTGTTAAAATGACTGCCAACATGTCTTTGGCCTTCCTGTAAATGCTATTTCTTAGCATTTACTGGTCGACATATTTCCTAATACCAAGATATGTATAAAAAACTTTTACCTGCCGATAATATTGGCGGCCCATTTGATTGCTAAAGGCTCAAACAAAAATCATGGATCAAAGCGAAAAAATACAATAAAAATGCTTTGATGCATGCTGATATTATTAACAACAGAAGAAATAGGACATTTTCTTGGACACAAAAAATAGCTTTGTTTTGCTCAATGCATAGATGTAAAAGTATTCATAAACATTTGCATTATTTTACAAAATGCTTACGATGAAACTTCATTTTTTATTTTGGCTTCATCTATTTATGTTTATTTTGTGATAGCACCGGGCAAGGCGTTGCACTATTTGTGAAGTAACTGCTGTGTGAGATACAGAGATACTTTAGAGGAAATTGTTGTCCTTGCGCAGGAGGTGTAGAATTGCCATAAGCAAAAGAATGGCTTCTTAAATTAAATTAGCCTGGCAGAAGATGACACATTGAAACAATGAAACAAATAGTTCAGTGATATCAAGTGAAGAGACAAAGAGAGCCAACAGGAGTCTGCAGGGACAGCCTGAGTAGAGGAAGGGGACCCAGCAGCCCCCTCTACATTTACAGAGGTTGTACAAACACATCACAGCACCATGTTGTATGTGTCATGACAATCTTTTAATCTACAACCACATGGATAATTATGACTGAAAGTGAAAACAGTGTTTGCAATTGCAACCGTTTGGATTAATACGCATGGACATTACGTTTTAAAGCTATATAAATACACCACAGATGCAATAGCTTCTACATGAGCAGGCAGGCAGTACAGATCTGAGTGATACAATGTGCATTGCACTGCCGGACACACTCTTCTGTGCCTTTCCTTCCACTTCACGACAGTCAAATTTATGGAAAGAAACCAAAATATCAATCAGGTAAGGGGAGAAAAAGAGGACTGTAAAAGCTCCAAAGTGCAATATGAGAAAGAACGCTTCGTCCACAGAGCACCCGACGTCAATCAATTTAAACAACTTGTTAGCAGCTTTGAGGGTGACGAATGTATTTTGACGGTGAATTAATTCCATACAGGGATAATTTGAAGCACCTAACTGATACAAGACTTTGGTTTATCACTCCTGTAGAAAACATGTAAAGTATGCTGGCAAAAAATGATGTTGTAAAATGATATTAACGTTAGAAAAGATGATCTGTCTTGCAGATTGTGTAGACAAGAAGGTACGAGTAGAGAAAGATATATACTTATATATCATCAGTGAATAATTAATGTCGGATTACAGATTTTTTTTTCCTTCATTTGAAAGCGCCTTGTCATTTTCAGAGGTTTGAGAAGTGTTACACAGAAGCGATTACATTATTAATATTCCATAATGTTGTGACCAATCACGTTTCAATATTTAATCTGCGTTATGATTTAATAGTTTTCTTGTGTTGAACAAAGTAGGTTCTAAAGAGAAAATGTTTCCCTATTTTATAGAGATCTCAAAATACTGACCATTATTGGAAAAAGTAATTACCGGAACAATAAATAGTGTTTAGAAGTGATGCTAGAAGAAGACCAAGTTGTCATCTAAATAAAAAGGGTTGATCCTCTGGCTCACACCTAAATTGTCAGACCTGTTTCAACGTTGAAGCGGCACTTTGTGTAACACTGACTCCTGAATTAGTTGCTCATTTTAGCACGGTCTCTTGGACTGTCAAGACTTTAGAGATATCCTGTGTTAGAGAAGTGGACATATTACAAGTGAGGGGATCACCAAAGTCACCGGGAGTTATCCTCTGGGGACCATGAAGGTCCGGATCCAATCTGGTCGGATGGCAAACCCCCCAACCGTTGTCAAATAATTCCCTCATCACTTGAGTGCAAAATGAACAAACCAACACGCTGACTGGGATTGCCATCTTCAAACCCCACCACTGGTGTGGCTAAAAACTGAGCTACATAAAACTAATTTAATATATGATTGCCATTGGTGTCCAATATTTACCCAGGGGATACACCCTAACACTTGATAATATTAATTCCCCGAATCCTAATATTCACTTGTAGAATCTAAACTACGAGTAGCCACAAAACGTCTTCCCTCAGGTCAGATTTGACTGTCCGTCTGTTATGCGGCGCAAATTTGTGCATCACGTTACTTGCGGGAGTTTGATCGCGGGGATCTTTTGTGTGAATTTGCGTCATTCGCTTCATTGGCGCTGGATGCGCCAGAGAGAAGGAGTGGCTCCATGGAAACCGTTATCAACTCAGCCATATATTTCCACCATCAATACCCACTATTGCTGCTTTGTACTGTACATGTTGGGGAAGTCCCAGATATCCCAGGAAACTAAACACCGTCTTGTCTGTGTTCATAACATAAAGGTGTACTGTATCTAGCAAGGAACATATTGGCTGGTTTAATACAGCTGTATGAACCCAAAATAAACAGTTTTGCTGTGATTCATTTGCAATGAACGGATAAAAGGGATGTCGAAATAACGACATAATGATGCCAATTTGTAAAAGCTCATTTAAAAACTTTTAAAATGCTTGTTTTCTCAATGGACTTCAGATAGATTTTTGCTAGGCTTTGCTAACATTGTAGCTGCACTATCAACACTCATTTACGTCATATAGGTGTAAATACTGCAGCGTCATTATTGTTTGTAGCATATGGTTTGTACACATACATTTATACACAGTTTCTTCGGGTCTCTGTACTAAACATTGTCAGCTCTCTCATTTCTTTAGACGTTGTTTGCACTATTAGCGCTGTTAGCACCGTTAGCTGTGAGACGCCGGCTCCATGTTAAGGGTTCTTTAACCTGCAGTAGAAATATTCCCAATCTCGTACTCGGGTGCTTTGTAAAGTCTATAAACACTGGCAGAAAGGGAAACTGAATAAATCATATCACAGGAAAACCGCTTCAAAACTAAAAACGTAACTAATGGTCAATACCATTGCTCATGACATATATGGGGCATTTTGCAAATGGACCAGTAATGTTTACTGATTCTCAGCTGTCCCACCTTTTCAGAAGTTCAAATGCTTTGCAGAAAGGCATCGTGGTAGTTTTCCTGAACTTTTCTCAAGAGGGCGAAAACTGCTTACGCTCCATTGATTTCTCTTTTTTTTATTCCCTGTTCCCATTCTGTGGACTCTTCACTTTTTTCTGCCTATCTGTAAGTCCTGCTTTTCCTGCCGATAGATAACAGTTATCTGCACAATTATTTGCAGCGAAGTGATGATCAATAGAGCTAATATAAAATGGTTAAAGAACAAGCAGCCCGATACCCCAAAACACATTAGCATAAGTGGGTTTGAACGCAGAAGCCACCAGGATGAATATTAAATGAGATGGGAGGTGGGAGACATGGAAATGTATTCTGAGTGTGTGGCTGGTGGCATTACCATCCCACTGTCACCTGTCAACACACACCGTGCACGCACACACACACACTAACGTAAACACTATCACATGACACAGAAAGAGAGAAATCGACAGAAAAAAACCTATGTAGCTAACACACATACACACACCAGTCAAACCACACTGCCTCCCTACCAGTTACTTTACACACAGAGGCACCAATGTGTGTCTGGCCCATCTGCTAAGGGAGGACAGCAAAATGAGAGCATGCAAAAGAGAGGAGAGGAGAGGAGGATGAGATGAAAGAATGACAGCAATGTGTTATGCCGGTAACTGTCACTGTTGAGAGCATAAAGCATTCTAATTGAATGTAACAGAAAACTGATAACCACACATAAACAACCTTTTGTGTTTATGCATCACAGGTACACGCTTATGCTTGCAGGGCAATGTGGTGGTGCAGAACCATTATGAAATATAGAAAACTGTATAAGCACATTCTACATGCATACACCATTTGAGCAGAGACATCTGAAGAGAGATATCTGCAGCAAACACGTCCGCACACAAACAGGGAAAACACAACTGATGTGTGCTTGAAAACAACATCAGCAACAGGCAAGCAGCCTGCCTTACAGAGAATTTAAAAACAGCATACTGCAAGATGGAGGCATTGCTTAAAAGGTCAAACAAAACTGGAGGAAGTACTTGGACTCGGAGAAACAGGAACGGACTTTTTTTTTTTTTTTCATCGAGCAAAAGAATAATAGACAAATCAAGAGTAATTGACAATGCAAATAATTGTTAGTTGGAGCCTAATAAGATATTTATTCTGCCTGTTATGACATAAAATACAGTGGAAAATTTGATAATATTTCACCAGCGACAAAGTAATACTTTCCACTAAATTATAAGAGCAGATGAACTGGAAAGGAATGGGCATTTTGCTGTATGGGCTGTTATTTTTACAGAGCATGCTCACATTATTTTTTTTCCAGTGTTTGAGCTTGTTTCCAGTTTGGAGCGTATGTGCGTAGTCCTTCAAAAACATGTCAAAATGGATGCCAGGTACGTGGGAAATGAGAGTGTGAGAGGGAGTGAGGGTGTGCTGGCAGGTTGGGGGAGATAGAAATAGAGTTGTTTGTGGGTTTATTTTGAGCTCCATTACCCCCATTACAGATGAGTATCTGCTCTCCACCCTCGTCTAAATGCTGAGGATGCAGGTGGCCCACTGGGGAAAGCACATATTAATCTCTCACTGGCCATCTACCTATCTGTCTGTCCATTTATTCATCAGCTCATATGATGACAATCCACTCTGTCCATTCCACTATTCTTCTGCCTCTCCTCCATCTTTCAGATAATCAGTCCATCAACACATCCATCTGTGCACCCATCCAGCAATTCATCTGCCCATCCATTTATCTCCCCATCATTCATCCATTTGTCTATCATCTATCCATCTATCCCATCCTAACACACGCTTGCTTCCATCAGTTTCCAGCAGCTCCATCAAGACTGCGCCTCAGTTGTATGTTAGATTTCCAAACAGACAAACAGAAAATAGAGGAGCTTTCTTGATCAATAGACGGTGCAAGCTGCAATCACTCCCGCGACTCGATGGTTCTGGGAAATGCAAAATGCAGCAACAGGGGAAAACAATTAAAATCACAGACAGAAAACAATGTACAGACACTGTTCGAATGCGTTGATTGCCAGGAGAGTCTCGTCTTTGAAATCAATTACCAGTACACAGATATGGCTTGTAATTGAAATGGATTAGTGTTGAAGGATTATTCTCCTGTGCAAGTACAGTAAGGCGATGAATGTGTAAAACTGTCTCCACGAGGAATCTTTGCAGAGTAAAGGAATAGTTTGATATTTTGGGAAACAGGCTTATTCTCTTCCATACACAGAATTAGATGAGGAGACTGACAGCACCCTCATGTCTGTGGGCTGAATATGAAGCTGCCAGGAAAAGATGGTTAGCGAAAGCTTAGCACAAAGACTGGAAACGAGGGAAAACAGGAAGCCTGGTTCTGTCCGAGCTAAACTACCAGCACATCGAAGGCTTAATAATTGGTGAACAAGCTTGGCAATGTTCACTCAATAGATTAAAAACAAATACTATCTCAAGGGTTTCACACATTTTTACATCTTTAAAAGCTGCACAAAGGAGGTGTTTTTTGTTTGAATAAATAAACTTTAATTGCGGGAGTGGAGATATTGTTGTTATTTTGTTTATGTGCGTTACCCAGAGTATAGTGTATCCGTCTGTGTGGGTATACCACTGTCAGCTGCTGTTATAATCAACTTCATCACTGTATTAGTCTGATTCTTTGTCATGCGTACTTCTTGTAATTCTAGTGGTGTAAATACAGTAGATCATGTGACATAGCATAATCCAGCATAATCTTGGTAAATCTGCCAGAGTTGCAGGTAGCTTCGGGGAATTAAAGAAGTATCACTGCTGGAGGGACGCAATCTGTTTTGTTTTTTAAATCATTTTGCAAGGAATTTTGTCAAAGTTTTAAACTCTTGCGTTACTGTCCCCGGTATAATAATGTTCACTCCTCACCTGCTGTGAGTTACTTTCTTGTTCTCCGCTCTCCTGTTCAATAATGTTGAGCAAAAGGTTGAAAAAGCAGCTTTGGTTTTAAAGAAAATTAAAATGAAGGTCTCCAGAAAAAGGGGTAATGGAAATTGATAGTGAAAGTACGTTTACCTCTACAGTGCAGTGGCACCGCATGACGTTACCCTGTGTTTAAGGGGGAAGAAGAACTGAATATCTGCTATTTGCAAGGTTGGCTATTTCAGACAATCAACGCATTATTGAATTCTTATCGATTCGTCCTCTGTTCTCTCAATGGAACGACTGCGATTGACTGCAAAGGTGAACCTCACTGGTAATATTAGGAAGAGAGGAGAAACAAATGCTGAGGGAAGAGGTTAGCTGCACATGTCGTTCTCTGACACCCCTCAAGGCTAACCATTAGCAAGCAAGAGCCAATAACCATTTCATCAGCCTCTCCCCTTCCTCTTTCATTCATGTCTTCTTTCTTTTCAGTTTAGTTTTTTTTCTCCACCATTTCTCATTTTCATTCTAATTTCATCACTCGTCTTCCTCTCTGAGCTCTTCTCTCCTTCCCTTGGTAAACTGTGGTAGTGTAGAGATGAATCCGCCTCTGTATGCGCTGATGACTGTTAATGTGAGTGAAGAATACAACCCCATTGTGGAAGACTGTTTGTGTACGTGTCACTACCACAGGTGTGTGTGTGTGTGTGTGTGTGTGTGTGTGTGTGTGTGTGTGTGTGTGTGTGTGTGTGTGTGTGTGTGTGTGTGTGTGTGTGTGTCTGTGAGTGTGTTTTAGTGTTTGTTTGCATGTATGTGCACCCACCTCAGGGCGACCCGATGCACCCTGATGGCAGCGGAGGAGAGCGTGGGGTCCAGCAGGCTCGCTGTTATGGGTTAATGGAGGACGTATCACTCGTTACTCACTCTCTCTCTCTCACACACCTCTTACCGGCCACTTTCCTCTCACACAAACACACACACACACACCCCCACACACACCTGTATCCTTTCCCTTCACTCACCACCTTATCGGCTTAAACCAGCTCTGACAGTGCTGGCCCCACTCACACACACCTTGTCTCGGGGGCACTCCACATTATGAAACAATTACTCCCTTAATTGACAGTTAATTAATCTAAAGTCAATTTGACCTTGCCCGCCTAACCTTGAGATTGGGAGCCGTGGTAGTCGTTACACCGAGACGGAGAACTGGTTTGATGGTGGGATGGAGGGAGCAGAAGAAGCAGCGGAGGGGGATGGGGGAAGTAATAGACTAATGTCGACTTCTACACCAGCGGCCAAATCACTTGCAGCATCTCCTTGTCTGAGTGAAGATAGTAAGGGATATGTTTCTCTGCGTGTGTGCGTGTGTGTGTGTGTGTGTGGGGGGGGGGGGGGGGGGGGGGGTGTGCGCAATATCACACCTTATCAGACAATTGCCAGTTTATTCTGCTGAGTTGTTAATTACACCTCTCATTTGAAAACCCTGCAAAGCCTCGGTGTTGATTCTCTCATGCAACCATCTTGGCTACAGTCCGTGTTGTGTGTGTGTGTGTGTGTGTGTGTGTGTGTGTGTGTGTGTGTGTGTGTGTGTGTGTGTGTGTGTGTGTGTGTGTGTGTGTGTCAGTGTTTTCAGATGTCTTTACCGGTGAAGTTGCAATTACCAGAAAACTGTCTTGTTCCAGTTACACACTTTTCTCACAGTTTGCCTTTATCTTCTCTTGGGTCGATGGTTGTAGATTAACATTTAAATGCTACCTACATCAAACACAGAGGCAGGTGAAGTTCAACGATGAATGTACCCGATGGATTGAGAAGATGGTGTGGGATGCAGTACTGCAATCTGCTTTGTTACACAGACCGTACACTCAGTTACCTCTTCATCGGGTACACCTGTAATGCAACCCGATCAAGCGGACATATTTTTGAAGCTTGTGAAATATTCTCTTTTTTTTTGTTCAAGCTGTGTCAGAGAGGTGCCGGTTGGACTGCATGGTTATTTCTAATGCTGTAATTAGGGATGGTGATGTATTGGAGGCACAATACTTAAAAATGTGTTCGAAAAGTTTTCTCCATTCCCATTTCCATACATGTATTAGAAACTTTTCTAACTGTAATGCAATCCACCACCACCTACAAGAAAATTATCGTTTTTGCAGAACTACTAGACTACATTTTACAAATGTACTAAGAACCAATTGTATGTCAAATGTGAATGCAAATGAAGGTTTTGTGAATGTGTAATTGTGTCTATATTCCTGAACGCAAGGCATGGAAAAAGTATCAGTAGCGAAACATAGCCCTTTTTAAATAATAGTCGACGACCATCACTGTTAAAGCGATTGGTCTACTGGCAGAGAGTTTATGGCACCATTTCTACAAAGGTTCCTATTCTTTCTATATCTGTGGTAGTTTTACA
This sequence comes from Melanostigma gelatinosum, assembly GCF_949748355.1. NCBI lineage: Eukaryota > Metazoa > Chordata > Actinopteri > Perciformes > Zoarcidae > Melanostigma > Melanostigma gelatinosum. Next base: position 19,215,223 of record NC_136636.1, on the reverse strand, counting down.
CTGTTGCGGGGGATTGCTGCATACTATTGAGATGGATTGCTTTATGGCAAGACTGGATATGCAAGATTTTGTAATGTCATAAAGGACCTTCATTTCAGCTTGTGTTAATATTAGCACTATACTGCTTTATTTTTAAAAAATGCACTCAGCATATAATGTCAAGCAATTGCAGAATCGCAACGATGTGGGCACATCATGTGGGCATATCATGCTTCGACTTCACATCTTCGTAGCTGTCACATTAAAAGTTCAACTTTTTGCGACGCAACCAAACAGCAGTCGCCACTCTTCAAAGCAATATCATGCTCAACATGAAGACCCCCATTTACGTTTGTACCCTTCTCTTCACGAATGCCTACACATTTTCTGTATCAAAATCTATGGAGTGCTGGATAAATTTGTCTCCACTTTGTGTTTCTCTGACAAGACAGAGCTCCGGCTTCATGGCCGACTGAATTTGTGTGATTAAAGAAGACAAGCAAAACCATCTGCTTGTCACATCCATCTGTCATCGCCCAGCATTCGCCATCAGCCGCACATCACTCAAAAACAACAGCAAGTCGTGGAAAGAGAAGAGAGAGAAAAAGACAGAGGGGGGGGCATACGCTGCAATGCCTCAGAGAGAGAGAGAGAAAGAGAGAAGGGGGTGAGGAGAGGAGAGGAGAGTGGAGGGGAAGCTGAAGAGACCAGGAGGTGCAAAAGTGAGAGTCGGAGGGTGTGTGTGTGTGTGGGTGTGTGTGTGTGTGTGTGTGTGAAAGTAAATGAGGGAGTGAAGGTGAAGAGATATAGCGCCGGGGTGATGGAGAGAAGGGTGAACACGGCAAGAGAAAGGAAGCGACGGATGAAGATTTGATGCTGCTCATCGCTGAGCCAACCTGTTGGTGTTGCCCTGTTGTGCCCACAGATTGTCTCATTACAGAGCGTGCTGCCAGCTCCCACCGGCCAACGATCGAACCTCACCAGGGTTTCATCCTCTCTGCTTCCCCTACTTTCCAACCTCTCTTCTGAACTATTGTGTTTTTACAAAAATCCCAAAAGCATGGGGACTGCTCACACTCTTTATACAACAATGACAAATAAAGACCATTGTCCAACAATGTTAAAAGGGAAACGTTTGCAAATTGTAAGCATAATCATAGCTTTGGAGACCTGCTTTTTCTAAAGTATCTTTATAGTTTCTCGCACATTACAATCATTCAGCAAATACTTTCATCCAAAGCAATTTTTCCCCCCACACATATTACTTGTAATGACAAGTTTTGGGTCTCAGTGTCTTGCTGAAGAACCCTACATTTAATGACTACCCTTCTATTTCAGCTGAGCTACAGTCCTATATTTTATCTAATGCTGCTGTTAATAAAACTATTTTCCATTTGAAATATTTCCATCTATTCATATATTTCTTGTGAGGAAAGCACATCGCCAGTAATTTACCCTGAATCACCAGATTTTGTAAAGTGCTCATGGTTTAAAATCCAGTACATAGAGAGGAGATGCTACAAAGTGGTTACCCGAAGTAACATTTGCTGAAGACTGTAGTGCCAGGTAACTACATATCCCTTTTTAAATAAATGTAACTACAGTATATATTTGTGACCCCTTTTTAAATTAGAATTTTCAAAAGGTATGAATGGACTTGGTTTTGATGTTTTCATAGGTTAGGTTGTCAAAAAGACAAACATATAGCACTTAACTGGAAAATCAGTTATACGGGGTAAAAAAAAGACAATAACGTCCTCCTCTGAAAAAAAACTAAAGCCGCAGGACCAGCTATGACATGACTCTGCATTTCTTAGCAAGCTGAGTCAAGACTTCATGAAATAAGGTAAAGCGCAATCTCCAAAGCAGGTGGGGTGTTTTTGTGCAGTGCTGCTTGTTTCAGCGTATTTTCACTTGCTCTCCATATCATGATTTCTCTAGTTCATTCATTCTCCTCTTCCTCGCCTTTCTTTTTCTCCCCTCTCACCTCAACAGTGTCTTCTCATCCTCAGATAAAACACAGTCAGCAAAGGGGCATCTGGGAGCTTGTGGGAAAACCAGCCCTCATCTTTCATCTTCCCATCCTGTTCTTAAAGCCCTGTTCTTCCCCTCTCCTGTCTCTCTCCCCCCTCCTCCTCCTCCTCCAACCCTTCTCTCTTTCCCCTAGCCACTTTCTCTCCATCTTTCTCTCTCTCTTTCTCTCTCCCACCAACTATCTCTAGGATTATCGATTTAGCGTAGGCTGTGATTGAGTCTCACTGGGTGTAATGCAGGCCCTAAGGTGTCTTCTGAATGGAGAGCATCATGAGTTATGGACTAACTATAGTCACTCATCCACAACACCTGAATCACAGGCAGACACGGTATCCACACACACACACACACACACACACACACACACACATACACACACAAACTGCTTTCCACAATACAAACCAGCCGTTGTGTGCAAAAACAAGGACGCACACATTGCTGAAACCTATAATTGCTGACACACACACACACACACACACAGACAGACAGCTGATCTGTCGCTCATTGTCTACAAAACTTAATTTCAACTGACTGAAAGGTGTCATTTTATAACCTATTGCGCTTTTGCTCATTTGCATTCAGATCAAATTGCATACAGCCGTGACCTCTGACATTCTTCTCTCATTTCTATTGCAATGAAGAAGAAGAAGAAAATCACACATTCTTTTATAGAATATCACATCCATGATTCAACACCACCAATCGACCAAAGATGTGTGTGGTGTACAAATGAATCTGCAAGACAACAGGCTCACGATTATGCCAGTGGTATAAAATAAAGCTTTACTCACCATTAGAACAGGGGAAGACGACACGTTGGTGCTGAACGCTCTTAGGATAAGATCCTTTCCGTCATTAGTGCACTTTGTTGCAGGCGCGTTTTCTCTTGCAGCTCAGCAGCAGCAACAGGCCGTTCATGTGTGAGACACTGGTTCATCCATGTTCTGTAATCTACAATCATCTACAGTGTGAAGTAAATTACAGTACTGTAAGTACATTTACTCAAGAACTGCACTGAAGTATCATTTTAAGGTATTTCACGTTCCATTTTACGCTACTTTATTCTGTATTACAACTCAAGTGTCACATGGTTACTGCTTACATCAGATTCAAATGTTCATCCAAGACATACAATGAGCTTATAAAGAGGATAAAGAACAGCATTCAAGACCAGATGAACTACGAGAGACCGCAGACACCGGAGCTCTATGAGACATGGAGACCATTTCACAGTTCCAAATGGCTCCGACTTTATATCCTATTTTTATAGGTTCCTTGTTGCAGTGCATGTGAATGACATCAGCACTGCCCTATAAAGTTGGTTAATAGTACAGTAGCTCCAACTAAACCAGTAACATCTGTCAGATATAATAATCCAATACAAACGACACCACACTATAACACAAATTGTAAAAACGTCAGCCTGCACCTGTGTGAGGGAGTTTCCTTTCTTCTCTCTGTTATTGATTGCTTTCCTTTACGAGTTCACTTTGGGTCGGCGTTGGGACACTGTAGTGTTATGATGTTGTTACTGTTGCCTGACGTCTTATGGACCAAACAAATAGTCAATTATCGAGAAAATAATCGAAAAAATGAATCGAGAATGAAAATGATTAGTCGCAGCTCTAATATTTTGTTGATAATACTGCTACTTTTACTCAGAACAATTTTGAATTCACAACATTGACTGATAAAAAGGTATGTCAGCTGTATTGGTAGTTTTAAGCAATGAGATCTAAGATCTAAGATATAAATAATAACTAATATCATAGGCCGTTGATGTGTAGGCATACTGCACAAATGCACTGAGCAGTGGCTGATTTCTATCAACGAACTCGGCTAATTTCACTCACTTGTTGTTGCACTCAACTCGACCCACACTGTTTCCTGCTGCTGTCTCAGCGGACACTTCCTGTTACATTAATAACACCTGTGAGTGTGTGCGTGTTCCGTTCCGTTGGGTTCGTTTGTTTGTTTGTTTAAATACCGTTACATGTGATTATTTAGTATTTTTAGTTTACATGATGTTTAATTCACGTTACATTTCTTTTGATGTTTTCCTGTTTGTCGGTGTGTTGAGACGATGTTTCTGCTTGTTTGTTTTGCTGGGCTCATTTTATTGCAACTAAGCATAAATGCAGTCTATCTATTGACCATACACATGAAACCACAACACTTGTGGGAACACTCAAGCTGTGAAATAATCAGGAGTGGGACGGTTCATTCCACTTAAGTAGAATAATCATTTAAGAACAAGCTTACTCAGTCTCTACCTAAAGCACAGATGTTCCCTGCTAATTGGTGGACAGATTTTCTTTCAATAAATGCTTTCTCACAAATTGGAATATATCTGAAGTTTAAAAGGAACATTCACGTTGTATTTCCTCTTGAATGTGCAGCGCTTTGTCAAAGACGTGCTGTTGTTATGTGTCACAACTAAGTAGTCAATGTCTCGATGCATTGGGCCCCAAATTCTCTGAGAAGACATGAGGGCCTGCAGGAGCTGACCTCTGAGAGCGAAATTGTAATTACAAGATGACAATACAACAGTGACAGTGATAGACGTATGTTACTGTGAACGAATCAGTTTGCACAGAAAATAATTTCACTGCAAATAGAGTACACAAAAAGAATACGCCGAAAATGTTATGGCTATCAATGATAGCATGAATTGAATAGGATGTACCTGAATACGCAGAATTGATTTCAGGGCAGTTTGACTTGACTTCTTCACACAAGATACCGAACTACCAGAGACACATATATTATTGATGATACTTGGGAGCCTATAATAGGTGTGTATAATTGATTAAACGGCATTTATTTCAGCATATCATATGTGCGGCTGATGTCTCCAAATGTATGCTTGCTTTTATCGACGCATTAACCCTCCCTTCCTCCTCAAGCGTCCTCCGTGCCCCAAAAACAAGGCTCTCATTGTAATTCGCAAATCCTATTATGGTTGGCCCCAGTGCTTCGCAAATAAATAATGGTAATGATGATGATCCCTCATCTTGTCACTGGGGCTCTCCCTTGGGGCTTCTCGGTGCAGGTGGAGGGATCCTCTCCTAATTGGTTCCAACCCTGCAGTCTTCTCTCCAGCCTTCCTCCCTCCCTCCCTCTCTTTTCACTCTCTTTCTCTGGGCCTCAGAACTCAGACAGTTTCCATCCCTACCTGTCTGACTAGGCCACAACTCTGACCCCTGCCCTTCACTGAGCCTGTCTCTCCAACCATCACCACACCTCATTACAGGAACGGAGACAATCTTACAAATCAGACTCGATAATTGAATTTTTCCGTCTTAATGAAAAAAAAAGGATTGAAATAAAAGGGGTATTCTACAACAGTTCTTAAAATAATCCTGTCAAGGTTTTAATTTAACGCTTCAGAGGTTCTGTCAGGAAATATGGGATTTAATAAACATTCACGCTATTCCACGCACACTTACACCTGCGTGTCACATAAACAGAGACAGACAGAGAGTTAAACAAAAAAAACATGAACTGTGTGAAAGGCCTAATATGTTGTTTTGTGGCTTTGAGGACTGGGAGAAGAAGCAGCGTTAGCAATGGCCCGTGGAAGAGACTTTCTAAAACATTCTTCTAAAATCAATACCTCCTCTGCTTGGCAAAGAGGATCTCTAATATAGTTTTATGTTATTATTTTCCCTCACACATTGCTACATTTCTCAGCGGCCGGCGGAGGGGAAGATGGATTTTCTCTTCGACTGGATGCTAAATGCGATTGTGAATGTGGTGGGTCAATGAGATGGTGCAGAGCCTGTACTCTTAAAAAGGGGATGCGTCACATTCTGCACATCCATAACTGCAGTTTTGGCACTTCACAAAGTTGTACTACTTTTCAACGCCGTATGTATCATGATGGGCGACCATGTGTTGCAAATAACATGTCATACATTCCGGACGATTTCTGATACGCTTGGTGAGTAACAAGCTGTTTGCCTCAAACTGCAGCCATGGGTGTGATCCTTAACTCAGTACGCATCCAGTTTTTATGGAGAGGATTGTGGAGCTTTTAACTGTAATTTGATCACTTAATACAGACCATTGATACTGATGACAGCATATTAAATGTATGCATTTAATTTCATGGGCAGAAACTCACAAAAAACACACTGGAAATATGGGTTCTAGGCACGCGGCTATTTAAAACCTCATAACCATAAAAAACCGATGTCTTCCCTTTTGAAAGCCTGCGGTCCTTTGGCCTGGACAAACACAACTCTTATTCTCAATAAACACACACTGGGTCCCTGTGGTGTGTGAAGTTGGGTCAGTGAGAATTGAAGCTCTATATCCGGTGCAACAGGGACCTCTGTTGGGTAAGATCACCATTGCATGTTAACTGGGTCTCAGTACAACACATTGTCATTCAGTATGTAATGTGTTTGTTGCAATATGTTTTGGTTTTACACATGAAAATTCGGCTTTTACCGCCAATTTCGATTTAGAGTATCCTTTTTACTATAATCTTTATTGCACCTTCCTGGTTTTAAAAGTACCGGAAATACACAATGTATACTTATTGCACTTGGCACTGTACAGTGGAACATTGTTGAAAATATGAATGTATTGTTTGATATCCTGAAATATTACTGATTGTTGTGGAAATCTGTCTCTGAAGAAACATTTTAAACACTTGGTATTCAAAACTAAAATGTTAAATCTAAATCTGAATGTCTTTCTACAACATGATCCTGTCTTATAGGGCTTATGGACATCTTCCTTGTTTTTCTTAATAGACATTAATCTTTCGTACAGTGAAAACTGATCTTTACAGAGAATGTTTTGACGTTCATCTTTTCTACAGAAGATTAAATAATGTCAACTTCAAGCTCCAGTTTCCATGGCAATGGAGCAAACTCAATTTAGTCTTGAGGACCATGTGATTTGTCAACAGTAAATGTTGTTCTATGTTATAGATCAGTTTTCTTTCCAATATCCTATGTGTTGTGTCCTTTGTCTGATTTTAACCTGAGCGAAGATATAAAACTTGACCTGCAGTTGGACTAAGTTCGGCTCTTCATATGGTTTCCACAATAAAAATGAAATTCTCTTCAATTGAACAGATTCATTGCCACAGCATCGTGCTGTTGACCCTCTCCATGTCCTCGCCCTCTCACCAGTGCACTCGCATATACAGACACACACACACTTATAAAATCATCCACCCACTCAAATCCACAAACATTTTGGCAACCCGCCTCCATCCTGCCCGTCTGGAGTGGCAGGGTCAGGGGGTCGGGGATGACAACATGGCAGCTGTGATGTCTTCCAACGCAGTCCCTCGGTCCAGAGCGGCATGACGCGGAGGCTGTTTCCCAGAAGGAAGTGACCCGTGTCTGAAGGGGTGCTCTGTTGTCCAATCGGAGGACCGCTGAAGCCTGGCAGCGCTACCTGCTCGGGCCACGCTGCTCTCCTTTTCCTCTGACAGACAACAGAGGAGGAAGGAGGCGTGACCAGGCAGCTCATCATCTGCATCCAAACGTGGCTGCTGAGAGAGTGAGGGAGAGCAAGACACAAACGGAAGCAGAGAGGTAATCTAACCTAGAATAAAGAACAGAGCAAAAGGAAATTAATGAAATGGTGTATTAACAACAATCAGAAGGCCAGATGAAAACGTAAAAACCAGATGTATAAAGATGTCTGTCTGTGTCCTGTTATTCCGGCCTGTCACTAGTGGAATGTCTCTACAGACCTACAGATGCCATTCCCTGCATACCTGACCTCGTAGCCGTCCCTTTACATGGCAAAACATCCCCAGTGTCTCCTTTGGATAATTACACTGCACTCAGGGCAGCTACAGAAAATAGCTCTGCATCTTCTTGAAGTCCTGGAAATGCCTCTGCCTCATTTGAATCTATCATTGTGTATTCCCCGACAGGAAATGAAAAGCATTCTTCTTTATTTCCAGTCATGAATGACTCCGATGACTTACCGACAACATATTTAGCACCGATCCACCTCTTTTTACACTCCTTTTACACACACACACACACACGTCATGAGGATAAGTTTGATCATATCAAACCTGGGAAAAGTGTATGGGAGCTACTGTACATAAAATGCCAAAAAATAGAAGCAGTAAATGCGACCTGTGTGCTTGTACAGTCTTGTTGAGGCTTAACACTGTTTATCTGCCTGTTTCAACACATGCCTGCACACTGAGTAAATCCACCCCAATCTATTCTGCACACAGGTGACGTTTACAGACAAACGCCAAAAACATATTGAAATCAAGAACACACATGTCAGCAAGCAGCAAGGGATGAAACTGGGAAGGAGGCTGGCCCAGAGTTTGGTGCCTCCTCAGATCTCCGGCAGCAGGTGGGCGGAGAAGAAGCCGAGCTGTCCCGTGCTGACCGTCAGGTAGCCGTCGACCTCCTCACCCTTCTTCACTACAGTCTGAGGACACGCACGACAAACACCCTTAGACTGGGAAAATGAAAAATGTCTTCCACAAGTGTAGGCTGGTTGTTTTCCTTGATGCTTGACTGCACAAAAGTGTTTGCAATTCAACAATCGAGAATGTACAGGGACCAATTTCTAAAAGCAGAACAAGTCTCAATGGCAAGTGATGAATAGAAATTTGCATGTAAAACATGTTTGGAGACTGTAAGAAGAATTTTGTCTCTGCAGAGGTGCAAAAAATAGAGCAATTTGTAAAATCTCACCGACTAATCGTGAAAAGGATTTGACCCTAACAGCTATATGTAGATTACGTGTCGCTCAAAATCTGAACAGATTTGGAAGTGTGAACAAAATCCAGATGAAGTACTTTCAAATTGTGAATTTGTCCCTGATTTGTTAACGCTACTATGCGTAGAAGTGGAAAACGACCCACTTTGGCACCACATTACACGATGAAGACACTGTAGCAGATCGCAATGCATGCAGCTGACTAGTTTCCATGTCTTCATAAGAGCAACAGGAATTTTAAAGTTGGTCCTCGAGTTAATTTATGGCAGCTGTGAGGTTAGTGACTGAACAGAAGTCAGTGGCACTGCAACATCTGTCTCCTCATGTCAACATGACGCACATGATGGCTGTATTTAGGTGAGTAACTACACCATGTTTAATTCATTGAACAGGAAAGCACCCTGGGTTTTTCATTCAATTCACTTTTTGAAACCCCCGGTGGAAAGAATTGCATAATTACTTTTTGTTATTTTCCTCCTCTGGATCAGTGTTTAATAACTGTTGGCATGCTGTTAAGCATGCCATTTCAAACAATGGATTTCAAACAAAGAAACAACTCAACCTCATCAAACTTGTGCTGGAACTCTTCTCTGGCTAAAGGAGGACAGCCAGCGAGCGCGCGCGCGCGCACACACACACACACACAAGCTTGTTCATCAAGCTCGATTCATTTCAACAACATTGTGCTGAATCAAAAGCCCAACGTTTCCACTTGTGTCTTCTTCAGGGGCCGAGCAAGAACTCGAAGTAAATTACAAACCACTTTTTATACATTTCCAAAAACATGTTAATGGCGCCATCTTGTGGTTGAAATAAAATAATACAAGTTGTATCCAAACTAAACAGTAACAGTTGAACTTAAACACAAAGTGCTGATCTCCATGAAAACGTTAACTCTGAAACAGCTTATGAAGTTTTGATGATTATTCATAACTTCATCACCACTGTCATACATCTTAAATGTAGGGGAACACAATATGGTTCAAAATAAAAGGCGTATTTGTAGGTTTACTGATTATTTTCATATCACCAGCTTTTATTATAATAAAAGCCTCAAGATTTGTAAAGGCAAGTGCAAACGATATTTTACCAAACCTCATGAAATAATATGTAGACAAGATGAATACAAAATCATGTCGGCTTCAATTTAAGTCTGAACAGAGCTTTGGGTGGATGTTTTGTCTTTACTAAAGACAAATACGGAATGAAGTGTGATAGAATGAAAGCAGCATGTGTAGGCCTACATCTATTAAATACGGTCTCACCAATAAACTACATTTCAATTAAAAGTTTCTTCACTCAATTAAAACCATTGTGATGAATCAGAAGTTCACTATGATATCAGTCTGAGTGAAAAGCAGCAGAACATCACATGGAAGTTACGAGCTCCTTAAAATCGGCCTCTTCTTTGATCTCTTTTCTTACGAGTTGTTAAATCAACTTCAGCCGGTATTTAATTATTATATTCATTTGACGTCAGAGACGATTATTTAATTTCTTCATATTGTGGCGAACAGACCAAAGCGTTGCCTTGAATTTGTCATTTAATATTTCTGTCAGACCAAAGAAAATCAAACCCAACACACAGAGCTGCTCCCCATAAACACATTGTATGAAGACAATGCTATATTTCAGACAGTACATGAAGGCTGTCTGGCCCCATTTGTTTATCTGTTGTTTACCAGGATGTCTCAAAAACAACATAACACACTTCATCGACATCTGGTGGAAAGTTGGTCCATGAACAAGAGAACAAATGGTTTTTGATGGGAGAGCACCACCATGAGGACTTTTATAAAACACTTCCTGTTTTGGCTGAGAACTCGTGAAACACGAGGTCTCAAACCAAACCTAGTTATTCCTGGATTCCTTCATCAATAATGAATCTGCCCAAAACAGAGTTTCTGCCATTTTAAATGGTCAACATTGTATCAGCTGTGTCTTTAATTCACCAGGAAGATGAACGTTGAATCACTTTATGCTCAGTAACATTTACAACTGCAGAATGTATGAATTATTATCATAATTCATGAAAAATAAAGACTTGCCATGTCTCTGATCTTCGTGACTTGTTCTTTGGTCTCACACTTCATTCAGAGCCATTAAAATCTGTTCATAAGTCCTCATAAGTGTGTTCTAGTATAGCTTTCATTATACAATAGCTACTAACCTCATGCAGTGCCGTCACTTCACTTAAAACTCTCAAAGTTATGCTGGAACGTGTTGTTGATGTTTGTGTTTGTATATATAAATGATAATTGTTTGTTATTTGACCGGTCACTTCAGTCTCGGGTGGTGATTTCCGGAACCTAAGTTGAGAGAGAAGCCACCGTCAGCAGTCAGCCAACCTCTGTCTTCTACCGTCTCTCAGGTCAATCCACATGAACCAGATGTTGAACCGTTCTGGAGTTAATGAACCAGATTTCATAAAGCAGCTCCTCCTGACTTCTGTCTGTTCCTGTATTAAAGCTCGTAAGGGCCGACACTGAACCAATGCATGCTAAAATATTGCTGCAACTAACTTGCTCACTCCGGTCTGATTCCAATTCAATAGTAGCCTATACACATTACAGCAATGAGCTGTTCTCTTGTAAATATGCATATAATACATATATGGTTTCAACTAGATGCTGAGTTTCTTTCCTGTAAACAAAAGAGAAGGATCTCCTCAGGTTTGCTCCTTTAATTGAGGGTCCCGACTGATGATTGGCCAGCTGGAAGTCTGTGGGAACCAATGAGCAGCATGACTGGACCTCATCTCGTTAGCAGCTGGAGAGAAAACGGGGGCGGCAGCGAGAAAGCGACGCAGGAGGAAAGAAACACACACATCCACCAGACATTGATAAACCATTTTAGTTGGTGTTCTGGTGCTTCCGACCGTACCACATGATCGTTATCAGCAGACTAGTTTATCTCATTTTAATAGAAAATCGCATCTGCTGATAAAAATCACTTATGATTAAAAGCCACAGAACAGACAATTAACTTGAGATTGTTATTTTCAACTGCTGTTTCTAAGGTCAAACATCCACTTAAAACCTTATCATTCTGACACTTAAGTTATTCTCAGAGCAACGCAAATATTTACTCGACTGTGGACTCAGCAGTTTTACTATTAGCAGTTAATGTGTGGGCAGCTGTGGCTCAGAGAGTCGTCTATGAATTCTATTCTGTGGTTCGATCACTGGCTCCTCCAGTCCCTACACAGACACACACACTTCAGAGTCAGCTACAATAAAGTCAAACTGTGAACCACATGACACAGCAGATGTTTTGATAGATTTTTTTCTGGACTTTTATATTTTTAAAAACAAACAAAAAATAACAGATTAAATAAAATTTACAGTAGACATATGCAATCATTGTGCACTTTAACTACTTCTTCTGATACGTTCTGCACAGCTGTCAACAAAAACCGCAAACACAATGGAGCGTCGGGGGGGACAGTTTAGGGAGAGAGGAGAAGACCAAAGAAGTGAGGTAGAGGGCAGTAAGGAGGAAACAAATCGAGGAAAGAGGAGAGGGGGATGAAGAGGGAAGGAGTAAAGGATAGAGGACCTACACTTTTTCACTCGGGGGGGGGGGGAAAGAAAGAAAAAAAAAAATCACTGAATATATAGTTTTCTTTTAATCCTTACATCACTTAAATAAATATATTGAATCCCAAAAAAAAAAAAGAAAAACACTTCTGAGAAAAAAAACCAAACAAACAGTGCAATACAGAAACCCACAACAGCAGTAAGGCAAAGAGAAAGCAGGAGTGGAGAGAGAGTAAATGAGAGGGACAGAGGAGCAGAGAAAGATAGCAGGCCGTATGAGACATGGCAAGAAAGGAGAGCTGAGCGAGTGCGCAACTGTGCGTCTGAAAATGTATAAATATGTGAGCTCACGAGACGAGTTGGGGAAGGAGAGAAAGCGTTGGCAGGAAGAGGAGGAAGAGGAGGGAGGGTTGGAGAGCAGAGGGGAGGAAAAGGTCCGGCTGAGGTCGACTGTGCAGTGTGTTTCTGTTATGTGCTATGTGACCCTGTTGCCTGCGCTTGTGTGTCTCTCTCTGTGTGTGTGTGTGTGTGTGTGTGTGTGCGTGTCATTTCATGTGTTTTTGTATAATGGCAGCATGCATTCCACGGCATCAGTGAAACACATGCTCGTGTGTGCTCTTCTGCTATATAAATACAAAACAAAAACAATGAATAAAAACAAAAACAAAATCATTTCTGCAACCAAACACCTCAGAATTCACACCGTCTTTCCTTTTATACATTTGACACATTTAACGCAAGTATTTTTTCTTTTTTGTTTGTTTTTGATTTTAGATTTTAAATTATACACTAAGAGCAGTCCCCCCTCCTTTTCTACCACTCCACCAAGAGTCTCTCTTTCGCTTCCTTGCTTTCCTCCCCCTCTCTTCTCCTTTCACTGAGAACTGGCTCTCTCCAGCACGCGCAGGTCATAGTTGTTTTTGGCGGCCCTCAGTTTGAAGAGGCTGGCCCCGCTGTTGTTAAGTTTGAAGGAAGCACTCTGGGCGGCCATGGTGCTGGGGAACACTGCCACAACCGTGTAGAGGTGAGCCGGGTCGCCGCAGTCGCCCTTCGCTCCCATGCCGGCCACGAGCCCGCCGGCGGCTCCCGGCCCGGCGAGCCCCGCACCGGGACAGGGGCCACAGCCTCCTCCTCGGCCTCCCTGGGGCTCCTTCAGCCACTGGATCTTGGCACCGCACATCGACAGCTGGTTGATGAGCTTTTCGGCCTCTGGACGTGAAATGCCCTCTGGCAGGTCCGTTACCTCGAGTACTCGACTCACCACTGGACAAAGAGAAGAGGAGGAGAGCCAAAGAGAGAAGATGTTAGCGGCCTTGATTGCTCAGGAAGTGTCTTTGTAGACTTCAAGCACCTGCTCCAGAGACACGCTGTGTGTGCGTTTGCTCGCCTGTGTCGGCTGAAGACGTTTAGCTTCGGGCAATCATGGTTCGCCCAGCTCCAATGATACTTCAGTTAAATTTGCCACGGCTGTTGAACTACACTTGCATGCAGTGCTGAGAGCGCGTGTCAGTGTAGTTTCAACAACTCGAGGTATACTTAATGGAGTTTGTGAGGAAAGAAATACAGGAAAATCAGCAATAAGGCCGATATAATCTATACACACACAGAACCGCCCTCCAATATCTACTTTTCAAGGGCTCAGATGAGTTCATCTCCTCATCACATTCTTTAAAAGTGAAAGATCACATGTTGAGGGTAACTATACCTGCAGGCAGAATGTAATAACGGGGGCGGATGATATTCTGGTTCTGTGATGACGCATCTCCGACTTACCTACATCAGTCGTGCCGAGATCTGTCGATGCAGATTTGAGTGTTTGTTTTTTCCCCCGTGCCCCGTGCTTCATCACTCCTTGGCCCTGAACGCATTATAACACAGATATTACGAGTTTAGTACAGTTCCACAACAAGACACTAGATGGCGATAGAAAGCAATCAATCAACCTGGTCTTTGGTAACTGGATGCTCAAACAGTTGCAGGAAAGATGATGACCACCTCAAAGTGTTTTATGGCCTCCATTTTAAATGTATGGAGCTGTTTTACCTTTTGGTTACACAAAATGCTGCAGAGACAGAATTCACACAATTTCCACAGCCAACAGTTTATGACTTAAGAAAGTTGTGGCTGTTCCCAAACTTTTATTTTCTTTATTCATCTTCATTCACAGACCCAAGATACTTTGTGGTGACTAGTTGGTCACATTTCAATCACCCGTAAACAACAAAAGAAAACAAATGCACATTATAGATTGTCTTCTGTTCTTACATAAACATAAATGTCATTGATCCTCTTTAGGAGTGACCGCTTCAGGGCCTTTAAAATCAAACCTAAAGAACTCAGAAAACAAAGTTATGTACCTGGTGGTGTATTTAATTAAGTTGTTAGTGTGGAATTCAAGCCAGAAATAAACTGAATTACAGAAACAATACATGCTCGAGATGTCTTGTCAATAAGAGCAGGTTCAATTATCAGAGACTGTTAGCTTCTTAAGGCATATTGGCCAACTAGAAGGCTTGTTTAAAAGAATATCATGACCTGTCAATATCACAGCCTTAACATGTTAAGAGTACTTGAATCACATTGGTACAAAGTCTTGCCAGCACTGACCTGATGGGAGCTGTAGGAGGACTGGCCATGCATTAGTGGAGGACACAGGCTGTACTGCAGAGGTTGCCCCAACAGAGAGTAGCGCCCGTCACCTTCACAATAACAACAACTCACAGTTAAAATCATCAATCCTGAACATACTTCAAAGTAGAGTTGCATTGCCTCAGTAACAAAAGGTCAGGTGCACCATATTACCACACATTGTGAAGAATGTAAATACACTTACAGAGATCAGTCAACAAGCAGAAGGATGAAGGCTTTAATGGAACTTACATTTCACATTCAAGATTCTCTTTCAACACAACTTGTCGAGTAAAAAGAAAATAACTGCTAATAAGCATCCAAAGCCTGAGAAGCGGTTCAGTGGGCCTAATGTAGCTCTTACCTACAGTATTGCCTCATTATGTGTGCCATGGTGATCTCACGTGGATTGCAGACTGATGCAAGACTGTCTGTATGTGTAATCATGTGTTCCAAACAGTGGGTCTGTTTATCAGTAAAGGTATTGTGGCTCTGTGTGTCAACATCGGACAGAGGACAGGGATGAGGTGAAGCCATGTGTGGCTATTGGCTCAGGGCCAAAAGCCACCTGACCACGTGGAGGAGTCTGATCAGGGGTTCGAGCACACAGGCAAATAAACGTGAACTACTGTTCCTGCTGTGAACTAAAAACCTGAAACAACCTGGTTGATATTTGTGTAGCTGTGGCCACATGTATATGAGCTTCCATGCCTCGTGTTCATGCGTACCTTGAGCGGGTCCTCCTGGCCGGGGGAACTGGGAGATGAGGGGCAACGGTCCCAGGCCCGGACAGACGCTGCTGACGCTGCCGGAGGGAGACTGGGTGGGAGACTGAGTGGGGGAGGTCAGGGGACTCGTCAGCTGAGTACTGGCCTGGACACAAAGAGAAGAGGGAAAAATATGAAATTGTGTGACACACACCGGTCACGTCAGTGTCAGTCCTCCTGTTGGCCACTAGGGGGCTGCTAATGAACGAATCCTTGAAGACCAATGACTGGATTTGTAAGTTACAGTCTGGATTCATGAGATCCTTCACATTTATTTAAAATAACGCCTCCCTTCATGTGCATTCGTGTGTACCTGTGGAGTGTTGTCCGGTTTGTACAGCTCCCCTGGCTTGCTGGGCCTCTGCTCTATGCTGTAGTACTTGCATGGGTTCCACTGGACCAGAGGAGTGTTCTGGGAAGGCTGTGGGCCATTGGGGACACTGAGCTGCATGACCATCACCCCGGGCCCAGGAGTCGGTACTCCTGAGAGAGAGCACACAGATAAACAGGTCATTTAATTAGAGATAATTGAGACTTTTTATAGGCAAGTACTAGCCGATCGGCATCTAGTGTAGGTAATACACACAGACTATCTCATACAACCCCACTAAAAACAATCTCAACTATCCCTTTAAGAAATCAAATGTCAGAATATCAACCACATTCATTATTCTAATCAATAAGATGCTGACTTTTTGTTAAATTGAAGAAGCCCCAAAGCTTTGGCCAATTGTTGAATTTAGTCTCAGGTTTGAAAACAGAGCCTGAAATATAACTTTTAAAGCAAATTACCAACATAAAGCAGTCTGAGAAACTGACTAAACATACAGAGTAAAGGACACAAACTAGAGCAGAGGTTGAAAGGATGAAGTGACCATGATCACATCAACATTTGCTTAAGGCCAAACGGCAGCACAAGGTCTTCCTGACGTGTAGGTTCTCTCTGATTTCTTCAAACATTCCCTTGTTATGGACATCGATTCACGTGCTCACCGTGTGAACCCTGTGTACCTTCGTCTGAACCTTACCCTGGATACCTTTCACCTGATTCTGTTGCACACTGGATACCACGCAAAATACTCCAGGCATTCCCTTTGGTAGAATAATGCTCACAAATAAGATAAAATGAATTAAAGCTAAATAAAATCGTTTTCAAAAAGGCTGAAATCATTTTTCATCAGTTAGTCATAAAAAGTTTTTCTAATGGCCACTTTGCTGCTTCTTGACACTGAGTCTCACCTGAATATTGCTGCTGCAACTGTTGAGGGTTGCAAGGGGCCGGCGACTGTGTGATCTGATACTGCTCAGAGCTGGGGGGCTGCATGTAACCTACTGCCGGGCTGCAGGGTTAGACACAGAGGAGGAGAAATAAATGCATGGGGAGAGGTAACACACACTCATACAGGAGGATAGAGGCCCACATAATGAATAAAGTCCCGAATACCAAGGTGTTAAGTTTGTTTTGCGGTCATTTGTAAGTACATCACATCTGTACACGGCTCTGCTAAAACACACAAGATATTTGCTGACAGTTACGGTGGCGATCTGAAATGGTTGGACACTACTGCCAACTCATTAGTGCGCATGTCATGTATTCAGACATACCTTGTGCTGTTCTGCTGTGTGGGTGTAATAACACTGTAGTAGACAGGCATGGGCCCCTGGACAGACTGGCTGACTGGAACCATCACCTGCTGCTGGTACTGCTGCTGCACCACCTGCTGATTTTCATTTCCCACTGGAACCTGGAAAACACAGAAAGACTACTTGTCAAATACTGTTGACCAATATCAGTAGTCAAAGTAAAAGATTATTCAGAACATCATCATCCGTATTCCAAGTATACACAAGACAAATCCAGCTGCTGACGGGAATATGGGGAGAATAATGCCGACCATACACATATTATCAAAACAACACAAATCCACTGGTCAGATATTTTACACATTAAAGAACAGAACGGCGTACCTAGAGAAACACGCTCGTGGAAACATGTCCCAAAAGCCCACAAAAAGAGCAATTCTATCTTTTACTGGATCAAGATGAATGGCCATTCAGCTTCGTCTGACTCTCCAACATGAACTGTTGCTTTACATGAGCACCAGATGGAGCCATTTAGCTTAAGATCAGCCACATGCATGTGGACACTGGTGGGGCTGAAATATTCAGCACACCAGGCAAGGCTCATTTTCTTACAGATAACAATAAAACGGTTTGTCTGTACCCTTTTATTAATGTTGTCCTAAAGCCGATTGAAAACCGTTGCTACCTGATATGATGGCATCTGTGGGTACTGAACCATTATGCTTTGCATTTGTCCTCCCATGCCGGCCCTCTGGGAATTAAGCAGACCAGGGTTTTGGGGCTGCTGCACACCCATCATACCCTGGTAGCTCGGCTGCTGGCTGGGCATCATCGTCTGGAGACCTGATGACAACAGACAAACAGTTAGAGGAGAGAAACTAGAGCAGTGTGATGAAGGAAGGGTCCAGTACAAGAGAAGACAATAAGAGCCGACAGGTAGTTGGGCCTTTGCCTTTGAGGGAAAAACCATAAGAGTTGACTTCAAAAAACAGATTTTCAGCAGCTTTTTGTAATTGTTTTCAACCAGAGTGAAGCGTTTTTTAGACACCATAAAAGAACAGCACAGGACACTACATGACAACACCTTGACACGCCACGCTGACACGCTGGCTGACACGTTGAATGACACGGTTACAAACTGTTAGCTTCCCGTCCACACACCTGATTCTCATCACCAGGCACTTACCTATATGCACTTTAATGTCAATGTGACACCCAGTGTTCAATGTCAGAACTGCATGTGTACCCACCCCGTGCTCCCTCAAAGACAAAAGAAAACTACAAAACCACATTCTGGCTCCAACATATATCTATAGCACTTTATTTTGATAAAAACAATAGTTTCAATACCCAGAAGTAATTGAAGAGGAACTCAGAAGCCAAACACACTTCATACCAATTCAGCATGTTAAATGGAAATCTTCACATCGATTGATGGAAAGTCACACTGACTGAAACTGACATGATGGATTTGAGTAATCAGTTGCTGTACAAACACACAGACAACCCGTCCTTGACAGACCCCAAATGAAAGACTGAGGGATAGAGCTTTCACGGTTTTCCCTGAAAAAGGGAAAAAGCTCTATTTTGGTCCGAGCATGTTTGACTTGGCAGAACAACACGGGGACGAGGTCGTTTACGATCAACCTTTTACCTGGAAGACTTCAAACTGAGAATGATTTAGCAGTTTTTAGCTGAGGTAACAACATACTACAGTTACAAAACCAAGTGGACTGTATCTGTGTATTAACTCGTTCTGGACACAGTTTGGATGGTGCTCCTAATAAGTTAAAAAAAGTTATGGTCATAGCGCTATTCTGATTTCTTGTGACAACATTCTCAATATAAATATGCAACACTAAATACAGAGTGTGTGTAATAATTAATGACTTTAAACAAAAAAACACACAGGAAACACTGTTATTATAAGTATTTATGTAGTTATCAGTTAATTACAGTACTGACCTGACTGCTGTGCGGGCTGAGGCATGGGTTGTGTGCGCTGGGCAGGATAAGACACCTGGTGGGACATGGGCTGGGGCACACGGTACTGCTGGCCAGAGCTGGGATACTGACCAGGAGGATAGTAGGACACCTGTATCTGAAGAGAAGCAACAACACAAATACTTAGAGATGAATAAATACACAAAGATGACACAAGAATAATTGCTCTGTGTGTGTTCAACTCTGTTCACACACTGAGACAATACCAGGGGCCACCCTCCTATATTCTCATGGTATTGAAAACACATCATTACTTTTTTATGCATTATCGGCAATTGTCAATTGCCGATAATGACACATATTTAGACACATTACACCTGCAATGACTCACTTATTGGCCACATGGGGGCAGCAGAAACAAGCTCTGAGAACACCACTGACATGTGATGCCCTTCTGAGTTGATATAACTTTCTAGCAAACACTTTACTATTTCTACAAAAAGCAGATACGAAGCAACACGAGCATTCGTTTAGAGTCAAGTGCCTATTCTATTCTCTCTTCTTTTACTTTTGTTTTTTTGTCTCCACAAACTATGAATTGCTTCAGCTGCTAATTGCTCCACTATGTTCACTAGCTGGTCACCAGCTGTGTATGTCTGGCGTTTGGTGCAGGACAGGTAGTTAGCCCAGTAAACAGCCTCCTGCTGTAGCCAAAAATGAGTCAACAGTCAACATACAAGATTGTTGACAGTGATTCAAAACATTTAAGTATTGGACCGGAAAACCCCAAAAAATGACTTGAAAGTTACTATACAGCTTCGTTGAGCCACTTTATAAGAACAAGCAACGGCTTGCACATAAGAAGTCATGTGATCCATTGTTGATCAAATATTGATTATATCAGATTCAAGACTATTCCTAGAGAACTCAATTCTATGCTCCTTGTCAGTGTTCAACACATCAACTGTGATTTTGCACAAAAGAATGTTTAACATCAAGCAGCGGACGATGTGCAACAGTTACAGAGGTCCAAGTATCCAACGTTGAAGCTTGAACAGCTCTCAGCTTACACAACTGGGCTGAATGTAGCATAGAGTTTCCAAACAAGAGGATAAAAAGGCGCCGTCTATATAGATCAGAGCTTGGAACTACTAAATAAAAGCGCAGAAAATAAGAGCCATTAAAAAGAAAATGAATTGATAGAAATTACTTCCTTGTGGTTGTATGCCCTCGTAACATACAACTACTGGTTTGCAGAGCTGTTGGAGTACTTTAAAATGTGCTCCTGATTCCAGCAGATGTTCTACTCTCCATCACATCTACTGTGGATGAAGTCAGGCCCTGTGATGGTGTACTTCATTATTGTTGGGAGGCTCTAATTGGCAAGCTGCTTTAAGGAGATAATAGTGACCCCCAGATTGCCTTCATATGAACACAACGCTATAACCAATTTAAAAAAAGTAATTTAGTCACTTCCGCTATTAAAAACGCTACTAAACAGACTATGTTCCTTTACTACCA
Source organism: Melanostigma gelatinosum (assembly GCF_949748355.1). Classification (NCBI taxonomy): domain Eukaryota; kingdom Metazoa; phylum Chordata; class Actinopteri; order Perciformes; family Zoarcidae; genus Melanostigma; species Melanostigma gelatinosum. Next base: position 19,194,507 of record NC_136636.1, on the reverse strand, counting down.
AGCCCCAGAGCAACATTACAGGGCCTAATGTCTCCCACAGGGTGTTTAATGGCCAGGTAAATTCAGTCCTCTCTGCTGAAATGAACTCTAATAACATCTTTATGGATTCAAGCAGAAGCCTGAGGGAGGGAAGGAAAAGTGTGAGTGACAGAGAGTGAGAGAACTCATTAATGTCACCGCCTCTGCAATCGGAAGAATGTGACAGGCGAGCTGAGGTGACACGCGGCTCTTTGGGGGAAAGGATCAAACTCCCCCACTGGGTGAACCCTGCTGGAGTCCTCGATTACCAGAAACAATTACTGTTCATATCATCGGTTCTTCCTGGAATCGGGTTTGTCCACAGCAGTAATAAACAAAGTGAAGTGGATATGAATGTCTGTGATTACAATACAAAATACATCACTATTATGAAGATAGTACAAAATATACTCATCATATGTTAAAGCCAATAAAATACTAAATGGGGGGGGGGGGTTTGACACACAAGACAATACCAGAGTGCCATGCAGGTGAGGTCCCACAATTGTAATAAAATATTTCACAGGTATAGTACTATACTGTGTTATAGTACTATCACTTTCTGACAAACACTGCTTCTGGTACTTGAATGACATTCAAACAAAACTTAAAAAGACGTGAGAACTGGATTTGAACCTGCGCCTGATGCCTTTATACATCACAAGCTGTGGAGGAGGACATACCTGTTGAGGTGGAGGGGGCTGCATGTAGCCTTGTGGGGGGGGTGGGGCCTGCATGACGGGTTGGGATGGAGGAGGCGGTGGAGGTGGAGGATGGGGGTGTCCAGTGGCCGGCTGGTAACCAGACGGAGGCGGCATAGGCTGACCCGTGGTAGCCATGATGTATCCGGTCTGGGGAGGGGGGTGCTGGGTCAGCACTGTGGGAGGAGCCTGATACATGGGTGGAGGCTCAGGGTTCTCACTGGAGCTCTGCCGACTCAGCGTCATCTGGGTGAATTGGGGCGCCAGCTCTTCTCCCTGTGAGGAATTGGTATGATGTCATTGGTGGGTTTTGATTATAAACTATAACCACAAGTACCAAATGATTAGTATGAATCTAGATTACACAGTATTTAGTACAACATGTATGATACAATTATCTGCAAATTACACTGTGGTACTAGTAGAGTACTCTGAAACACTAGCAGGCATTGTTGGCCATAAAGTGCATTGCAGCAAGTCAGTGCATGCATCATCTATAAATATAAAGCTGCTGTATAGATGTATCTTTATATAGAAGTCTTGTTAGCTGCTGGTATCTCCAGATCACTTTTCTGATTAGGATGAGAGAGTTACAATTTCAATCATTTTGGGAATTTATGTGGGAAGTGAATACTACCCAATTTAAACAAATTGGGCAAAACAGTATCATTAATAAATTAGAGTCCCTTTTTTGGGAAGCCAATATAAAATTCTGGTGGGACCTAAAACATTTTTGACATCAAAAAGGAAACAAAATGTATTCAAACCATTATAATTACCCAAATAAAGAATTGCAAAGCACAACTGCCACATTTTCACGTCATATAGTCACACGAGCAAACGGCTTTTCTTGCTAAAGCACTACCTGAATGAGCCAGAGCGGCAAAGACATAATTCTTCTCCGACTGTTGCTTAAAACCAAACTAATGTGAATGAAAACAAGGCATGACAGAGAAAGAGTTTCCAGCAGAAATGAAAAGGCAATATCTAAATGCAAAGTGTGAGGGTGTCAGTAATGCAGTCTGTAACTAAATGAATATTTGGAGATGAAGCCAAGAGAGGCGTCAGTACCATTGTGTACTGCTGGGGAGGAGAAACTGGCAGGAGAACCTGGGGGCAGGAAGGGCTGGAGTAGGAGACAGGCTGAGAGGGCTGCAGAGATGCCACTGGCTATACACACCACCATAAAGAGGGAGGAAATACAGAGGCAGAGAGAGAGGAGCAAGCCAGTGAGAGGGAGGGAGTCAAAATAAATGAAGAAATAACAAAGATGTGGGTTAGAACACAGAGGAGAAATTCTTAATGAACAGATGGATAGAAATGGAAATCCAATTTAGTTTCGAAATATTATACAAAAACAATCCAACAGTGTTGACAAAGTCAGATGTAATTACTACAACTCAGAGAGGAACAGTCTGTCATTATATGAGTTAACTTTCATAATGTTGATCAAAGTACTTTCTCCTTACATGTGACAAGATTCAGCATCAGGCACAACATTCATTTCAACCCGTTTAGAGTAGGAGGGTTGACATACGATCACTAAAGATGTTCTATTAATCACCAGATTGAATTAGATCCTCTAACTTTAAAGCGCCTCTTCATTTGTACTGATATAGTGGATATAAATGCAGGTAGTGGAGGTTCATACCTGAGCGATCATGTGGTTCATGGGGTGTTGCTGTGGAGTGGGCAGCAGGGCCGTCTGAGGCGGAACCTGGGACTGTGGCTGTTGCGACGGGCAGGGGAGGAGGCTACGGCTGGACTGGGAGGCTGCAGGTGGGGGACACACATCAGGACTGACTAGGGGCAGGCCTAGTGATGCAGAAGAAGACATGAAACCCACTAAATCTTCCTTATCAAAATCATTTGGAACACAATGTAGGCTGTTATTCATGTACCCGGGTCCATTTCTTCTGTTATCCTCGTCTTTACAACATAATGGGAATTTTTCTGTACCACGAGAAGGCAAACTCAAGTCAGCATTCCCACAAGAGGTGAAGCCTGTCTCTCGTTGAATGCGTTGGGGCTGGGGTCAATCATAGTGTCAAAGGATTTCATTTTGTTTTAGCATTCAGGTAATGTAAAATATGTTCAAATACCATGTACAATACAGAATATAAGATGACATTTCTTTCTGGACATTACATCTGAAAAAGTGTGGGTTGCATTATATTCAAGGAGTTTACCACCAGCTCCTACAGAGTGTGTTAAATTATGGGCTGATTGCATCTTTAATGTTGCAATGCTTATAAGTATTGTGTACGTGTTTAGTTGGTCCAGTTTAACCAACAGAAGTTTCCTACGGATTGTGCAACAGAGGAAATAAATTCATGAGTCAATGAGTCGAAAGCATCTGCTGACGTCTTTGCTGCCGAAACAGCAAGGACTGAATCATCTGTCAGGCAGCCAAGAGCAACAGTGTCATGGAATTTCATAAGAAAGCTCAAAAATAAAATGCTAACAGCTAGAGAAAACCATTGACTGCCTCCAAGAACCTGACAGGAGAGAGTTTATGCTGTACTTAAACTTAAACAGCAATAACTATAATGAATAGTAAAGACAGTTTTTCAGTAACGGTGTAGCTAATGCAAGCACATACACTAGGGAGACCTAATGTCTCTCTGTTTCCTTTAACTTCCCTCCACAGTCCTTACCAGAGCGAGAGCCTTTGCAGCTTCCCTGTGAGCCTTTGTTGCTGCCAAGGCTATCCCCTCTGGTGAGGATGGAGATGCCAGAGAAGCTGCTAGCCTTGGTGACGGGGGGCCGGAGGGTGCGGTTGGAGCTGTCTGAGTCGGTGCTGCTCCAGGGTCGTGGCTCCAGGCACTTCATGTCACTGTCTGTGCTGCTTTGACGACTGCTAGACGCCCGGCTGGAGCTCTCACGGTTCCCTCTGAGAGAAGACAGACCCGGGGAGACCGAGTAGAGAGACAAAGAGATGAAACCAAGTGGGTGAAGTGGGGATGGATGCAGGAAAAAAAAGGGAGGGTGGGGGGGACAAGAGAGGTGAAGTAACAGCAGGGTTAAGAGGTAGCAAGAGAGAGGTGTGTTGAAAGCAGAGTTGAGTCAGCAGAGAGACAAAAATGTACATGGGCAGGGTGAGGAATGTATAGAAAAGAGAAGGTGTGCACATTGGTGAATAAAATGTAGATGGAAACAAACACAAGGGCAATAAAAGACAAAGTAGGATAGAGGGGAGAGCAGAAGAGCACAGTAAGGTCATCAACAGGTAGAGAGGACACAGTGTTACAGGCTGCATTTAGGATGGGGCATTCAACACAGATGCATATTGGCTGCTTTAGTGAAACCACAATCAGGCAACAAACAATATTATTTCCAAATTTAAACATAAAACCACACACACACACATCCTCACGCAACACACACTTACAAACCCGTCCACATAGGAACACATACATGCAGGGAGAAAAGATACTCCAGACAATCAACACCGGGGTGTGGCAGGACCTTACACTAGACACTAGATGAGACAAACAACCATAAATTCAACACACAAACCATCAAAGACTGGAGACAACATTCACATAACAGACTTAACAGGATGAGCACTTGCATATGCACGTGTTATACATTTGAATACAGATAAACTGCACACATGCACTTGAGATACGTTGTATTGAAGACAAGAAATGACAAACGTACACCTGTAAACAAAACCACATGTACATCAACACCCAGACTCACACACACGCACACACACACACTATCTACAAAATAACTTGCTACCACTGGTTCACCACTATTCTTTCAACTGTATTGCCGTATACTGTACACACTCATTGTGTTGTTGTGATGCTGTCACCCTGGATAAGGGCAGCTGCCAAGAAAACCAATGATCACACTGTGAGCGTAACCACCACTGTTGGGAAACTCCTCCATCACAAGTGAATGGTTGGGTCTGCCATGGACATGTCAGCATTAAGAATAGTATTGGTCCATTTGAATATGTCCTGCTGTGCTGGAGAATAACACTTAAATTAAAATGAATAAAAACAAAAGTGTTATTCTGCACTGCAGCTGTAGCATTAGGTGTAAATATAAAGGCCTGCAGGTGAGCAGATACCTACAACTCTGCATTGAGGACAGCAAAGTAAAAAAAATAAAACAGTAAACACTTGAAAGAGGGATATGAACCTAGTGAGTCCGTGTGAAGAGAACAAGAGGGAAATTAACTGAAAACATGTGAGGCCGATAGTGGGAATCTCCATGACGAGAACGGGGATGTGGTATGGGTTGTAAAATGCTTGCAATAGTGAGTGGTATTTGAAGGTGGCTGTGGCTGATAAATATTTCAGAGAGACTGTAATTATTGGAGGATCTATTTTGAGTCCTCCACCTGCACAGCCTAGTTTAAGGGAAGGGTGGGTGCTCTGCCGCTCTCTCCAAAAAGGGAGGCGGACACTTGTTCACTTCGCTCTGCAGACAAAGATGAAAGCAGGAGGAGGAAGAGGAGGAGGGATTCTGCTGCTGATCACATGATCTTTCATCTCCACTCTCTCCTCACGACACCATTCCCCATCACACGCTCACACACACAGGGGAACCTAGGCTGTTGTGCGTCTTTCCTTCACTCTCGATCCTTATAAGACGGCTAAATCCACCCATCACAGAAGAGCTTCTTGTTTTGGTTCATTTAAGTGACGTCTGCGGTTTTATAGTTTATTTTTTGAACAGCGTGTTTTATGTAAATGCTGAGGTTGGGATATTAAGCTAATTTTAGGTGAGATGGAAAAAGAACAAAATTCCAAACTTCAAACATAAATCTTAAATGCCGAATCACTATATTACATGTCAACCTCTAATGAAATATCTGCATGTCAAAGAAATTAGTAAATACTCTAAAAACACAAAAAAATCAAGTCTTAAAATGATTTATATAAAAAACTTGAAAGCTCTAAATAACATGTTTACAAATAGAATGTACATCAAATACTTTTACATAATAAAAAGGAAAAATAACCAGAATGCTTTGTACAGTTGCACTCGAGCTGAATCGATTAGTTGATCAACAACAAAATGATTTGACAAAATAATAACAACACATTTTTTGTGTGCACTTTTTTGTGAATCCTCTACAATAGTGAATTGAATATCTTTGGGATTTGATGCTGGTCGGATCAAAAAACGCAACATTAAAACATGTCAACTTGGGCTCTAGGAAACTGCGAAGAACATTTTTCACAGTCTGATATTTTATAGAACAAAAGATTATTCAGTTAATCAAGAAAAAACAAACAATGAACAATGAAAATAACTGATAGCTAGCTTTGTTTTCTTTGCATGTATGTACTGTTTACATATTGTATGTGCTACTACGCAACATGTGACATGTTAAAACAAAAAACGACAAGACTAAGTCGACCACAAAACAAACAGATTACTGTGGAAGCGATGCAGTTACTTTATATTAAATGTAGTTGACAGTAGATGGGTGGAAGGGTAAGTAGGTCAGTCAGTTCCCAGTGAAACCACAAAGCAGCCATGCATGGGCCATTGGGAAGCCCCACGGTGCAGTGCTGTAATGGCCATCAATCAGCAGACTACGCCAAGCAAGGATAATAAAAACCACCACAAGTCACCACTATCATCACCAAACCACTTTCAAAGAATGGGCATGGCAACACACAAGTCAAAGTCATCAGCACCCCAATACCTAAAGATCTGCCTCCTCTTTTGAGAGCTAGAGCAGTAGCCCTCAGTGGAAAGTCTGTTGGGGTTAACATTAGGAGAAAATGCTGGGGTTACAGGACTGGATTGGAGAACAGGAGGGGGGAGGGGGGTTTAGGAGAGGGTGAGATAAGGAGGGGTGGGAGGTAGAGGTAGGCACAGTGCAGAACTTTTACCCCTGAGAAGAAGAACAACAACAACAACAACAACAAAAAACTCACACAAGGCAGAAACTTTGACTGTTGAAAACCCCACACATCCTCATCCTCTCTCTCAGCATATTATGTCCTAATCTTCCAAGCTCAATGGCCAGGGTGCCGCTGAATGGACAGTTACTTCTTTGTGTGCTAACTTATTTCCAGAAAACAATTTGTTCCGCGACCTGCAAATGGTACTCAAGGACAGTGTGTCCCTCACAGTCTAACATAAAAACAACACTTGAAAATCTGGCACAGGAGAGAAACCATCAGCAAATACATATTGATCATCTGACCGGCGATAAACAGAACAAAACCTTTTGAATGGGTACATTACTGGTCAGATTAAAAAATATATATATATATATATATATAGAAAATGAAAAATGTGGTTCTATTCATGAGTCTAAAGCCCTCCACCTTTCATTACTGAAACCTAACAAGCAAACTGTATCTTTCAGGGGAAAATGGCAAAGATGGAGTCTCATAAATTGCACACAGAGTCTCCGGTAGGATGAATCATCTTACCTGTTGTCATTGATGTATCCATTTTGAGAGGACTGTAAGAAAAAGGACACCTGCACATTATGAAATGCTTCATTCATCCACAAGTACTTAAGACACAAACACGATTTGCACATTAACACTTTAAGTTTGAAATCATATGTATTGATGTGACGTGGCGCTTAAAGCAGTGGTTCCCACATGATTACCAGCATGGAAAAAACAATAGCGCATCGTTTTACCTCTTCAGGACTCTACAAACTATTCACAGTATTGAACAGTCTGAGAGGATAAAACAAAATATTCTTCATATGAACTGCTCACAACTCACAGACATGCACCCTGTGATGAAGTACAGAATGTTCCCTATAAACAAGTCCGAAGCAAAACATGTTGGGAACCACTATCTTGTCACTGGTCAAAGCAGCTGGAAGTAACAGCTTTTGTGGTTCAATGTTAATCTGTCTTTCCCAGTGTTTGCTAGCCTGTCCAGGTCCAATACTTACTTCTCGGGCAAAGATCCGGTCTCGTACCCGCTGATACTCCTCCTCTCGCTCTTCAATAGACTTGCTACGTCGCCCATCCTGCAGCGGCACACGGATCTAACATTTGGGAAACCAATCAAATCAGAAAAATAACTAACTTGCACTATTCACAATTATATACTTACGTTTTAATTAAATACACGTGTAGCCACATGTAGTGCGACCTGCTGCAAAGATAGGTAGCAACAAGTCACATGATAACAACAGTAGCATTCCAGGGAGAGCAGCTGCTTGCCGTCAAAACAAACAGAATGTAAACTGTGCAAAATAAATGTTTAAAAGTGGCAGAAGCAGCGTGGGACGGTTTGACACCACAAACGTGATAGAACAAAGGAAAATGGCAAATATGCAGAAGCATTAGGCGCCAAAGACAAGTGACAAGTCTTGAAATATTATTGGAAGGAATGAAGAAGTGTATATTGTTCTTTATTCTAATGATCAAACTCTTTTCAACAAACTTAAACTGAAAACCTCATAAACTATTGTTACATGTCTGTACAAGAAAAGATTTTCCTCTTAAAATTAATAAATATTGTTGCAATTGCTGACATAAAGAGTATAAATGTTTATTTTGGGTCATTACTTAGTCCGACCGCACAGTCATCTGTGCATCAGAAAAAGCACTGCTCCAGGCGACACAGTTTTGTGGCTCACGGAAGGAATCAGCAGCAGTGGAGGAGATGTTAAATGCATAATAATTAGCATAATATCTAAAAATATCGTTTGAACCAGGGGACAGAGATGCCAACTGTTTGGACTTCAACACAACCTAAAAGTGGGGACTGTGTTAGTAATTATAAGTACCATCCCAAGTCTCCTTTCAAATGCCAATTTTCCTCTCTGTTGGAAAGGATACTGTTTCACACCCGTTCATGAATCAATTAAGACTCCTCTGTTAAGTTACGGGTTTTATTTGAAACAGTGAAAAAGTGTTTGATTCACAGCTCAGTTGGCATCAAAGTTGCCTTCTTTCCTCTGATCTGGAAAAGGCAATTAACGGTCCTATATCATCACATCTCGACTACCGTTTCCCTCTCCTGTTATAGTTGGAGAGAGTTAGCTAATGTCTTGGTGTACGATGCAGCCTACCTGATTATCGTCCTTGTCCATGCTGGCATCATCTCTCTTCAGGATGAATTTCTTCTGGAAGTCCATGTTACGTTCATCCTTGATGTGTTCGGAGAACCTTTGTTCTGGGCTATAGAACATGAGGACAAAAGGCATGTTTTGTAACATACTAAAACAAAGCTAGACGAAGCTAGAGGAAACATTGAAGCATGTTAACAGCAGAAAGGTTCTTGTTTAGAAGTGTCAATACTAGAACTAGTACTAAATCTGAATACCAGATCTGCACAGATTTAGTTTGTTCACTTCTGAGTTTTGTGATTTGCCATGGTATACCAACACATCCCCACACATTAACTGCACCTGGATGCTGTTAACACTATAAACACCTCTACAAGAAACTATTTTTTACAGATTTGGCAAAACTGTATTTTTAACCAGATGATTTGTATGTCACACTTTAGGAAACCTAACATCACAAATTTGTAACCATACTTTAAACAGCTTGCAGGTTGCTAAATCAAGAATTTCTTATCTCTCTCCGTCTAAAGTGCACATGTGAGCTTGACAGTGGTGGGCCGTCAGGGCCTGCAAGGCCTTCCCTGCTGGCCTAAACAGAATCACAAAGATATAGCTATTTTATAATTTAATATTGTTTCTTTAGATACACATGTATTATAATTTAGCTGCCTGATGTGTAATATCTTCTGCTTACCACCCACCACACTGATATGGTCCCAGCTAGAACAGGACAGAGGCCAGAGTTCCAGCGCTCGGTCTGCATGTCTTTTATAAGCCGGTATCGGCATGCCTTTGCATATGAGCATGTTTGTCTGGCTACTCAAACATCAGCATTAATGCATTAGCACAGATCACGTGGTGTCAGCACTTCACATCTGGGTGTTGTGAAAAAAGGGGAAATACAAAGACACATATACAGATGTGCTCACGTAGCACAATCCTTGTGCTCATGCTATTGCGCATGCATGAACAAACACAAACACTAAAACCTTCTTGTCAAATGTACCAAAATAAATACATTTCCTTTACGTTTTAATTTTATACATTTATATATATTTGGAATAGCTTCGTGTTGACACTATCAACAGCAGTGGTGGGCCGTCAGGGCCTGCAAGGCCTTCTCTGCTGGCCTAGACAGAATCACAAAGTTATTGCTATTTCATAATTTAATAATTTTTCATATATACACTACATGTATTACAATTTTTTGTCCCATTAGCTTATTTTCTTATTGCACTTCCTCAGTTGCTCTGCTTCCAGTGCAGGTTGTTTTAAGTAGAGCTTTTATCCAATCAGATTTCACCTCTGTGTCTCTAGGTAGAAGAGAGGCCCGAGGCCTGCAGACTCACAAGTGAATCCATGTGCATTTTAAGTGAATGGTGACGATATTGTTGATTGTCATCGTATTCAACCAATCACATCTTTAGTTTGATATGTTGGGCGTATTCTTTGACGTGTCAGAGCCTGCTAGCTGGTCTACAAGTACGTGATTGGTCAGTGGGCTAGTGTGACATGTTGGGCGGGGACAATGCCAATATCTGCTGCCTCTGTTGAGCGGACATTTTCAACCTCAAGCGCATTAAAACCTATTCAAGAAATTAACTGGGGAGGCTCGACTGTCTTCACTGGCGTCCATGAATGGAGAAGGACTTCTTACTGGAACTAAAACGCACGGATGTACTGAACAACCGTGAGATTAAACTCTTTATTAACAAAGAAAGGAGGATGGACTTTGTCTTTAAAAAGTGAATAGCAGCTCTGGTAAGTTAAATGCGTTTGTTTTTACATCTGCAAGTAGCTTTAAGATGCTTGTTTAATATTATTATTTGTAAAACTTGTTTCTATGAAGATTGGATTTTTGTTTGGTTTAATATGTGATGGGAACCATTGTTACGTCCAGTGTTGCTCTAGGGACATATTTAGCCGGTGCCAGTGTTGGCAACCTGGCGACTTTCTCGCTAAATCTGGCGACTTTCCATTTGCTTACATGTTGCTGGTCTGTCAAAACTTTGGTTCAGGTTGTTCTTCACTCTGCTCAAACTTCTAAGTTTATATCTCTGGGATTCTTCTGTGGTTTGTCACAGCAATCTCAGCCACATGGGTTTGTTATTGCGTGTTCCCTTGAGGCTGTTTACTTTTCTTCTGGATTTAATTGGCTTAAGATAGCCCGTACCTGGCTACGTCTGAATAAAATATGTTTCTTGAAGTGTTTTTAAATGGCTGTACATTCTACGCCTACCAATATAAAGATATGGGAAAGACTGCAGCTGCTGAAGTCTGGACCACAGTTACGAGCTACACTCACATGCGCGTGTTGCCCGTCTTGTTGATGATGACAGCCTTGCCTGTCTGATCTACATTGTGGTCCATGCCGAAGTAGGCGGCCACACGATGCAGCAGCATGCGGTGATAAGACGTCATCTGTGGAAACTTCTTATACTGGTTACTGCAGCACAAAAGACAAAGTAGCACATGTTAGTACAACACTGCACCTAATTGCTAAATCAGAGTGTTTTTGTTGGATGTTGTAATGCCTATTGTCACAGGTCTAGTTCTTTTCAGCATTCAAAATATGTTGAAAAGATAACCCCTCTCATGTTTGTTCTATGAACAAATGGATTTGCAGTCTGAGGGATTGTCTGAAAAAAAAAAAAAAAAAAAATCCCTTTTCAAACAATTTTGCATTTTAGATATTTTCTAAAGAGCAGTGATAAATACTCCAATTACGGTACGTAATTTGTGTAACTCCTGTACTACTTTCTGTTATCTCGTTTCCCACAAGAATTGCCCTCTCTATGATTTGTTTTTTTTAGTGTGAACAAGCACGATATTCCACTTTGGGGACAAATCATTTGGCTATTGAGCACAAGATGATTTAGTGCTTTCAGACTGATTTAAAATGATAATACTAAAACAGCACCATTGTGGTTACAGGGAACATGAGTCCTTAGCCAGAAACATCGGCAGCCCAATAAAAATCAACTTGCCATATTTATATCATCAGCACAGCAATCTATAAATAAAAAGGAATGGACGTAGAAGGGCTAAATTTAAATAAATTATGAAGAACGTGGCTTACTTGTCGTCATTAATGAACTCCAAGATATCTTGTTCCAGTTTGAGCAGCATCATTCGATCCCTGTTGGGCCAAAAGGGAGAGAGAGAGAGGGAGAGAGATCAGAGGGACAGTGTGTCAGTGACTGACAGAGTGCAGCAAGCATACCAACCAAAGATCAAAGGTATGATGAATGGCAAGAAACTCTTGTATCACTTCTGCTACAACGGTGATCCTTCCAAAAATCGTTTTCAGACTGCATTTTTATCAGACCTTCATTACACAACTGGAGGGAATCATGTTGGCATTTTTGGGGGATATAAGACATGTTATATCACCAGTTCATATACAGATAGAAAGCTGTATGTGTGCCAAAAAGATGAGCGAGAGAAACACACACACACGAAACCCTGTCGGGGGTGCGGGGACATGCTCCCCGGGAGAATTTTATTTTAAATATGAGCTTTAAAATGTAGCATTCTGGTGTACGGTACTCTGAGAAGAAAATTAAGTGAGAAGACATTTACTTTAAGCTAAAAACTAATTTATTATTCAGTGATGAATCAGTATTTCAGCTCGAGTTGAACAGCTGGATAGTTAGCTTTTTTATTTTTTTTTCAATCAATATTATTATTATTATTATTATTATTATTAAGACAAAATTTATTGAGACAGAGGTCTCATTTTCTAAAGTTTTAGTCATATAAAAACAAAGGTAGCAGGAGTAGCGAGAACCATCGCCTATACAAAATAAAATGATTCGTCTTTGGGGGGCATCATCACGTTACGTTTTTTCCTCCTAAATCGTGATAATGACGAACGTTAAAAGTCAACAAAGTTCTGCATGCAGTGGACGTTATCCTTAACCCAGCAAGTATGATCGGTAACGGAACATAACGCAACTTAAACTTTAACGGAGGGAAATGAAGACGGTGTACACATCTGAACGCTGATTGGCCAAGACTCGACACATCAAAGATGTTCTATTGCGAAGATCACGACATCACCTTTTCTCCTCGTCTCACTCCAATCTCAGAAACGCCGGCTGTGAGAGCTGTGGATATCAATCAGTAAACCTTTGGTGGCAATGTCATACCTGGGATTGTTTTTCAGTGTGTTGACCAGAAACTCATGAACGTCGATGCCCGTGGAGTCAGTGTATTCCTGACTGGAGTCTAACAGAGAGAAGGAAACCGTAAATAGGCAGGCAAGAGGAAGAAAAGGTTGAGGGACTGGTTATGTACAGTAGAGAGCGCGAGAGACACTTCTGTAAAGAGCTCCTAAAATGGCACCCCAACATGCCAACAACGAAATTCCAGGTTGTTCAGGGAGGATAAACATAAGAAGCAGATAGCATGAGACACCAGCTAGCTGTTCTTCTATGCGCTCTCTCTCTGACACACACAAACACACTATTCAGGGAATCATTTCCACTATACTAGACAGTTGGGCCATTTCATCTCTACTGTTCTCAGAATCTAATGACGCCTGAGGGCCTCTGCAGAGAGAGGGAGTGAGGAAGGTAATTTGAAAAACGAAGGAGGGGAAATTAGCTCGAGATCATATTAGTTAGGGTAACTGAGTAACTTTGTAACAGACAAAAACTTTTTTAAATGACTTATGTTGAACATTTTAACTCGCATTCATTATATTTGAGTATAAACAATGAAATTTAAAAACCTAGCTCCACTTATCATCACATGCTTGACAGAGCTTTCTATCTTGTCTTGTGTAGAAATAAAAGCACGGTACAAAATGGATGTAACCTCCCGAGTTGCATCTTACCACGTGACAGCATCTTTCGCGGAGCCTTGTCCTTCTTCTCTTCATTTTCATACTCGTCCTTTGAGGACTTCTCCTCTTCCTTGTCTGATGGACAGCTGATGTGAAGCTGGATGATATCCTGGAAAACCACATTCCATTGCTATGAGAAAAGATGATTACATTTTGAATTCTAATTATTTTGTTTCGTCGATTAAGCACTGTTAATCCTACACAAACGGTAGTTGCACACAAGAAATTGCAGTGTCGGCTGACCACGGGGCGAGGGAAGAGGTGAGTGGGAGGGGTTAGGGGTTAGAGACGGGAACAGTACCGATTCTGGAAGTCCATCATTGGAGAACAGACCAGAGGACTCCTCACACACTGCCAAACTCCGTACCAGCTTCAGTTTGGCATTAGACTGAAACAGAATCACAGATATATTACCTGTAAGGCTAATTAAGTTTGGTTTTTTTAGGGATTTTAAATGTAGTCGATACAAATATAACTTCCCTGTTATAATAGGACATTAATCATTGTCACTTACAGTAAACAAGGTTCGCTAACAACAAGCACACCGCAAACATTGCTGGTAATATGAACTAAAGAATGGGCGGCTGCTGATTAAGCACAAACGTATCTTGAAATAAAAAATAATAAATGCTGAACTAAACTAAGGGTACATGCACCACAGAGTAGTATCACAATCCGCCTTTTCACTTCCTGTATTATTGTTTTTTTTGCATTGTTAGGAGCAGGGCATGCACGGGATGTTATGAACTCTCTTGAACTCCACTGCCCTGACATCTTTAAAAGATGCACACAGGTCTAAAAAACAAGTTATTAAAAGTTTGAGAGAGCTACAGCTTAAGAATACAAATGTTAGCATTTTCTTCATTTAAGTGACAATAACTTAAGATATTGATCAATGAGCAGAGGCTTATGATGTAATTATACATGGCTCCATACACCTACTTATCTAAGTGTCAATTACATTTATGACGGGACAAAAGAGGTCTCCTGTATTTATTCCTCAGAGCAGTCGTTCTTTTTATTTTTCATTATCGAGTTAAAAATAAAGAAAAGCAATAATCCAACAAAAATAATAACTGCTTAGTTGGCTATAAACTGATTTCCAAAACAAATTTGGTGAAATCTGCTGTTCAGCTGCATTAAACAATGAGAAGAGATACCAAGAGGTGGTATGAACGCAATAATGTCAAAGATAAGACTGTCTCATATCGACCGGTGCAACTGGAGTTCACAGCCAACATCCATACAGACGGACACAGTGTGCTTCCACCGACCGTTTATGGCCAAAGGACACAGACTGCAACACCAGTCAAGAGGTCGAAGGAAGACAAAAAAAAATAAAAAATCAACTTCACGCTGCATCTGAATGCTGCTGACTCAGTGTTCGAGCTAGAGAGATAAGACCAACAGCTGCTCCACTCTACTCCACACAACTCACCCCATTTGGGAGTCAATCCAGCGAACTAATATCTAGTAATGATATTGTAGACTTCATCAAGAGTGTTAAGTGGGTCGGTGAGGTCACTTTAGCAGACCTACTTTAACCCTCTCGTGGGATTTAAGATTTAAAGCCGATGATAGGTAGAAGTTGGTCCACTGCAGTTGAGAGGATTAGTACGTTAATAATGGATGGTCATTTTATACAACAAGCCAGCGTGGAGTTATTCCAGGGAGAAGGATTACAAAGTTATCTGGTTTTGTAGTTTAAGAAAAGGGGGGAAATAGTTAAAACCAAAATTGCTCACCTTGGCCCTTTTCCTTCCATGGCTGTGATTAGGAGCCCGTTTCTGCAAGAGAAATGTGTTATTTAACTACCGGTAATCTTAATAATCTTAATAAGGAAAACATTAAATACACAATGTAGCGACTTGATTAAAGAGACTGCTACTAGCACATACTGGAGTTCAATTTGAGTTTACCACACTCACGTTGTTCCACTGAATATTAAGACATTTCATGTTAATTAAAGTCAAGAATGATTTGTATGACGTAAACCGAAAGCTGTATAATGAAATAGTACAGATAGACGCATCAACTTTTAAATGCCAAGTCTCTGTATTGTATTTACAGGACATGCAACATATAGATTTCAGCGGGAGAAACTTGATTTCTTGACCATGCATGTGCGTCAATGGGTTCGTAACAGGGCTTCTAAAAGACGCATGTGCATTTTATAGATTGTCAGCAGTGAAAGTATCACTGTAACGGCTGTGCTACGAGCTATTTCTCTAGAAGTGTGTCCTCGTATCCAAAATGACCAAATCTAAAGTCTAAAACGGTTGTGTAAAAAATACAGAAAAATGCAAAAAAAAATATGGTGTGCATATATAAGTATAAAGCCTTTCCTCTCTAAAAACACTTAAAATATGGACGCATTGTTATGGACCAGCTGAATACAAATGCTAGCTTTGCTGTAGCCAGGTTATTGCACAGCATGTAGACACTCTAATTTCCTGCTTTCAATTGGTTTTATTGAATTTTTAAACAAATCCATCACTGTAATTCACATAACAACAGTCTATGAGTTGCTACTAGCACTTTTACTGTATATTCCTCCCACCTGTGCATCCTGGGGGGCACCATCCTCAGGCTCCAGGCCCTCTTCTGTCCCTTCCTTGGTGCACTGTGGTTGAGGGGAGGTCTTGCCTCGACTGCAGGGCTCAATGAGTGGCCCACTCTCTCCCTCCTGCTGGATGTCTGTTGTCAGGCTCACTGACATCTTCTTAGGGGAGGGGGAGAGGGTGGGAGTTGGGGGAGGGGTTGGGTGGAGAACCCAGGAGTGGCTGACGGAAAAGAGGTACGAAAGAGACGGGAAGTCAAGGCTCTGACAGCTCTAAACACAAACGGGCTGTAAAAACGAATGACCATAGAGTCCGATGCATACAGTATTTGTGCGAGTGTACTACTATACTATCTACCTGTAGGTGGTACCAGATCTTTGCTAGACTCTGTACAGTGAGTCTGGATGGGAACCACACAGGAAGATGAGGGGAACCCACTAAGGCAGTATACTGGGGTGGGCTGCAGCAGGGGGCGAAGCGCAGTCCATAGCACGCCTTAGCCTTCGGGATGGGTCTGAGAGGAAACGGTATGGATGAGAAGAAACTGTTAAATGATTGGTTCATGCAGCACAACTGTGAATATCTTACACTGGTTTGTTTCATTACATGTTCAGAATAGGTTGCATCATTTTAGGGAGGAAAACAATTCCGAACCGATACAGAAACTACATTGTTGGTGACAAGTTAAGACTATTAACATCTTCATTTTTACATTAAGGAACATATATTTGTAATGTAATTGTAATGCCTTATCTCTACCAACATGACATCTATACGGCTTACAATTCCTGAGTGACAACTCAACTCTGACTCATGAAACTTTAAACATTATGCGTCGCGGTGTTTTAGCGGAAGCAAGAACTTTTTCATTTCATTCACGAGAATCAGTTAAGATAATTTCAGTACAAACAAGACTAATGAAAAAAAAGACACAACGTTACAGGAGTATCAACATGCACGAGAAAACAAAAAGGCAGCGATATTTACAGCGATCAGGTGAACTGAAGAGGCAGTAGCTAGCCGGTCAGATAAAAGGGGAGGGGCACACCAACGGGCCAGCCACCACCTCAGCGGTCCTCGCTCGGTTCTCTCCCTCCGGCTCAGTGCAGCAGCATGGTCTGTCCTCCAGTCAGGAGCCCTGGACAACACCAAGAACAGAAGAGGAAGACACGAATGACGTCATCTTTCACACACTGAGTGACTCATCGCTGCTGCTGCTGCCGATTCTAGCAGGGAGGGGGACAAAGCAGCTGAGAGCGCACAGCCTACTGGCACACAGTGCTGCAGATCTCTACAGCGTGGGCAACACTCTTTGTGAATGGAACAGTTTGTTTTCTGAGAAAGAACTAGTTAAAAAAAAAAAAAAAAACAGGTTTTCCCCCTTCAAACCAAGCAGCATCCATCAAGCAGCGCCTCCTTAATCTTCATGAACAAAAAAAGATTATTATTACTGCAATAATCCTATCCTTATCATGACTAGCATTCTTTCTTGCCCTCACTTACGTCCTCGAATTGACGTCATTAAACCCATTTTCCCAGCATGGAAAAACATGACAGAACCGCAAACAGCTTTGGGGTGAATTCTGGCTATAAGCCAGTATCTCTGATGCACTGATGCTCTGATTACTCCCATGCACAAACACAGACAGAGATGAATAACTACCCATCTGTCCTCCAAGCTTATATCTTCTGGTATCACAGGGTCAACAGCAGCATCAATCCTGCATGAAAGGAAGATGACAAGTATGCATGAAATCCCATATGCACGCATAAGTGAGATGAAGCACGAGCGAGCACAAATTGAGGCATCAGAAGCGTGATTGCCAGATTCCCTGCATGCAGCATGGATGAGTGCCGTTCATGCATGTCCCTGCCTGTGCTGCAGGATGGATGAGATGAGTGAACAAACTAGGCAGGGATTCCCAGTGTGGGGAGACCCGGGCAAGGAAACAGCAAAGGCGTCATCAGCAACAGCATCAGCAGCATTACAACACATCACTGACTAGGACACCCACATGCCCCAACCCCACTCTGCTTATATAAGCCGGCCACACAGTAGCACAGAATACAGCCACACTGTCTACTGCAGACAGATAATCATGCTCGACACTTCCAAATAATAGCCACCTTTTGCTCACTCACACACACAGTGTATTCTTGCACTAAAAAATAAATAAATAAATAATGGTTTTGGATTCGATATTCATCCATCTCAAGTGTCAATCTCGAGGCTGAGTGGACCAATAGCATAGCATAGCAAGAACAGGGAGGGGCTGCAGGACAAATTGGGAATCGGAGCCAGAAACTGGGAGCTGAATAAACCAGCTTTACCCGATTTCTCTTCTCTCCTCCTCTCCCATGCCTCACTTATGTTTCCTCAGCTCTCTCAACACCCCCCACCCCCCTGCTTCCATCTACACACGCACACACACACACACGCACACACACCAGCCCACAGTGTTGCCAAGGAGATGGTAACGTCATTCTCAACTGCTGCCATTTGTGTTGGGCGAGTAGCAGTGAGAAGAGTAGCGAGAAGATTGATATTAAAAATAAATATGTGCATTGTAATGTGCACAGACGGAAGGATACTGAGAGAACAGGGCAGGATGGAAAGAAGAAGTGAGAGACCGTATGCTATTGCTGCTGGAAATCTTTAACTGTGGTCCAAACAACAATATGGGCTCTCACTTCTACAGGTAATGTGACATCAAGTAGCAGAAGACAAATTAGTGCTGCTGAACTATTAAAGCCTATGAAGATGATCAGTGACCAACACATCACATTAAAATGACACAAGCAGCGACAGGAACAGGAACTGTCATGTTTGCATCAACAAAAACTCAAATCTCAAGTCTGAGAAGAGCAGATGAGGAAACCAAATTTGCCTCAAGTAATGTTGCACTATGGTTGATGGAAAATAGCGATTGTGTTCCCGTAATTATCTCAACACAGCAGTGTGTCCATGTTACCATAGTGTTGTCGTAACATTCCCTGCCCTACCACTGTAATACTACGGTAACTAGTACTAATAAAGAACATATTTATTCTTATGTAGTGGTGACACCAGGTGTTACTGGGCCTAAGAATTGAACTACAATGAGTCGTGACAAAGCCTGCACACTGCAGCACTGCCCGTTGTGTCCCAGTTTAGTCAGTGTGTCGGTCAGCCTGACACAGAGCACTGTTGGCTCCACACCAGGTGGCAATCTGAAGATCTGAAGAATGAAGCCAATGTGGAAGTGCCTTAAACTTGCATTCTCTCGACCGCCCATCAGCTCCTCTGGTTGCAAAAGGTCAGATTGTATGGAGGTCTATGAGAAAATGACTCTACTTCCCACTTGATGAATTACCTCAGTAAACATTGCAAACATGACATTATGGTCTTAATTATGGATATCGGATCAGGACTCTGCATCGACAGGTACTAAATATTAAATTACTCTGACTGGGATTGAGGCCAAAATAAAACTTTTTCTACACCAAAAATCCCCATGATCCTCATCAGCTGTCTTAATGCAGTGCAGGTCACTCTGACCCAATTCACACGCATTACCAAACCACCAGCTGAGACCCGTACACCGCCCTGCCCCCCAGTGTCAGGTTACCACACCAAAGACAGCCAACGGAGGGACACAGTGAGTGAAAGACAACAGGGAGCACTTATATGTCTGGTCATTGAGAGTATGCGTGTCTGTTAACAAACGTATATCACCATTTCAGACCGTAGACTAGCCAGACCAAATATTCCGTGCAGGTATGAGCTCAGTCAAATTTAGCTGATCCAGGTCAAGCTGGGTCAGGGTCTCAGCAATAGTTAGCAACGGGGCAAGACGGAGAAATGAGAGGAATTCTCCTGCATGGTAGCCGGTCTATACAACGTCTGTTAACTGATGAACTCATCAGATAACTAATACCTGGTTCACTGGCAGACATCATGCACATGGAGCCAAAAGCAAGAGCACGAATGAATTAGTTTCAAAAGCTGTGATTTTCAAAAGAAAGAATATAAATATATAAGCAATACTCTTGCTTTTTTTGTAGTTATATTGAGACAACATCCACAGTTAAAATGTGAACTTATAATGAATGGGCTTCCATTTATATTTTCTAGATGAATCATATAATTGATTATCATCATCCAGTCTGTCAGGAAAGACAATCCACCTACAGAAGAACACATATAGTTACAGTGCATTGACAGTATAGATGGACAGATGAACCTACAGTAGCCACCTTTTCTGTCCCACGCTGATTATTTCTCTTTAATGACAGCCAGAGTGCAAGTGAACAGAGGATGCCTTCTCGTCCTATAATTTTGTGTGGGTAATGATTGCGAGCCGCTATTAGTAGCAGTTATTTCTTTCATTCACTGCATTATTTTTGGAATTTCAGAATGGAGGAACACAACGTAGCCATTTTCTCTGCAGAGGCTGAATGAAAGATGAAGGTGAATGGAAGTGCAGAACGCTGCAAACAGGAGCGAGCGAGCGCGTACAAACCCACAGACAGCCGTGGGAGACAAGTACACAGGCAGCTCGACCCAATTCAGCTCCTCTGTATTCAGCCTCGCCCGTTTGACGTCACAGAGAAGGTATTTCACAAAAGGCAGCAAGGTTATGTCTTCACAGAGTGCAGGCTAATGTGCGTGTGTGTGTGTGTTGTTATGGCAGCGTTTCTGCAAGCTCAGTGCCTGCACATATTATATATCAGCAGCGCTGGAAGTGTGTGCGTACCAGTGTTTGTCGGTGTCAGAGAGGATTCCCCTTTGCGTCAGTTGCACAATCTCACACAGGGAGGGAACGAGGGGGGGGGGGGGGGGGGGGGGGGTAGGCAGAGCTCTGTGGACCGTAGAGGAACGGGGCAGGCAAACTAAGGGTGACGGTATGGATCAGAAAAACAAACCAGGGAAACTTAGCAGACAACAACAACAAAAATAAACATTCTGAAGGCAGAGGAACATTATACAAAACACAAATGGGGGGGGGGGGGGGGGGGGGTTTATCTTTTTCCATCTACGTCTCTCTCCCGCCTCCCTGCCAACCCCTCTCTCGTCTCTCTCCCAGTGCTATGAGGATACCCCTTCCTGCCTTCCGCCCCCTCCATGTCAACCCCTCCCATCAATATCTCTCTCCATCCACCCACTTTTAAGTGTCAGCACTTTTTTTTCTCTCTCCTTCCTCCTCTTTTAATGAGTCTTCTTAAATTGTCAGGCCTACTGCTGACGCCATCCTCCTCCACTCAGCCAACCCACTCAGTCCTGTGGGACGAGCTATGACTCACTCTCTCCCTCCTTCCCTCCCTTGTTACCTACCTACCTTTCTGTAGCTCTCTCAAAGTCTCCCTCTGTCGCTCTCTGTTGCTCTCACTAGTTATAACCTATGTATAGTTCTCTGCTGCATGCTGGGGCACATACAGAAGGATAAAGACACAAGGAGATGGTGGGTGAGGGAAAGAAAGAGACAACAAGAATCTCTCTTCTGCACAATGGACGAATGGCAGTGGAGAGAGAGCGGAATCCTCATCCTGCATGCTTCGATGACGATGAAAACAAAGTTCTAGTATGTGGTTGAAGGAGAGAAATATGGAATTCCACAACTATTAAATCATCACATTGATTAATGTAGAAAAGTATGAACCAAGGAAAATGTAATTTAAGAACAATAAACTATAAAACTTGAATTTCAAAATGGCCCCCGTTCTTTATTCTATGATGCAGAGATCGGATGGGAGTTTGAACTAACATCTTGAAATGTTCATAGTTACTTTAATGGTGCATTTCTTGTTACAACAGGATGTTGGGGCAGGACATACAGTGCATTATTAACTGTAAACCAAAAGGATACGTCTGAGTATGCACAAAGAAATCTGTTGAATAAACTTGTAAAGACAGGGAAATAAATGTAAGGGATCAATCTTCAATAAGACTTTACCCTAAAGCTGTTAAATAGTTTTTAAAAATATGGGCGAACAATTGAAAATTTACTTGGGCGCCCCTTAATATACCTGGGCAGCCCACCCGAGTAAAGTGTGTGTGTGTGAGAGACTTACTCATGTGACTGAACGTGAACTGCTAAGATGGGTAAATGTTAGAATTAAAAAATTGTGCTCTGCGACAAGTATATTTCTTGAGAACAACAAAACTTAAGCTTCAGAGCTGAAACTGTTTTGTAGCTTTGTGCTGAATGACCTGACTGAAAACGAACTGAGCAAACACATTTACACTATTAAGGACATACAGCAACATTCTAACTTAAAACATAAAACACCGATACTTAACCATCAGCTGCTCATAAAAAGGTCTGCTATTAATACATAGATAGTAAAATGTGCGATCTGTGGGGCCCTCTTGTCCTCTCAAGTATAGTGAGGAGAATTGTGAACGATTGTGCTCAACTTGAGCTGCTGATGTAAAACGAATAATTGTGTCAAAATGAAATTGGGTGGCAGCTTCCGCACTCATTATAAACCTTATGTAATTCATCAGCTTCTCTTACTGTGAGGAGGAGGGAGCAGTAGAAGAGACTGGAAGAGAGAGAGAGAGAAAAAAAGATGGAGGAGCAAGGGGTGGCTAGTGAGACAGGAAGAGAGGAAAAACTTCTCAATGATGAAACAATCTGTGCTGTTAAGTGATTGGACCAGACTTCCACCAATGGGAGGACCAGCTCCATGGCAACAGGCTCTGTCACCAAGAGAAAAGCAGCAATATCCCTCAACACCCCCATACGTTTCTCTCCCTTTCTCTCTCACGACCCCCCCCCCTCCTCCTCCTCCTCTCCCCAATTACAAGGCCCGGTGTATTTATCACTGGGTAAACACGAATAAAACAGCACACATAGAAAACACACAGCATCCTCATGGGACACTTATAGCATGAACACACACACACACACACACACACAGTTCTGTTGCTCTCCGTCCTGAAGAGAGCAGTGACTAACTATCAGGTCTGCTGTAAGTGAACCTTGAACTAAACAGACTGAGCTCACAGACACAAGAACACACCTCCAGAAGAAGGAAATAGGCCGCCGCAGATATGAAGTTCCCCCTCTCTCTCTATATATATGCACAAATGAAGCCTGCATGCATCAGAGAGCATCATTCCTAAGTACCATATCAGCCAGCTGATACGCGGCGGTAAACCACAGGACACCAGTCTTAACATTTGAGGTCAACCCTAAAAAGTTACTGGTAGCATAATAATACTGGACTGTAGCTTAACAGCTGAAGATGCTAAGAAAGCAGTGCATGCTGGGGGAGAAGCAGTGATACATGCTCCAGTACACCCCAAACTTATTGGGTTGGCCGTAGCTTGACAGACAATTGCAATATTAATTTCATCCATACAACTTTATCCATCAAACAACCATATTAGCACCGTCCCTCTCAAGATATCCCTTTCTCTCTCTATTCAGCTGGTGGTCTGTAGCTAACTCGAGCCACCTCTAGGTTATGATGAACATTTTATCACCCAGTTAGGCAGCTTCCTCCAGGTCACACCATTGTAAGGGGCCAATGACTTGGCCCCAGGTTCTGTACAACGTTCTCAGACCTCTTCGTCTGGTCTCACTGTCCATTTCTATCTCTTACGGTTTGCCCCCAACCGTTACTGGCTCTTTGTGGCTGTCTCTCTCTCACCCAATATCTATTATGTTCTGCCCTATCCAGTTTGAGAGCGGAGTGGAGCAGCAGCAGTTTCTGCTCCTCCTCAAAAGCATTTTGTGATCGCTCCACTCCCAGTCTCACATTTGCTCTTCCATCACACCCAGAGGAATCCATCTCCTTTCCGCTCCATTGCAAATATGGCGAGTCCTGTCTTTCTGTTGCACAATAGAACACAAATAGAAATGCAAAGACACCAAAAACTGTTTCAACCTGGACAGAAAATTTGCCATTATCCTGAGTTTAGGAATAAACACTGAAAGGAGCTAAAGGAGTGTGGAGTAAGATAAGAGAAGCAACTGGAGCTGCTGGCAAGTTTGAACCAGTACGTCTGATCCTTTAAACACTGCACACAAGTTGTTACAGCAAACTTCATGCTCACTGTGATCGAAACACATCACATCTCAACACAAAATACCACAAATAAAGCTCAACAAAATCTCACTTTGCTGCCTGAGTGCAGATGCTCATGGGATATTTATATATAAAATAGACGGTGGAGGAACACCCTTAAAGACATTGTCACACTTATTATATTGTAATTCATTCCCACACATGCCGGTCCGAATAATCAGTGACCGGCTCTTCTGCCAACAGCAGGGTCTCTCCTTTATGACGGTGCTAACCGCTACTGTTAAGGAGGTCGTACTGACTTGCACTGCGTCTTAAAAAACACAACATTTTGAAAACAACAACAGAGAAACAGAGAACATAAGGAAAATTTTGGAATACTTGAAGCCCATAATCATCCCTGTCCTGATCAAATTATATCAATTCAGAAAAATGTGGAAACTCACAAGCAGGCCGTTGTAGCAGAAATCTACATTTCAAAGCTGTGTTAACAACATGATTAGCCACACTTGGACACTGTTGTGAATCGCCCAGTCTTCAATACTGTAGATCAATACAGGCTCAATCAATTCCCATGAGTGGCATAGTCAAAAGTGACCGATGACCTATTAATGACACGACAACGGCATTCTGGGAATGGACTGATACAGGATCTACATGTTTAGAGGGCGGGATCAGTGGACTCAGATGATATGACGCACAACCAAGGGTTTCCCTCATACACTATTCAACTTTTCACGACTTAATCTCAACCATCATAACTCACATTGTAACAAAATGTACTGAGCCAGGGCAACAGCATACCCCTTGATCAATTACACCACCTCCTCTGACATGTTCTAAAACTTCTATTGACATCGTGAAAAAGTTGCTCTTCGCTATAACCTGAGAAAATGTTGAAAAAAACAGCTGGATGTGTCCTGATGGCGACCGACGTCCTCTACGATCTGCATAAACACCTCCATTTGCCACAGTCTCACTGAATGACAGCTGGCTGGCTGGGCTGCCATGCCAAAACAGTGATGGAGAATCGAGTGCTGCCAGCCAGCCAAATCCGGAAGTCAGGCATCCAGCCAGTGGAACAGTCCGGCTGTCTATGTTGGACCAGCAGAGAGTGTGGTCTCTTACAATGTCGCCTGCACACTCGAGAGTGTCCAGCCGGAAGGCAACATGCCAGCCATTTAGAGCTCCATTCAGCCAACCGACACTCAGCTCAGTCTGCCATCCAGCATCCTCCTTCTACTGCTTCTCAGTGGTTCCTCTCTAACCTTTGTTCCTGGGACACCGAGCCACAGACCTGCAAACTCTAGAGTAGGGAAGAAGGTGACGAGATACAATACTAAGTGGGGCAGAACATTTTAGTGAAATTAAGCCTTTTGGAGCAAGAAAAGAACACGGCCTGCCGCAATTACTAATTTTGTCGGACGGCATATTGCCTCAGAAATAATTGTTTTAAATAATATCGAAATTTGAAGATACTTTTATGGCAGTGATAGTCATAGTGGAATAATGTACACCCTTTAATAAGTACACCCTTTAAAATGGTAAATGGCACTAAGTGCCTTTAAAAGAGTAACAGACTTTTAAATCTAAGAATATTCAGACACTGAATTTGGAATAAGAAAAAAATATTAAAATATCCTAAACAATTAAAAGACTAGTGAGGTTAATCTGCCGATTGAGATTCTTCATACATAATATGAATCAGTTCATAAACATATGATGCATTATTAAGTAGGACAGTGGCTCTCAAGTGGCTGCTCATCGCAGGGAAAGCCTTGTCAATCAATCAATGTTTGCTACAAAAACAAACGTTTACCTCAGGTTTAGATAGACAGATTCAAATTTTGTCGAAAAAAGCGACTTGTTTGCAGGTAAGTAACCAGCTAAATATAGTCCCTTTACATCCCATAAGGCCAAGGTCTGCACATCAAACACACCATGAAATGCATCATAGAGGATGTTAAAAGCAGGAACAGTGGCAACCACGACAGTACGTCAGCACAGGCAGATAAAACATGGCCCCTGTGCTTTTTGCATTACCATCACACCAGACATTGGGCGACTGCAATGTCCCGACCATGACGCCGCTGTGCTAAAATAGAAAAATAAGGGGGATGATGACAAGCCTGCAGTAGGAACTGTGGACACAAAATGACATGCATACTGTGCAGACCGTTTGACAGACGTGTGAGCTCGACTATATTTGAATACAGCTGTGCAGACACTTATCTAGTCACCGAACCTCCTTTCTGTTTGGAACAAAAGGAGCCCACAACACAGTCTTATGAGAGAGATGTTTGATTGTCTCCATAGATCCTCTAATAATAAAATGACTCTTTCCTTTACTATGAGTATTCAGCTTCCTGTAAAGTACACTATGCGTGTTAAAATAGTCTTGACTATTTGAAATCTGTTGCCATTGTTAAATTCATTAGATGCTTTGCTCTCCCTTCTCACCCATTTCATATGCGAGAGCGTGATTGTGTACGATACTCAGCACAGATTAGGAAATGGTGTTAATGAGAGAAACTGCCCACTGCAGCGAGTCACTAGATCATGTAGCTGACCTGAGGTCAGTGCCTCGCTGCGCCACGCCATCTGTGTACCTGCAACAGTCAACCACTCCCAATACCTCCGCCTGCCCGAGGACAGCAATTTATCCGTCTCCACCTTCTTCCCGTTTTTCTTGCTCTCTCCGTCCGTCAACCTCTCCATCTATGGCAACAACATTCTGATGACGTCACAAAGCAGCCACTCCTAAACTTGTTCTGGTTAGGTACGGCCTTTTACTGACGTTTCTTTCTCTCAGCTGCTCCCTCAGTCGATCTCTCTTGAAATTAGCCATGGGCCATTAGCTTGCCGTCTACATGCAACATCTGCTTTGTGTCCACTATAGCTGTTTGCATCACAATAGACTTCCAAATTTGAGGAAAGTACACTAAAGTTATTAACAAAATTAAGACATCATACTTTAGCCCCTTTACTATTAGTATTAGCCAAAGTGGCGTCTTTACGACTTCGATCACACCCATTGTGAGCCAGTGCTACAAAAGTTAGTAATTTCATGTTATGGTCTCTCTTACCTTAACAATGCAGCAAAGTACAAAAGTAAAGTTAGCCGGTATTTAGCGTAGTGTTTGGCTCAAGCGGCAACTTGCATGTGCTACCATGTAACATTACTTAGGGGTGTGTTCACAGCGTTTCCACAATGTAACCAGACTATTCAAGATAATCTCGTGCATAAACTACCATTTGAACATGAATATGATCCTGTACATAACTTAGGCTAGGCCTATAAGTTAAGATGGCATTATTATCTGTTTAAGGAAGCTCTGATGGATAATGTGTAGTTCATTCTCAGGGAAAGGTAAAAAGGTTTATAAGTTTCCAGGACATTTTACTCTCATTTTTCATGCGTTTACAATAACGGTGGGAATATGAGAAGGGATTACAAGGGGATGGGCACTCTCTGAAAGAAAGTTTGGAGGTTTTTCATTCTTTCCCCATTTCTTCTTTGGTTTGTTAATCAAAACAAAATTGTGAAAACTTTTTTTTTTTCTTTTTTTTTTTAAAGCTCCAGTGTGAACCTACTGACTTAAAGGCAATTACAGCAGCAGTTACTCCAGGGATTGCTATTGATTTTTTTCCTCCCTCCCTCTCGCTCTTCCTCTCTTTCATACTCAAGTCTTTTTCCCACGCATTGGCAATTAGTATGCAGCAGTGAGGCTACAGGAGCGTCAGCTACCTGGGGAACAGAACTCCTAAGTCACATCCAACAAAAAACAAAACAATACTGGTCACGCGCACAGACAAGGATGCACACACACACACAGTTTCTAAATGCAAGTCAACATTGACAACAGTATGTCAGTCGTGGGCTAAGCAGCGAGCTTTAGCCACTTCACCTAGCCATGTATTGTCTTGCTAAAGAAAGGGGCTAACATGTTAACCAGCAGACATCAGGAAGAACACGGCATTTGCTCTGGCTATCTGACACGACACGGGTAGCTTCTATCGAATCTGTGGGTTGCTGTGGCGGTTGCAGACCATCTTTTACATTTCTAATTGACAAGAGAGCAGAATCATGGGATCATTGGCATTTTATGAGCCAACATCAAGCTAGTTGAATTAGGTTGCAGCGCTTAGGACACTGATGCATCTTGATTTATTATGATGCTGAAAAACATGTACACGAAGGAGAAAGATTGTGAGTTAGGCTGTAATCATCAGAACAGGAAAAGAGAGGGAAAAGCCAGGTCTTCTAAACCTGAAACAGTGCTGAGGCCATGAGGACAGCTTGCTATTAATAGCAGAAGATTTTTTAGATTTATTTCTCTCACGCTTGTGCTGCCTTTCCTCTCACCTCCTCTCTATTCTCTCTCTGTTCCTGCACAGTGTTCCACAAATAAAAGTGAGAAAAGCACTGACTGTGTCAATATATATGGTCTTCAGAGATGAAAAGGAGATTTTAAATTTCTGATGCATTCATAAAAAGCCGTGATCACAACCCTTTACTGCACCTTCAAGCCGAGAGGATCATGGAGGATAAGTCTCATAACTTCCCACATGCAGCCTTATGTAAGCCCATAGGTTTTCCTTTTTGACTGCACCCCTCCCTCCCTCCCTCCCTCCCTCCTCAGTATGACAGAGTTGCAGAGTGACGCCTACTTCTCAGTGACTCTCCACCCCCCCCCCAGGCCACCTCCACCATCCTCCTACACAGGGACACAGGATAAGGGAATTCCTCATTACCTCAGCATTTGCACGTTTTGTATGTCCGTACAAACATAGAAACATAAACTGACCGCTAGCATCTTTCAGCCAATACAAATATAAAATGTAGTGAAAACCAAGGTTGTCCTTCCAGCTTAAACACTGTTAAAATGCTCTGCACTTAATCAAACTCAAACGAGTTGCACTCGAAACAGTATGCACAGTACATTAATCTATCTTCCAGCAAATCCCATGATATCATGTTTGCATTGTCACTAAGGTGTCGCTAAATAAAATTGCTGCAGGAACTTTACAAAGACCAACAACGAAAAGCACCAAAATAAGAAGCAAATTTAAAATTGCCAATAGCTGCACATTAAACCAAAACTAAACGCACATGAGCAAGCTACATCTCACCTACACATTATTAACACACACACACACACACACACACAGAGCACATGCTTACTGTATTTAGAGTTCAGCTCTGTGGATCTCCAGCCAGATCAGGTGTCTCACAGATAAAAGCACATAATCGCAGCAGCAGCAGCAGCTCTGGACCAAGACAACGCTGACATTAGTTTTATCTCGCTAAGTAGCACAGATGAATGAATTCCATTTCCTGCAACATGTAAATATCTGGTTCTCGGGGCTGTTTACCTCAGTCACTCTCTTCAGCTCATTCTACTTTCTTTGTCTTCACGCTGGCTCTCTTCCTCCCTGTCTGTACCATCAGCTGTTTTGTAAATGAGTTTCATGAAAATGGAGAGAACTCTTTTTTGACTGCCTCCTCTCTTTTTCTGAATGAAGCACACACACGCACACACACATACACACACACTACAAGCAAACAGAAAGCCTTGCTGGCTGGCTGGCTCCCTCCTTCCCTACTGCTGTTATGCTATCATGCGCACAGTTTGCACCGCTCCCTTCTCCTCCAACCCTCCCTTTCGTGTAGATATTCTCTCTCCCCCTCCCCCCCCCCCTCCTCTCTGTGTAACAATATAATAGCCAAACCAGATATTGCAATAAGTCCAGCTGTTTAAAGGGCTGCTGGGATCAGCCAGTATGTCACTCGATGCAACGGCAAGATGCTTATACGAGAAGTTACAGAAAATAGTTAGTCTTTCACAACTCCAATTGAAGGTTTGGCACTTTTTTTTTCTGCAAAAAAAGGAACCAAGCCTACATCCACAGGCAGGGTAAAGATACAGTCCAGGCAAACCAGTCGCCATTCATCAATCTCCATTTCATGGGAATATATGAAGTCAAGCTGAATGAGCTCAACGTACTGACAGCTGCTGGTGAAACAGAGCACTGCTGCAATGTCCAAAAATAAAATAGTAAAATACGGGGGGTTTTGAATGTAACATGGAGGGGGGGGGGGGGGGGGGGGGAATAATGAAACCACCTTATTAGCTCGGAAAGAACCGTAATCCCACAGGACATCATATTTGCATCTTCCCCATGCAGCCCCCTCACTGCAAACTGCAGCTGAAGATGCAGTGGAGGAGAGCAGTGAAAAGTTCAGCATCAAAGAAAACATCAAAAGGGAACTAGGTAAGGTAGCGGAAGGTAGCTGATAGATAGATAGACAGGATCCGTTCAGATCCCCCAGCCCCGTGGGTTAATCACACAGTTTAACCATCATAGTGTGAAATAAAGTTAAACTGACAATCGCTATCGGAAGATATTCAGTAAAAATATGGAATTAGCGATAATGGTTTGTATTTGCTGATGCTACATTTTGAACAACAAATTCATGTCGAAATCAGCAGGAGGAGAGCTAGTAACGTTGTTAGCATTGAAGCTAACAGTTAAGGCACGGAGGTTGCATTGAGTTACATTATGATGATGCATTCATGCTCTAGTCAGTGAAAATGAGTATTGGGCATAGGTAAATGACACATTTTGATGTGTACAAATGTAATCGAGTAAAATGTAGCTATTGGCGAGAAACTTGAATGAATAGAGTTGTTTGAAGGACATGTTTTCACAAACAAATAGAATATTTTTTTCCTAACCATTTAAATTATGTATTTTTATGCAAATAACCAGGAGAGAGGACAGTAAAAAAGTAAAAGGCTAAGATACATTTGCTCACTTTTTTTCAGCCGATCCAATAAATGACTCAAAACCTTGATAAGATCCGAACCGTGTTTCACCCCTAGTGAAGCAGCTACAGTTTCCTGTAGCCTTAGTTAATTACGTTCGCAACTGCAAGCTCCTCTGTGAACTGAATAAGCCTTTATTAGAATATACCCAATTTCTTTACAATCTTTTGTTGGGGCATCAGTTTTAAATATAATAGCAGGGGGCAGTAAAATATTAAAGAGCAAACATGAGCTGGAGGTTAGATGGAGAGGTACACTGGAAAAGTGATAATTGCAGTTAAGGCAAACATCAAAACTCAAAAGTAAAATCATGGGACATATTGGTTTCCCAATCGACACCCAGGATTTCCTTCTCCATACCGTGTCCCCTGACATAACCTTATTATATTCCATGTATTAAATCCATTATATTTGACAGCCCATCTCTAGGGCTGGCTCCTCTTAGTCGATTAGTCAACTAATTGGTCAATTTTGGTCTTAGTTGATTAAGATTAGTCAGTATTTTTGGTGCTTTTTCATGCTGAATGACATATTTCCAGGAAACTTAAGAGCAAGATGTCTGATAAACACAATATTTAGAGGGGTGCTTTCGTGTGACTCTTTGTGGAGAAACAGTTTTGCAGGTGTCAATTAAATAAACGAATTAATTTGCATAAGATTCCTAATCCTGCTCAAAGGCACCGGACGTGGGGAGGGGTGGGGGGGGGCCACTGTCGGCTAGATTTAATACCATGAAACAAATTCACTGCTAATTTCATCTCTGCTCCGATGATCGCCAAAGAGCTGATCTGTTCTGAGCGCATCTCTCTCTGTCACTCAATCACACACTCGCAATATATACCAACGCAATATGTAAACATACATGTGGATGGCACTTAAACCTGTCCCTGGTCATTTTACACACGGTAGTAATGAAAGCATTAAAGCTCGGCGAGGAGTTTTATACTTCGTTTTCTATCTACTCTCGTTCGCAATGTGGGACAAGGTCTATGTGGGGTGAATTCTAACGCCCTTCTGATCAAACATCCTCAGGCAAGATGGCCTGATTTAAAAAACATTTATCTGCACCTTTATTCCCGTTTACAATCATTTACATAATTAACTAAAACCAATGTGTATGCGCCTAAATGAAAACGTTAGGCGCACCAGTGCCACAATGTAGAAAGTGAAGCTGTGTTCCAAATCGCATAAATACATCTTTTTTTTTTTTTACTTTTAGTACATACTGCAGCTGCCCTTACAAAGTACGTACTGTTTGCATGCAGTATGCATTGAACTGGGTAATCCTCATAACACTGCACCTTGAACTTTGACCCTCTTGCTTATCTCCCTGCACAAAGAAATGTGGGTCAGAATAGCCAGAAAAACATGTTGGCTTGCATCCTGACAAATGAGAGTGCATGCAGTGGTACATCCTGGTATTTTTTGGCATACTGCATTTGACATTTTATGTATCTGGCACATTAAATAGTATGAACTAGCTAGCCTAGCATTGGAAAAGGTTTGTCTCATGTTGAGCACATGACTGGGATGAAGAGGATGGTATGCAGTAATGGCACCTAATGCTGCAAAACAAGTCCAGCAGCTTCTTGCATTTGCGCCGTCAGGTAGCCTCTTTCAGAGGATCGTAAGAGAAGACAGCGAAGGGCTTAGAAAGCAGGAAGGAGAGAGTGGAGGACACGAGCAGGGATCAGTGGCCAAAGACACCACAGATAAACCGTTCGTGAACACAATCACAAGGTGTTGCAGTCTTGAGTATACAACTGAGGTAAAGTTAGAAGTAAACACTAGGAAAATAGTTATTTACACAGCAAATGTAAAAACAAGCCAAAGCAGGACTCACTTAATACGATTGCGTTTGGACACAACCAGGTTATTACTGACGAATGATTAAGCATGAGTTGAATGAGGTTTATTTTAGCCCAAACAAATGACGCTACTCTTGCATTGAGTCAATAGATATTCATACTTCATTCATACTCATTCTAAATCATAATTTAGAATAATAATAATCATTTTTTCCCCCCCAAGCAGATTTATCAACAAAATCGACAATTTCTCAACCCCTGCTGGAACCCTATAATCCAGTGGTGAATTTCAACATGATGAATTTTCGTGTTTTCTTTTCCTTTGAACTATCATGCGAAGACCCTCCCGCTTTGCAGCAATTACATTGAAGTCAGTCAAGCAGCTATATACCCGGTGTGAAGCCAGGCTTACGGCCATGCAACCAGTCGCCTCCCTTCTGTCCTGATCAATAATTTACATCAGAGCAAGCAATGCAGGAAAGATACAGAAACTGAGGATTGAGAAACAATGGCCGAGGAAGACATCAAAAGAAAGGCAGCTCGGAAAACAAAGACAACAGGAAAAGAAGAGGGAACAAATAAAGATGGAGAGAGACAGAGAAACAGAAGCAGGAGTGGTTAAGAGAAGAGAGATATAGGAGCAGCAGCAACAGCACCACGCTTGGTAGAGATCTATAAATAGCTCTTCAAATCTCTCTAGAAAAAGCCTTGTTCTGCTTATGCTGCTGCAAACGGAGATTCAGAAGGAGACAGAACAAGATATGGATATCTCGCTGACAGATTTGAACAGCGATCATGTCTTATCGGACACTAACTGCCTATTGCAATCACATTACACCGTAAATTACAATATTAAAAAAACGCTTTTACATCGACCATCTTGGCTGGTATAAATATTTGATTGGAGGAAGTGAATACAGTAAAAACAAGTAGGTTACAACCAAAACATCAACTTGCATGTTCTACTGGTGTATGACGACTGAATTTTTTATCACTGTGTACTAAAAAATGAAAAGCATAAGCACACTTCTGAAATCTCTTCATCAATACTTATTCTTACACACAGAAAATGTCAAGTTACTATAATTTATTGATGCTTTACCTATTTGATAAGTATTTTCAAGTTGCAGGGTAGGGGAAACCTGTTGACAGGGAGGAGAGATACGCCATCTTTCTCATTGCTGGCCTTAGCAACAGCAGCCTGTTGATTCAATGACTCACCTCCATCAGATCCGACTACGGATAAGCCTTTTCTCAATGATGCTAACATTACACAAGCAATTTGACATTCTTCAGGTACTTTCTTAGCCTTAGTCCTTAATCTCTCTCAGATCAGTCTTCAACAGAACAGACAAATTGAGACACTTTCAAAACAGTCTCAACATCAAATGGGACTATGTTGACAGTCCTTGCCTGCCTCTTGGCAATTTTGTGCATCACATGACGAGCCAATGGCGATAGTAATGAATATTTATGTTTTCAGTCACACATGCTTTTTTCCCCAGAGCAGATGTTTGAATCACAGCTCCGACAGTCTGTGCTGTGATCCCACCTAGTTTGACACGACAGTCTTGCCATCTATTTTCAGCTTGAGTATCAAAATGTTGAGCTAAAGCAAAGACATAAAGATCAATGGCCATTTGTCATGGTTTCCCTGACAAACCCTTTTTTCTTCTTTGAATCGTCCTCAACTGTGTGTTTTAATTATGGACTGGAAAACAAAATGAGTGATAATCGCTTGTTTCAGTTTAATCTCATTAAATCTAGGAACATGTCTCCCTGAGGCATGGCCTTGGACATACATATTACCTTAAAAAAAAAAAAGTTTAGAAACATATTACACACAATGTAAACTTCAATGCCATAGTGTAATCAAGACCAGAAGTGTAGTCTTGTTTTTAGAAGGATTTCTTCATCAGCTCACAATTCAGCCTCATATCCCACGAAGACTATCATTAATACAAACTATAGATTTGTTGTTTCAAATTGATTTGTCATAACATCTGCACCTTGTTTGCTGTCGTGTCTGACAATCATTGGAGACAAACATATAGACGCCACGGTGTAATGGCAAAAACAACACCTTGTTGTCACCAGCTAAGGTGACAACAAGGGTGATTAAATCAATTCCTGCACTTCATTGTAATTCAACCAGATAATAAGCTAGTCACCTCAATCCTAGAGTTTCAGTAACGTGTAGCTACGATTGGAAGGATACAATGTTAACATGGCCATCTCGTGTCAGAACACGGACTTTAAAGATGGTGCTTCACGTCACGTTATATGTCTAACGAAAAAAACATGGATCATCGATTAACGTTACAAGTGATGTTAAAGGTTCAGCTCACCGTTTCGCTGGCCGTATGTTGAGAGTCCGTGTGGAGAATCCTTTAGGTTGTGTCTGTGGAGAACAGATGGCAGTATGGTCAGAGCCGTGGCTGAGCAGATGACTGAAAATATGAGCTTGCCCACACGCTAACAATAGCTAGCTCACGCATTAGCTTGCTTCCTCCGGCGAGTATAATTAGCCACCTACAACACCTTAGCCACCTAGCTAATGCTAGCCCGATAGCTAGCCTTTTCTTATTCAGTGTACGCTAGCAACCCTACGTTAACAAAACAGAGTTTATATTACAACCAGTTAATCGACAAAGGAGCACGTGTTTACGGTAATGCGACCCTTGTTTACAACCTGTACTTGTACTGTCAAGTCTCAACATATGAGGTGCTAGCTGATACGCTTAGCTAGCTTTGCCAATGACTTACCAATGCTAATATAATGGAGCTGCTAGCTCGAGTCTGTTCACGGCGACCCCAACTGTCAAAATAGCGCCGCGTGAGGGGAGAGCGGCATGAACGTTAACGATAGACAGCAAGCATTGAGAAGCAAGGCAGTCGAGTCTGTTACAGGAACACAGCCAAATAACAACAAAACGCCAAAGAATAAAAGGACACAAATTAAAGAAAAAAGAAACAAAACGCTATTCCCCCTTCTCGGCTCCGGCTTGTATGTGTGTGTCAGCGTCACTTTTTTCCCCTCACCGACAGTTTACGTCAGCGGCGTACTGAACATTCGCAGGGAGACGTTCAGGATACAGTGAAATTGTTTACCTATTATTTAACGTTACTGGACTCAAAATATAGAAACTGTCAAAATGTTTTACTTTTGTGTTACACGTATATCCTTAAGGTGCCATTTGTGTCTCTTTCATTGAGAGGCAATGAAGATGTGTTGTTATTATGAACGACACCACTGACGCATTCTATGAAAGCACATTTTTCTACAAAATATCTCCCACATACCATGTCTAATGAATAAAAGGTCTAATGAATAATACAAAAATACACACTTTATATTATCAGTCTACCATTGAATGATTATGAGTTTTAGTCGTATTTTCAACGTTTATGATTGGAGGGCTGTTGAGTGAAATTTCCCATTAATTTACCTTTAGTATGTGAGGCTACACTTGTAGCTACTTTACACATTTTCAAAGGAACCGATACAAAAGTAAAGTTTGTTGTAGTTCTAAAAGTTCCCCACATGTCGGCAGGCTAGTACTTCTACGACAGTAAGATATTGTCGCTCAATCTCATAGTCCACATGAAGGCAAAAATATAACCTATATGCACTATAAGTACAGCTGGTGGCACACATTCAAAAGGTGTTCTGTTTTAGGACAGCACATGTGGGACACTTTTCAACACATGTTTACACATCACGTACAGCTTTTAAATGGTTTTCAAAGACATGTTTTTTTTCCTGCAGCGCATAGCTGTATGGTCTCTTTAAGTTTGTGCAATGACACTCTAACTTATTCGCAATGTTACTATATTCAGCATGTTTCACTTGAAATAAGTCATTACAGTAGCTTTCTCGACACCTCAATTCCTCACGCACTAATTACATTGCAACAGATCATCATCATCATCATTTCCCTTTATGCCTCTTGGTATGTAGGGCAGCAACAAAAGTCTTCCACTCCTGTCTGTCCTGGGCAAGTCGCTGGATGGTGCCCCATGAGTGGTTGAGGCTCTGCATCTCCTTCTCCACAGTTCTTCTCCATGTGTTTCTTGGTCGGCCTCTTTTCCTTTTCCCTTCTGGTGTCCAATGTAAGGCTGTTCTTGTGATATCAGCAAGATCTTTTCTCAACACATGTCCTATCCATCCCCATCTTCTTCTCATTAGGATGGTCTCCATGCTTTCGTGTTGGCATTTGTCATACAGTTCTTTATTTGAGATGGTGCTTGGCCAGAAAATGTGCAGTATTCGTCTTAAACTCTTGGTGTGGAAGGTTGATAGTCTGCTGAGGTCTTCTTGTGTCATTCTCCAGCATTCAGAACCGTACAATTGCAACAGATCACTTATGTATATTATTGTCTCGGTGTAAATGAGACCGGTTTGCTGTAAACCTATATTAGGGGCAACCATGCAATTTCAGCAAATTCACAGGGAAGCTCAAAGGTGAGGATCAAAGCTGTGCAACTTTGGTAAACTGTTCCATTTTGGATTCTATATTATGCACAAAATAGACTCTCGTTGAACCCAAACAGACACAACTTGTACGGGCAATTGTATGACAGAGACAGTAATTAGTCTTTTTTTTCTTTTCTCTCTCTCTCTCTCTCTCTCTCTCTCTCACACAAACACACACACACACACACACACACACACATACACGATGAGTAATTATTACATTACAATGCCTCTTTGACGTGAACATGATGGGACGTGTTTTAAATACCCCACTGCAGTGCCCCGCCTCGTATAGCTTTGAGAACTTTGCACGTTTTGAACTACAATTGTCTGGTGCCTGTGTGGCTCGCTTAGCTACTCTGTAACTGGGTTAAAGGGCACTGCATTTCAACTTTGATCTGCGGTGGTGGAAGGTTGCGTGTGCCGCTCAGAGGGCAACGAGGCACAGAAACCACCTGCTGTGGTGACGACATCGTTATAGTGTATCATAAAATGTTTTAAACGATGTCACTTTTAAACATGTATTTGTTAATGCAAAGCAGCGACTGGGAGTGAAGTCCTGTAAGTGTGTGTCATCGACAGTAGTTTTACTGATTGCGTGTGCCACTGCAGGTGACAGCCTACGTGGTGCGCGTTTTGTATGTGTTGTGTGAGTGCGTGTACCATGTCGTGTGTGAGAGCAGTAGGTGATGCTTTGCCAGTAATTTCCTCGGTGCCCCGATGCTCTCATTGGTGCGTCCCTCCAACGTGTCACCAGTTGTGGTGGATTACCCCAGATATCTACACCATCGGGAGGGTGAAACACCATTCCTTTCGCTCAACTCCTGTTTTCACGGTGTCCAGCTTTCAACAAGGACCTCTGACAACATTTGAGAAACTTTTGACTTCCACAAAACAACTCAGGAAAGACGATTTGAAGATTTGTATTTGTCTTTTTATGCAAATCGAGCACAGAAATGCATTGTTTTACTTCAGAGAGGATGACGCAGACTTCTTTATTCCCAGCTTTTCTGTTTTTGGCACCCGTGCTGTTGAAGGGTCTCTGGGTCAGTGGCTCCCCGGGCTGCGCGTCCTGTGGCTTGGAGGCGATGGATAAAAGCGCAGAGGAAAGGCTGATGATAGAAATCGTCAAGCAGCAACTTTTGGAAAAGCTGCACCTGAAAGAGAGACCAAACATCACTCAGACGATTCCCCGGGCAGCGCTCCTCACTGCGCTGCGCAAACTGCACTCGGGGCGCGTCAGACACGATGGTACTCTTGAACTAGAAAAAAGTATAGACACCAAAGATCAAGGCTATGAAATTGTGAGCTTTGCAGATTTAAGTAAGTTTGGCATTCTCATTTTACACTGTTAAACTGTTTTAGCTGTATTGCCGTAAAACACCACGAGTGCATGTTGTGCGCTTTACGCATGTCTGTGTCTGTGTGTTTCTGTAACACAGGGGACTCTCAAAATGTCCAACATATTAACAGTCTGTGTTGTTCTTAAAATGTCATTGATCCATAGATGAGACAGAGAGTGGTGATGCAGCCAGCCTCAGTCTTACCTTCCAGTTTCTGCAGGAAAGTGGCCAGAGTATCCAGGTACTCCAGTCTTCTTTGTGGATCTACGTCCGCTCCTCTGAGGACCGTCATCGAGACTCCCGCCTCTCTGCCCGGGTTTTTCTCCCAGCAGAAGGTGGGATGTCCAGCTCTAACCGTACCCTGGTGATGGAAAAGATGCTGGAGGTCCAGGATAGTAACTGGCACACTTTCCCCATCACCCGCACCCTGCAGGCTTTCCTCAATGGGGGCCAGCACCGACTACGCCTGGAAGTCAGCTGCGATGAGGATGGGAAGAACCTTTGCTCCCTTCATGGCTCTGCTGACACCGCCAACCAGCCTTTCCTGGTGGCCCAAGTGCGTCTCCGTGATGACCACTCCAAACACACGCTCAGGAAACGCTCGTTGCGTTGCGGTGAAAATGTAAGCGTGTGCTGCAAGAGAGAATTCTACATCAAGTTCAAAGATATCCAGTGGCATGACTGGATCATTGCACCTGAAGGCTACCATATGAACTACTGCATGGGTCAGTGCCCCCAGCATCTGGCTGGCTCCCCAGGCATAGCATCCTCATTCCATGCCACTGTCTTCAGCCAGCTGAAAGTCAACGGCATTAACACGGTTGCATCTTCATGTTGTGTTCCCACAGAGCGCCAGCCACTCTCCATGGTGTACTTCAACTCCCAGCACAGCATTGTCAAAACGGACGTCCCTGATATGATAGTGGAGTCATGCGGATGTACATGAAGGACAGAGTATGAAAGACATAGTTAACATAGATTTGCTTTAACACAGGAAACTTAAAATATGTATTTGTTCATGTAGACGGACAGAAAGATAACACAAAAACAGATGAAAATGTAAGTGTCTTTGTATGTCTACTTTGGGACAACCAACTCTATATATGTTGTTACTTGTACTTTGAAAAAAATAGAAGTAACAACTTAGTTTTATCCCAAATTAGACACACAAGTGTGTTGAACTAGAGGCATCATTAAGCAGTTTGCACGCACATAAACAATGACTATGATGTCACAAGCATTGTTTCAAAATGAAGGCAAACAGTAGGCACAAAGACAAAGAGATTGTTTTGTATTATAGTTGAAGAGATCACACTGTCACACATCATATTTTTTTAACATAATTTTAAAGTCTAATATGCAGTATGCAAAGAGCTAGTTGGTGAGATCATTTTGAGTGAGTGCCTAGAACCAACTGAGTGAATTTAAATGAGATTACACACTGAATCAGAATTTTTTTTTATCCATATATCAGAGCCATTAATTGAAGAGAGGATAGAAACTAAGAAACCTTAGGGCAGACTCAACACAGACAACAAAGAAGTCCAACTTATATCAAAGAAACTGCTTATGAAGGGCTCAAGACACACAAAGAGATTAATATGGAGCCGTCACTGTAGTGTTTTAAAGATGCATCTTTTTTTATTTTTCGTCATATGTAGGTTATTTATTTTGTATTTCGTAATTGCTGCTCGGAAATTTGGAGCAGAACTGACCGCACTTCTATTTTTTCAAAACATGAGCTACAGTATTTTGTAATAGGCTAAGTGTCCACACACACAATATGACAAAAATAATGCCATTTTGAAGCAAGGCTTTTAAAACAGTGAAAGATCCTTGATTCCAATTGTGCCTTCTTCATTAACTCGGGATGACAAAGTGCTACTTGGACATTGAGTATCAAGTCATCTTCCAATACCAAACATAATCCATTGAGTGTTATTCCTAAAGCAGTCTTTTTATGTGGGCCTGTGACACAATGTTCATATTAACTTTTATTGGTTTTCTATATTTGACTATCTTTTATCTTTAAATTGCACCCAACAAACACTTTCATTTTATTGTGAAGTTGCGGTGAAGCATTTTTTATGATTGAACTGAAACGGTTTAAAGAGGTACATCTGCCCTGAGTTCTGTCTGAGCGCAGCCGATGCTGCATGCAGGTTGAAATATGTTTGATCAGCATCTTCACTGTATTATTTACACACGTCGGCTCGTCAGTTGGGTAACTATGTCTCCGACAGCATATGAACTCAAGGTCGTTTCTCAGCCGCGTGAGCAAACATTTAGCTATTGCTTCAGTGTCAGGTTATGTGAAAGTCTTCGACGCAGGTGGGTCAACGAGCTTGTGGTGTTTGCAAGTTGGCATTTATATCTCACAGAGTCTAAAGTTTTCTGGGATGATGTAAAATTAGAAGCTTTCCAACTAAAGGCGATGTAATCATTTTCAGGCATTTGAAAAAAAAACAACCTTCCTTGTATTCCAACAGCACAATTGATAGTCCTGGCTATAATTTGTAAGTGAGTAACAATGCTATGTCCATATCTAAAATAAATATCAAGTAGATATTAAAATATGCCAGCATCCATGCTACAATAACTCAATTTGATGGGCACTATTGCCCTATGATGCAACAGAAACGGAGGATTGACTCAGCTTGCAAAACAAAGAAATCAATAGTAATGAATTTTTAGAAAACCAGTTTAAACCACTTTTTATATGATTTTCAATTTTGAAAATTTCAAAGAGTCAAAGATTCAACCATCTGTCAGCACGTGCCTTGTCTCGTTTCATGTTAGAAGAATTATATGCTGCAATCTTTTTGTCTACCAACTATAAAAATTTTACACTGCTAGTACCAAATATGTCTGAACAGATTTGAGACCTAGGCCTTGTCTACTTCTCGCCTATGTTTACACCAAACGGTATAAAAGCCAAAGATATTTTTTGCTTTCTGGTAGATGTTTCATGGTTTTGTCCCACTGTGTTGAAAAACTGTATTCTACTGCTATGATACACAGGAGCAATCCAGGCAATACGTCGGGGCATTGCAACAAGATCTTTCATTACATTTCTATCCAAATAGGCCATAACCATGTTTCACCTCTCTCTGTTGCCACTAGAAGCTGCACTTGTCTTATTTCTTCCAACCTAAAACCAGCTTGTTGTGTATTTTCTTTATTTTGCAAGCACCCCCTGTC
Organism: Melanostigma gelatinosum; assembly: GCF_949748355.1. Taxonomy (NCBI): domain Eukaryota; kingdom Metazoa; phylum Chordata; class Actinopteri; order Perciformes; family Zoarcidae; genus Melanostigma; species Melanostigma gelatinosum. Next base: position 19,152,686 of record NC_136636.1, on the reverse strand, counting down.
CCAGGACTCAATGTGGCATTGAGGCGCCACCATAACCTAACTTATTTCAGCACTTTATCACCCTACTGTATTTTTAGAGCAAATTTGCTTGGAGGGTCTACTACCTACAACCCAGGTGGCACGAACTAGAACATGTAGATATTGTACGCCTACAGAAAGCAAATGTCAATGATGTTACTTTCTTATGCCCTAGTTTGTTTTATATGCATTGAATTGCATGTGTTTGCAGAGCACACAGATTTCTGTATACTGTAACTGGTGGAAATGGAGACAGGATTTGAATTTTCTGTTAATTTAAAGTTGTAATTATTGTCTTTATTTTTTACATCATGCTGTATTTAATGCATAATTCATGATTTGTAATAGCAACTCAATGCAAAATGTCACAATGTGCTGAAATAATATGATTACAGTTGAAGTATATTTTTAATAAATAAATATTTTTAAATCAACCTTGTTATTTCCATTCTATATATTTTCCATTGTATCTCTTCTCTTTAAACACAATGACACTGTGCCTTAGAACAGTCTCTAAACAGTTGTGGCTATTCAATATATTGGCTGGTGGTACCTTTAACAGTGAGAATATCAATGCTTTGAACAATACATTGTTTTTTTTTACCAGCTAAATGAACATACACTTCACTACCAAGTGCCTAAAGCATAAAACATGATTAAAAGTCAGTGGTATTCTTCTGAAAGCAGATCTCCTATCTTAGCCTTGTAATCACATTGGCACTGCCTATAAGGCAAAGGGCCTGTTTGCTCATACAAATAGTGGAAGTGGCTTTATGGACCGTCTGTGTTTGGTGTGTAAACAATCATCTCATTCCCTTGGCATGCAGTCAATTTCATATTGTGCATTTGCATTTGGGATTGATTATAATGTTAAGCTGAGATAATAGTATATACATAAATAATCAATTTAAAAATAATCAGTAACTGTAAGTCCTGCTATTTTTCTATGCCACACATCATTATATGGTGAACTGTGTACACTGACCTATAAAGCTTTTAAAAACATCTCACAGCGAATGTCCAATTGCCAAATTCCCTGGCTGAACTTTCAAAAACATTCGGTCAAAGCATAATGTCCTTTCCTTCCAAAATTTGACAACGCCCCTTTTGCAGCCAACAGCCGTGCTGATGTTACATCACTCAAAGTGGACTATAATCAGCCACTACAAAAATTTTTACTGATACCAGTCATGCCTACAAAACTAAAGTACGAGACACTTATTTTTTTAGAGATAATTAGCTTTAGGTTAATTTTTTGTGTTTTCTCATACCTGAGGGCATTGTTCAATAGGGAGTCTGGAAAAGTAAGATAAAGCTCTCTCTATTCATTCATTACTGATAAAAGATGCTTAATTAACTGAGGCCTCCTGGTTTGGTGCAGGCAGGTATTGGGAATCCCCTTCTGGGGAGACCTGGGGGTGAACTGCTCTAGAATTAGCATAAATACATCTACGCTTTTTTAATGGAATAAGAGAAATGCCAAGAAAAATAATGGTAATACTTGACTACATGGTACATAAAATCCTGAGTAGTAACCAAAGAACAGGTACGGGACTAATCAGAAACTAGCTGGTTAATGAAGTTGCTCTTTAGTTGCGAAGCACTCCGCTGTGTTCTCCAGCTAATCACTAACTTGACTATTTGTAGTTCTTGAATAACTGTGAAAGAATCGTACAGGAGATAGAAAGTTACTTGAGACTGCTGAACACTGCGCTCCGTTACTGTGTCCTACTCCAGGGGCCGCCTTTAAATAAAGTGACCTATGTACAGCAGATTTGGGGATAGCAAGGGCTGCAATAGATACATTTGTTTGATAAATGAAGGACATATTTCCTAGCTGCAAAACGTGTTGTGTAATATTTGGGTAGGAAATGTGGACCTCGAAGGAACAAACTTATAAAAGGCGAGTTCACCCAAATCATGAAGCATATTTTCTCACTTACACATCGTGGTTTCTCGCCAGGCATATAGTTTGGGTTAAATTTGCTTGTTTTTATTTTTAAATATTCTTCTTAGATTTCTTACCACCCCAATACAATGGAAGATTTGTTTGTGGTGCTAAATGGGTCGTATACGACATTCAGATCACATCTATGATTCAGAGCCTGAGCGGGTACTGCCTGCACATGGCTCTCAACGTGGAGATGACTGACAGCAGCTAACAGTGCGAACAACGGCAACAGTGCTAACAGTGTTTACCCGAGGGGGAACCGGAGGGTGGGCATCACGCTTCCATGGCCACGCCGTCATCAGCAGTAACCACCATATGCGCACAGTGCAGAGAAACAATTAGCCAGTCAGTGGGACACACACACACACTGGGACTCACATGCACTAACATGCAGGTGCAGCCGGCCCGGCTACCAAAAGAAAAAGAAGAAAAACCGAGAAGCCTGAATTACAACACACACAGAGAGAGGCATTGCGACTTCATGCTCTGCTCAGGACACCATTCTCCCACTATATCCTGACATAGCAAAGAGGTGTTTGCTGCTACATTTCTTTTCTGAATGCTGTATAGGCTATAACTCTTTTAAAAAATTACAAAACAAATGCAAAACTCAAGATATCTTTCCAGAAACGATGTCCCACGTACTTTCCTCACAGTTTAGTACTGAAATGGTCCCACTGGTTTTCATGGGAGCTAGCAGCAGAAGCAAAAAATTGTCTCTTCACAATAATGCCAGTAGATTATTAAGAGAATGAATATTGATATTCATCTCCATTGTATATAGGGTGGTGGAAGATGTTTCAGCAGGAGGTATCTCAAAACAGAAACTTAAGCAAATGAAACCAAAACGATCTGCCTGGTTCAACACCCCAAAAGGTAAGCATGTAAATAAATTATGTTTTGTTGTGAGGATGAAGTGACCCTTTAACCAACCTCTGCTCAGTGGTTCCTGCTTCTGTGTGACTGGTTGGAGGATAACAAATGTGCTTGTAAACATCCAAATGTCAAAGACTGAATGATGGCATGATTTCAAAGAGGATAAGCAACATGTGAATAAATTGATGAATATTGATAAATCTCAGAGCCCTGCAATGCATGAAGAAAAGAGGCCTTTTGTTTATATTAGGAGAAGAACATGGTTAAAGGCTGCAGGTGTGGGTTTTGGGCCATAGGGTTCGGTTTTAAGACGTGAGCAGGTGAGTCCTCTTTGACACCAGGAAGTAACGTCATTGGACCCGTCAATGGAAAACAGATAGCTGACCTACTCTGGGAAAAATAAACTCACTGACTCACTGATATACTGACACACTGACCCAAAGACTAAACCCAATCCTTCACTCCACTCACAATCCCACAAATCCCCTGGGGAGGGTTAAGGTGTCAGTCTGACTCCTCCCCCGACAGGAAAGCCTGGTAAGAAACTGCTCTCACTCCTTTCACCCGCTTGTCCTCCGGTAAACAGTAAACAACTCTGTGTTAGGTGTTTAGATTAGTGCAGATCAGTGCATGCAGCAATTACTATTTGCCAAATCTTGCTATAACATAGGGGTTTGAGGTATTAGCATGTAGCCTACAGGAAAAAAGTATTGAAAGGTTAGGCTGGTTCTGATTCCAAAAGTATCGTCAGACTCGCTGTTGACTTGGTCAAATGTAATCCCTAAGCAGAGGACAGATCAATTATTTAATTTAGTGATCTAACATGTTGACTACCAAACTCAGTGAACTGCTGCAATTCACTTTACACAAATACATGTGAAACATAGCGTATATCTATGGCTGTCTCACATATGAAACAGTTAATGCTGTTATTCAGTTTATATGTACTTAGGGCAATGCTAAAGTTATATATGCTGGTTATATGTCCTATACTGGATGTATCCAACCTATCAGAGTTTAAAGAAAACTTTACACAAAATACCTACATTATACCAAGATGTACTTTGTTGGCCTCACGATTCAATTAGGTTTCACTATTTGTATTAATCTTGTTTGGAAATTTCCTTTCGTATCTTAAGAACCATTTCAAAGGTCCTTGATCTGTAATGTTGTCTACATTCTTGCTCCAACGCACTTCGAATAACTTTTAAATCCACAGGATGATCCCATTACGACAGACCTACTTACCTGCTATATCTCTACGTGTTACATCAGAGGTGCCTTGTTACAAAACCATCTCCGGCATCTTCAATGTCTTGTCCTAATGTTTTTATACATGTTTTACATTGTTACTGCTGTACTGACTGATGAGTCGCCAACTTAATTTCGTTGTATGTTTTTACGGTGACAATAAACATCCTTATCCTTATCAATGTGAACTCAGAGCTTTACTTCTGACTTGGTGCCCACTGTTAAAGAGGTCCTTTGATTCCAATAGTCTTCCCTATGAATTAAGTTGTAAAAAGAAGAAAATACGCAAAACAGCGCAGTTCTTCAAGAAATACATGGCTGCCACTTGGAGACTAGACATCTTGTCAAATATAAATCATTGAGCATATACTCGGCATGGCAAATACAATAACGCTGACTGCATGTCAAAAAGAAAATACTTTCTCATAACTCTTCGAAATATAAAAAAATACTTTGAATAAATATATATATAAAATCCCTGCGACTCTGAATAGGATAAGCGGTTTGGATAATGGAATGGAATATATAAAATCGAATTTCTCTCATACTTTGACGTCTAGAATCTGTCAGAATTGTAGCTGCTCAATAGCTGACAAGAAGAAAACTTAACTGGTGTTGATGTGGTGTCAGATTATTATTCGGGCCCGAGCAACCGACAACGTTGGGCCGGCGTGGCCCTATTGATATTGTACCCGTTGGGGTAAACGTACGCATGGTTGGAGGACTTGGCATGCATGAAAACTCACCAAATTTTGGGGACTTGTCAGGCCTGGTGAATATAGCCATCTGAAAAGGAATGCATCTATCTGTGTTCAGAAATGGCTCTCTAGCGCCCCCTACAAGTCGGACCGGCGACGCCCCTCGGCCAGTATGTCCCATTCACTTGTAATTTGACACACATGTCCACTTGAGCTGGAGCTACAAAAAAGCCCATCAGACCCCTAACCTCCGCCTCCTTATATTTTCCGCCATTTTGAATTTAGTGTAAAACACATTTCTGCGAACTCCTCCTACATGCTTAGTCCCATTACTACCAAACTTTCTGTGGATCATTACTGGATCTACCTCATCAAAAGTTATGAAAATCTTTCTGATATCTCTTAGCGTTTACAAGATATGGACCAATAAACCTCGTAGGGGCGTGGCTAAATATCAATACACATAACTTCTCAACCGTTTGTCCTAAAATTCCAAATTATGCAGCATTTGTGCATATCGCATGCTGTAACATACCCTGAGAATTGTTTTGCATTAAACCACTAGGGGGCGCTACAGCAAACCCGCGAAGTTGTGCTTTTTGTCACTTGCCGATTTCAGCCTTTGTATTTTAACGAACTCCTCCTAGAGAATTTATGCCATCAACTTCTCCTTTGGTCAGGATGCTCTTAAGACCTTTGTGATTAAAAGTTATGAAAATCTCGCGCTTTCATCGAAGAACCTTGACGTGCCGTGGCGGCCATTTTGCCTCACTGTTTTTGAAAAAATAAATTCTTATAAGTTGTTATAACTCCAAGGTACATTATCCAATCCGCACAAAACTTCTTATGCATGATGCTACTTCAAGCTTGAACATATTTCAATTGAAAATAATTCAATAACTCACAGCGCCGCCTACTGGCTGAAGGAAATGTCATATTTTATACTTTTCTTCATACCTCCTAGCCAGGTGACCTGATGAGTTTCAAATTTGGTAAGAATAGCGTTAAGACATTGATGATGCATCATCATAAATATTGTGAGTTTTCGTTGCACGGCGTTGCCATGGCAACGCATCGTTCGCCATGAAAAAGGCAGCTGATGGTTTAGTGTGTTGGGATGCTCAAAAAGTCATGGAACTTTGTACATGCGTCATAGGTCACAGGCAGATATGGTGTATATGGGTTTTGGGCTTGGCCGTTTTAAATAGCTTCTATAGCGCCCCCTACAATATTTCAAAAGAGCAGCCCCAGCGCTACGTTTTGGCTACATGTATGAAACATGGTAGGCACATGTATCCTATGGAGACTTAAAAATAAGTCTCTTGGGACCATGCTCTAAACCCTACCGTAAGGCTGCCATTTTCAATTTTGTATTAATTTATACAATATTTCGACGACGCAGCCCTCGCAGTACGTTTCACTATCTATATATAAAATTTAGATGTATAACATTTGGTAAACAGATGTATCACATGTAGACGGACAAAAAAAGCCCCTGGAGCTCTAAGCTCTACACCCAACCGGAAGTCAGCCATTTTGACTTCAGTGAGAAAAAAAACACATTTTTGCAAACTCCTACACGCTGGCTCCGATTTCTATGAAATTTGCTGTGGATCATAAGTGGATCTAGATCATCAAAAGTTGTCAAAATCGTTTTGATATCTCTTTGCGTTTACAAGATATCGACCAATACACTTCTTAGGTGCGTGGCAGAATATCAATACACATAACTTCTCAACCATTTGTTCTAAATTCCCAAAATATTCAGCATATGTGCACATCGCATCCAGTAACATACCCTGAGAATTGTTTTGCATTCGACCACTAGGGGGCGCTACAGTAAACCCGCAAAGCCTACTGGCTAAAGGAAATGTCTGATGTAACTCAGCTGGACTTGTTCCAAACGGTCCCAAACTTCACATACTTGATAACACTCATGGCCTGAGGATATCTACAAGCTAATTTTCTCTAATACTCACAGCGCCACCTGCTGGCGGAAGGAAATCTGCGTTTTTTGACAAACATCATCCGATTTACGTGACTTTTACACAATGTGGTTTACACTTGATATAGAGCTACATAATGCACGCGTTCTGTAGCACCAGGCAGAGGACGCAGGAAGCATCGGACTATTTGCAAAGCATCATTTCCAGCATCAGGCGGTCCACGCGGGATTAACGACGGTCACGGACGGTCGCGGACGTTCTCGGACACGCAGGCCGGAGTCCTGCCGGCACCCCGACGCGCACATGGCGAGGGCCCGTTCATCGCTGCTCGCAGCTTTAATTATCATTATTATTGCAAACTGACATTACAATTAGTCGTTTTTTTTCTTCAGTCATAAAATGAATGCATCAGGCAGCCAAGTAAAATAATTTGCTGGTTAAGAAAATTCAGTTCAGCATCAGTTCTGGCCACTTGGTGGGGTTGTAACCTCCTGCTATCTTCGTTTCTTCGGTACAGCAAAGATGTTCCCGGGTCAATGTGACCCGGTGCATGTTTAATCATCCAAACGTTGTCAGAAACCATTATTTTACATTTTGAAACAGTATCTGTATTTCTCGCAGGTGGGTTCGTGAGAAAGAGTGTGTGTGTGTGTGTGTGTGTGTGTGTGTGTGTGTGTGTGTGTGTGTGTGTGTGTGTGTGTGTGTGTGTGTGTGTGTGTGTGAAATGGGGTGAAACATGGTGGGAGGGAGTAAGAAATACTTTGCCTCACATTTTCAAAGAAGGAAATGGTCTAAACTTGACCCTTCTGACCCCTTATAGCCTCCACTTTCACTGCCGGGTCAGATAGCGATAAAGCTAAATATAACAACTATCGTTGTGGCCATGAAGTTCCACATATTATGAAACATTTATCTGTCTTGGGTGACTGAACTCTTAACTGATGTCACTGCACCTATAATCACATGAAAAAGTGTGTCAGACAACGTTGGTACACACTACATATTCTGCAGGTATACTTTGCTGAGCAGAAACACAACTGATATTTGGAAATACTAATCAGACCAAGTACTGTAACTGATGATCAACTTTCCCAACTCCTTTAGCAACATTTTATTACCACTGGTAATTGATCTTCAGTCTGTGCAGTATCAGAAGTATCCTTTGATGAACAACACATACCTGCTTAAACCTTAATTTTTTTGTTGGTTATACTGTAAAACACATAAAACCTTATTTTAAGATGATGGTGGTGTACACACAACTCACTGACTGGTTTCTGAAGGTGTGATGAGCATATCACTGCGGAACTGGTACGTCTGGGTATGCCAAACTGAGATCTTCTATTCAAACATGTTGACTTTGCAGCATTTGACCTACAATCATCTGCTTGTTGCTAAAAACTTAATTGCACTCTGTGTCTCTGGGAATAGTCTTCTAAAAATCATTTGTGATCATAAAGAAGGAAGAGAAGTCTGAGTGTCTCACATAAACGTATCAAAACATGCAGATTTTAAATGCCTAACAGCAATATTATGCACCTTACTTATGCTATTTGGAGCTATTAGTACTTACCTAAGATCCATTTGTTCACAAATTTAGCTTAAGTCTCTTTGTAGGAAGTTTATTTTTTTTTTAAATGGCCAGTGACCAAATTAACAGAATAAAGAAAAATGACAAAATACTCCCTTAAAGGCCGACATTAAGAGTTTTTAATGTGATTGCAAAATGTTTTGGATTATTCTGATAGCTGGAACACTCCTAGCGATCATTGGTGTGAACTTTGTGTTGCTTTCAGCCCAATCATCTCAATGTCAGGATCTCTAGGTGGGAGGGTGATGGGGGAGAGATCTGCCATAATGTGTTTTTTGATATGGCCATCAGAGGGAGCCAAAGTCAGATTATCGTTTTGAAATTATTCTCAGTTCATTTAAATCTGCGAAACTCCAAAAAAGATACAATGTATATTTAGAAATGAAACTCAGTATCTTTTAAAACAGGTGGGTTCAGGTGACGTGCTTCAATGAGGACAGGGGCTGGATTTAAATAGTTCATGATCTAACAGGAGCTTGCAGCAGCACAGCTCAGGGAATTACTGTCACAGTCCTTGCTGTTCCACCTTAACCCTCACTCATCTCTTACCTGTGGGGACCTAATTCTGTCAAGGAAGACAAAACAGAATCCATCCAATCAGGTTATTGTATGCCAGCTTCTAATGCGTCAGTTTACTGATGTAACAGCAAAGTTTGTCTTGATGAGAGGAAACACTCAGTGTAACATGTTCTTAAATACAGTGAGGGATAATGCTTTAGTCTGCATGACCTAATTATTATCATCAAATATAACAATCAATAATTACACTAATTATTTTAAGATTCTGATGTAAAAACCCAAATGATACGGTGTGCAAGCTTTATGTATCATATATCATATTATTTTCTGAATTAAAATATCATTTTTACAGAATAGATATACACCTTCTATTTTAACTGCAAAATAGGAGACACGGACAGCGGATTAATAAAGTTATACATACAATTTATATGAAGCACATATGCATATTCTGGGTTCTGATCATAACCAGCTGGCACACATCTGAACAAAAACATTTTTTTTATTCTGTTCAACATTTTGACCAAGTTGGAACACTTAAATGAAATGTACTTTCTCAACATTTTATTACATACCTAATCCGTGGCATACAGAGTCGTTGAATATGCCTCTCCTGGCACATAAAACAGTATTTGCTGAGATGATGTGGATTCTCTCCAACTGATTAAAGTGGCGGGTCAGCAACGGACACATGATGACGTCTGTAGACAGAGGTAAATATACTTACTTACAAATGAGTAAACAAAACATTGTGACATTTGACTCTACAATTTTGGAAATGCGGGCTATACTGTATGTATGCAGTTGTAGGTGTGTGGAAATAAACAAGGAGTCGAGTATTCCCTTTGGCTGCACCTTGTGGCCGTTTATTTCCATCCATACAAAACATAAAACACATTCACTTCCTATCACCCTTTAACCCCCTCTGTCACCAGGGTTACGCCCCTTTCCTTAAAGGAAAGGAGTTGGTCCAGGTCCAGATGTGCTGGTTTAAGGCGGTCAACAGACTCGTATTCCAGCTTGCCGCCCATGTCGACCTTGCAGGTTTTGTCTCCGGTCTCCAGCACCCGAAACGGCCCGACGTAGGGGGGTTGAAAGGGTCCACAGTGGCCGTCCTGGCGAACGAACACATACTCCGCTGACCTGAGGCTGGACGGGACGTATGACTGCGGTAGGCCGTGCTGCGACGTGGGCACTGGTTTGAACAGCCTGGCTTTTTCCAGGAGCGTTTCCCGCTGCTGGGTTGCAGACCAAGGGTCTGTGACTTTGGGGATAAACTCCCCCGGGACCTGCAGTGGCTGTCCATGAACCAGCTCAGCCGATGAAGCTTGCAGATCATCTTTGGGGGCTGTCCTAAGCCCCAACATGACCCACGGAAGCCTGTCCACCAAACTGCTGTCTTTGAGGCTGGCATGGAGAGCAGCTTTCATCGACCGGTGGAACCGCTCGCATAAGCCATTAGCCTGCGGGTGGTAGGCGGTAGTGCAATGGAGCTTCACCCCTAGGCTTCCTGCCACTGCATTCCACAGCTCTGATGTAAACTGTGGGCCTCGGTCCGAGGAAATGTCAGCTGGGGCTCCGAACCTGGCGACCCAAGCCTGAATAAACGCCCGAGCCACCTCATCCGCCGTTGTTGATGACAACGGGACAGCTTCTGGCCAACGAGTGGTTCGGTCTACCATCGTGAGGAGATGTGTGAACCCACGGGATGGGGGCAAAGGTCCTACCAAGTCCACATTTACGTGAACGAACCTCCTTTCTGGAACCGAAAACTGTGCTAACGGGGTCTTTATGTGACGGTGCACCTTGGAGCGCTGGCACACCACACAAATCCCGGCCCACTTCCGTATATCCTTTTTCAGCCCGTGCCAGACGAATTTTGCTGAGATCAACTTCTGAGACGCCCTCTTGCCGGGGTGTGACAGTCCATGAATAGCATTAAAAACCTGCTGTCTCCATTCATCGGGTACAACTGGCCGCGGCTGGCCTGTGGAGACGTCGCACAGGAGCGTAACGCCAGTTTCGCCAAACGGGACCTCCTCCAACCGCAGTCCCGTGACTGCCGTCCTCAACTCCTGGACGCCCGGGTCTGTAACTTGATCCTCTGCCATCTTGTTATAGTCCAAGCCTAACTGGACAGCCCCTGTGACAGCCCTGGAGAGACAGTCTGCGACCAAGTTTTCCTTGCCCGCTACATGCTGCAGATCCGTGGTAAACTCTGATATGAAGGAGAGCTGCCGCTGCTGGCGTGCAGACCATGGTTCGGTGATCTTACTCATGGCAAACGTCAGTGGTTTGTGATCCACAAACGCAGTGAACCGCCGAGCCTCCAGCAGGAACCGGAAATGGCGAATGGCCAGAAAGAGGCCGTGGAGCTCCCGATCGAACGTGCTGTATTTCCGCTCTTTAGGCTGCAACTGTCGACTGAAGAAAGCCAGCAGTTGCCACGCCCCTTTCACCCACTGCTCATGCACCGCGACCACCGCATAGTCCGAAGCATCCGTGGTGATGGCAATCGGAGCCCTAGGTGACGGGTGTGCCAGCATTGTTGCGTTTGCCAGAGCTGTTTTCGCCTCAACAAACGCAAGTTCCCTCTCTTCAGTCCAGTCCACCAGCTGTTTGATAGCCTTGCCTTTCAGGGCTTCATACAGGGGCCGCATCACTTGTGCTGCTCGGGGAATAAAGCGATGGTAAAAGTTCACCATGCCTAAAAACTCCTGCAGGGCCCTCACCGTGAGTGGGCGTGTAAAGTTAGTCACTGCCTCCACCTTTGCCGGGAGGGGAAGCGCCCCGTCCTTTGTGATGCGGTGTCCCAGAAAGTCAATGGTGGTCAACCCAAACTGGCACTTAGCCGGGTTGATGATCAACCCGTGCTGGCTGAGTCGCTCGAATAGAGTCCGGAGGTGAGACCTGTGCTCCGCTCTTGACGAACTGGCCACCAGGATGTCATCCAGGTAGACGAACAGGAAAGGCAGGGCCCTCAGCACCGTGTCCATTAGACGCTGGAACGTCTGCGCTGTGTTTTTTAGGCCAAACGGCATCCTCAAGAACTCAAACAGGTTGAACGGAGTGATCAGCGCAGTCTTGGGAATGTCCAGCAGGTGAACGGGCACTTGATGGTAACCTCGTACCAGGTCCACTTTCGAAAACACCACGCTCTCCGACAAGTGGGTAGAAAAGTCTTGGATATGTGGAACGGGATAGCGGTCCGGGATTGTTGCCTCGTTGAGCTGGCGATAATCTCCACACGGGCGCCACCCGCCCCCAGGCTTCGGGACCATGTGAAGGGGTGAAGCCCATGGACTGTCGGAGTGGCGAATGATGCCCAGGCGCTCCATGTTTTCAAACTCTATCTTGGCGATGGTGAGCTTTGCCGGATCTAGGCACCGGGCCCGGGCATGTACCGGTGGGCCGGTGGTAGATATGTGATGCTCCACCCCATGCTTGACCGTGGAGGAGGAGAAGGTGGGCTGCGAGAGGTCTGGGAACTCGGCCAGCAGACGCAGAACTCATCAGCCGCTGAAAGCATGTTAGTCAACCTGGTAGAGCCCGCTCCACTTAGTGTACATGGGTAAGCGCAAAAAGTCACAGCATTTATCAGGCGGCGGCCCTTGACGTCAACCAATAGCCCATAAGCGCATAGGAAATCAGCGCCGAGCAGGGGAATGGCAATTTTGGCAGTCACAAAGTCCCAGCTGAAACGCTGCCCCATAAAACACAGCTCCAGGCACCATGTCCCAAAAGTGCGTATGGGGGTACCGTTCGCGGCTTCCAGCGGGGGGCCCTGCCCGTCTGTCAGCATGTCCACCCCGCGATGCAGGCACAACGCTCCTCTGCGCCCCCGTGTCGCAGAGAAAGCGCCGCCCGGAAACGTCGTCCCGGATGAACAACAGCCTGCCTTCCCAACCAACGCCCATGGCAGTCACTGAGCGCCGGCCCTGGCATTTCCCATCCTGCCGAAACTGCATGGTGAACGGCACCTTGTAGCCCGTGGCCCAAACCTTGCGTGGTAATAGCACAGGCCGGTAGCTCCCTGCCGTTGGCTCGCTGCTGCTGCTGCTGCTGCTGCTGCTGCGGCGACGATCGTTGTCTCCCCCGGGCCACGCCGTGGCTTGGGCCGGCCTCAACGCGGCCGTGTAGCTTTGTTGGCCCGCCAGAAAAAACTTATCGGCCTCCTCGGCCAACTCACGACAATCGGTAATCCTGGTGTTGGCCAAAGCGGCCCGCACCTGCAGGGGGAGCCGCTGCAGAAAAAGTTGCGTAAACAGAAACTCCGGCTGGTGTTTACCTAGCAGCGCTAACATTTTGTCCATTAGCTCCGACGGCTTGCTGTCGCCGAGGCCATTCAGAGCAAGCAACCGGCGAGCCCGCTCCGGGTCCGAAAGCCCGAAAATGTTCAACAGACGGTCTTTCAGGGTATTGTACTTATCCCTCTGGCGGATTTTCCAGAATGCTCACCACTCTGCCTGCTGTCGAACTGCAGAGAGCCGCCACGACGTAATAATATCTTGTCGCGTCCGCTGAAATGTCTCTGAGGGCGAACTGTGCCTCAGTTTGAGCGAACCACACCGCCGCTTGCGTCTCCCAAAACTCCGGCAGTTTCAGCGAAACTGCGTGCGTCGTCATTCTTTCCTCTGGAAACGTCCAGGAGTGTCAGGGTCACCAATGTAGGTCGTCCCCTACACAGTTAAGGTTTTGTATTTATTCACAATTTCTGCCAGTTTCTCTAAAAACAGTGTTTTCATTATTTGCATTTGTCGCTCTGTTTGTCACCAAACTTCATCAAGTTGTCAGGAGGGAAAAAAACAGACAACCCCATGAGTTGAAAGCTTTAATGTGCCACATCCTTGTGCCACATCCTTGTGATAGTGCTGTCCTCCGTGTGTGTACAGCGCTCTTTAATGGTGAATACTGCATATAGGGCAGCGTTGTTTTCATGGTGGTTTTGTTTACCCTGTTCTCAGGCTTGTCTTATGCTGCCCTCTGGTGGCTGTGACTCAAATAAAAAATCAATACCAAAAAAAACCTCCTTTATGTAGACGCAAGATAAAACATTTACAGGGTTATTTGCACAGGGATTTAAAAACATAGTATTATTGAAGATATTCATTGTATGTTAAATATATCAATTGCATTTACTTGATGTTTCTGTAATTATTTTGAGCCTCAATTACATCACATTTACTCCACACAACACTGAGAATATAATCTGAGAATATGAGTATTCAGGCATTCAAATTACATGTGCACTTACAGCTGCATGCATTCTGGTAATATTGACAAAGGGATTTTGAGTGAACAAATTGTTGACAACATTTTACACTGAAAAATATGGCACACGCATAACATGACAGACACAAGGAAACTAGTACAAATCTATATCATATGATAGAAATATATAATCTGTTCTCTATGATCTCTGTTTTACCCATTCTGTGTCATATTTCAATTTGCAATATTGCCCAAACAGACAATGAATTGCCTATTTTTGCACTACTTTAAACACACCATAGCTGTATTTCTGATGAACTTGAACCGTGTCTTTCATTCATCATTAACTCATGACAAAGAAAATAATACAGATGCTAAAGTGCCCTTGCTTAGCATATCTCTTGTTTGAATTGTCTTACAGTAGTGTACATAATCCATTCAAAGCAGTACAGTGGATTACAATGACTCGTGACTGCCAGCGTGTAGTGCTAATATCAGATAATGCTGCAAAACTTTGAACACCCGCTCCATTTAAAGTCCACACTTCACAGTCTCGATTGCTCGGTTCTTAACATCTATCTACTTGACAATGACAGGAGCACACACTCATTTTTTTATGATGGAAAGTCCCGACAATCTATATGATTAAAACTCCAGACCATTAAACACACCCCGGAAGTTTAATTATAAAGATATATTGAATTAAATTAAATGTAGATTTATACATATTTTTAGTATTGGGGTCAATTTAGGAAAACAAAGCAGTGGTTTCTTACTTTAACAACACATTAGTGTGAATCACAGAATCGAATTGTATGTTGCCAGCTGTAATTAATGGTGTTAAGTATAACAGAACATTCACCACTTGTCAGTAAAATATATAATATATTAAGTGCATACTTTGAGTGATAGTGTTGGCATTTTCATTTAGATATAGAATGTTCCCAATAATAGAAAAAGTCACATGGTGCCATGCATTTGAATTGGACATGAGAAATAATCAAAATCTTTAAATATAATGTGCAATATGTTTGTCTATCATTGTAGAAGTAATGCAAAGTCAAAATTCATCTCAACAAAAGACACGCTATAAAACTAGATTTGCAAGCATGCTGAAGTTACCCCATGCAACCTGTAGGACATGCATCACAAATACTATACAATCTGCAACCAACCATGCAAATTGAATATATTTAAATGGGTGCATGCATTGCAAAAACACTACATTGGATTTTTTGGTAAGCTAAGAAATCTGTGCAACTCTTACCTGTCCTGCAGAACTGCTCCTCCTCTTGAATTGTTTGTCTCTTGCACTCCAAGTTCCCTCTCTTCAGTGTGCAAGGCCTGAGGTGAAACCTGGTGCAGGCAGACAGCACCCTTATATGTTGTACCTGCTGGGCTGCAGCACTGATGGGACCCCGGACCAATGGGAATAAAACGTGTGCCATGGACCATCTGCAATGGAAAAACAAATCCTATAAAAGATTTTGTGGATTTTGTGGATTCTGGATGCTGCCCAGAGTCTTAGTGGCACCTGCTTTCTCTGCCTCGGCTAACGTGCACGTTTCTCTGTGTCCTCTAGTGACTTTAAATACTCTAAACCTGGATGCCCCTTCACCCTCCACCTGTACAACTCTTTCTTTAATGTTCATTAGAGAGTTAATTGTACTTTTAAAGGGTTCAGGACAGTGAAAGATATTGTGGTAACATGCTCAGGTTTCAATAAATACAGCGATGAGTAATGAAGAATCATCTCATTTACAGCTCTCGGCTCTGGCTTTTGCTTTCACTTTAGCTCTATCTAATCCCTCTTGTGCCATAAGCCCTCTATGAGCTTCAGAGGAAGACATCTGGAAGGTATACTTATGTCCCATTCACCTTTCCTCTCTAGGCTTCATTGAGAAATACCTTTTGGTCTTTGCAAACACAGCAATGTTTCTTCTGGGTGTCTATCAAAGGAAGCATGGCTAAAGTTGCCGTTTGATATTTTTCTCTCCGTTAGATTGCATTTGGAAACATCCTTGTTTTGTACTTTAAAGCTGCAGCGATCAATATTTATCAACTTACTCAGTGTAATATGAAAGGAGTGGCTCGGTTGAATAGATATTTACAGGTGTGGTGTGACTGCTCTACAGACAGACCCAGCCCACAATTTCACTGTAATCTCATTTGCAGCTGCAGGAGACAGCTGTTGGTCGCAAAAAAAACCTCGAACAAACCGACTGGCCAGCACTTTAAATCAGACAGATTAAGTTTTCTGCAAGCTGGTGAACATAGAGGAGCTTTAGATATTTTCTTCAGGGGTTGGTGGATACCTATATATATATTGGACTTACATTTGTCAGGACAGAATCACGACTTTAAATGAATACTAATGTTGCTCTATGGCTGCTGGATGTGGAAAGTCAATTGTGTGCAACTAAGACACTAATAATACTGTATGTCCCATTTGTGTTGCTGTGTCCGAGTGGACAAAGTAGTCAATTAATGCAGCTTTAAGGCTATCAGTCACCTTACAGGGAACAGCTTTATATACAAATCCTCTGGTCAAAATAACTCTCTGTGCATTACTAATGAAGATATTATCAGAGTGAACTGTTTTTCTTTCAGTTTCTTTATATACTTATATATTTTATTACTTAATACTGTTTAGAAGTATTTTTTTTCTTTATTTCATAGTTAACAAAGCTTTCAACAGAGACAACTGCTTTGATCATACAGAGGTTCAGAGTTTCAAGAAGAAAACTTGTGTTGCGTAAATTGCATACGTTATTCTAAAAAGAATGATTCAAATGATCATTATGGGGGAAAAAAGTCAAATTCCAAATCTCCATGTCTGACACAATTCAATAAAGCCATCTATATTTAGGCTCACTAGATGTGCTGCTTCACCTTTAATCTCCTCCCATTGATAATCTGGAGTGAAGCATGTGTTGGATTCTCTCTGCAGTCAGATGAAGCATATGGCTCCAGCATCTGTGGGCTGATTTATGTCCAAGATATCCCTGCTTGTGCTGCTATACAGCAGGACTAAAGCCCTCACTGACAAAACCTGATTTAACCACTGCCCATATGTTCTCAATGGACTCCTGCCTTCAGGTCACCAACTGTTCACACATTAATCCACTTTAATCGTTACTTTGAAGTAAAAGTGCTCCATGCCGATAGATGTGTCATGTGACCGAACCATAGACGATAGATAACAAGACGCAGTCACCGTGACATCACCCATTGCTTTGTTGCAGTGTTGAAGCCTCGAGTTTGTCCTTTTGGCCGTGGTCATCTTGGTTTTTGCAACCTGAAATGACACGAGAGGGTTCAATACGATCGAACACTGAGTAAGACATTATTAAGTGACCAAAATTACACAAGCATAAAATGAGTTTCTGGATTTTATAACTCAATAGACAACACGTAGGAAATACCTAAAATTATCATAAAGTACTGCCTTACCTTGGGATGAATTTGCAAGTCATCCAGCCACAAGCAATTAATAGCATGAAGACATTAACATACAAGCATGGTTGGATTAGAGCCTGATGCTGAGCCGCTTTTGACCCTTCACCTGCCACCCTGTGTACACATGTGTAGACTGTTGCCTCCGAGTTCTTCTTTAGTATAGTGCACACAGCGGATTAAACATGGCAGCGTCATTCGAGCCTGGCTCTATGTGTCAAATAGTTTGTCATTATCCAAGCACAAATGTATTAAAGAATATGCACCCATCAATAGTTCACTGAAATAGTTCAGGTGTTAGAACTGCATTTTGACACTATATTGCAAGACTTGCTTCAGTTGATTGTTTTTATTCAATTGTGCAAATTCCCTTAACAAATTTGGATTTTATCAAATAATTGACAGCAAGACCGTTAGGACCCTGGGCGTCTGGGTTTTAAGCCCACAGCGTCCCTGAATCCAAGGCCAGCAAAATACACAACCAACAAGTGACTAACTATGGCACCGCAATTGTATAATATTGTTTCGTAAAATGTTAATGTGATTAATATTCTTTATGTTTGTGCAGTTTTATTTGTGCATATATTGCATGAATGTGTGTTCTCTATATAAAACAGAAATAAAATGCTGTGGACCTGAGGAAAGTGCATTTACGAAAGTACTGTACGTAAAGGTGCTACTGTATATTGATTGGGAGCATTTTGACTGCCTACCAATGGCTCTCAACCCGGCTCTAACAGGCTAACAGTGCAAACCATTTCTATGGTGCAATCTAAGTGCTGACAGAGCTAACAGTGTGTACCTGAGGAGGAGCCGGAGGATGGACGGCGTTGTCTGCTGTAACACCGTATGAGAGCAGTGCAGAGCTGCAGCCAAGGGCCAGCCAGTGCGGCACACTCACATGCACGAACGGCCCGGCTACGTAAACAAAGCACAGAGAAGTTCGGATGAACAAAACACACACTCACTTCATTCTCTGCTCAGGTAGACATCACTCATCTTCACATAGCAAAAGTCGTTTGCTGCAATATTAATGCGATGAACATCAAATAGAGAACCTTTAAGTACAATTTTGAGTTACTTGTATCGTATTTCCATTTTCTGCTACTTTATACTTCACGGAAATATGATACGTTTTACTGCACTGCATTTAACAGACAACTTTAGATCAAAATGTAAAAATATAATCAACTAAATGTATTCTTGTTTAGACTGACTTTAGATAAGACTTTTAGGGTAACTTCGCAGGAACGCAATTATAATCAGCTCTATACTTAACCAGCGTAATATTAAAGTAAAGGACACATTAGTGGAGCAGTAATTATAATAAAATAATATAACGCACATTCTTATGAAATGGGCCACACTGCATAATGAGTACTTTTACTTTTGATGCCAATAACTTTGTACCTTTACTGAAGTGTATTTTGAATGCACGACTTGAAAAGAATATTCCTACACTGTGGTAGTACCACTTTCACTCAAGGACTGAAGTGTTTCTTCCACTTCTGCACAGTGGCTGCTGGTCCTGGAACTCCAGTCCAGGTTTTGTGGTGGATTTGAATGGCAAGGCTCTGCAGCAGCATCCCCACACGTAGCCAGCCACGCACGCTGTCCGAGAGGCTGCTATAAAGTTACACCATTAAAGTAAACAAAAACATTTATAGATAGATTATCCCAATTGCCAGATCGGAACGCACTTGATATAGACTTAGCCGTGCCCATGCAAGTATTTCACAAAGATATGCATGATGTAATGTCTTATATATAACGTCGCTATACTCGCTGTAAATGTTGGCTATTGGCATTTTACTCTCAAAGAAAAAGTGCGAGGGAATTGGGTGTGCGTGAGCCCGGTTGTTCAATCTGTAGTGCACACGTTAACGTTGAGGGGGGGGGGGGGGGGACTGAGGCAGCGTGGTCCCTTTTTTAAGAAAAAGAAAAAGTGAACTTCCTGTTTCGGGGTGGTCCACAGTCTGTGGAGAAAGGGAGGGAGGGAGGAGGAGAAGGAGAAGGGGGGTGCATTCCCGCATTGGCTGTGTGCAACCAACTCCAGGGGCTTTGAGGGACTCCACAGCCCGAACATGGGGTTCTATTTTGTCACCGTTTGCGCAAACGTGACTCTGAAGTAAAGCGCCATGGAACAGCACTTGTGAAACGGGATAAAGTATCGGTTTCTGTGAAGAATTCAGTGCTCTCCATCCGAGCGCGTCTTGCCAGAAAGTCGGGAGAAAAAGAGAGAAGAAGAAGAAGAAGAAGAAGAAGAAGGGAGGCTTTACTGGAAGCTCACACTCTCGCAGTCCTTGGACACTCTGAGCTCTTCCAAGGACTCTGGGGAATCAAGTCCAAAAAAGTTTCCATGCTGAATGTTCCTGCGTTAACCTGAGGTAAGCATCTGGTGATTCAGATTCGCTTTTTGGAAATCATGGGCGACCTTTGGTAAATTGCTAATTAAGAATTTGTTCGTGGTTGGAACGCTGTGTGTCATTTTTCGCCACTATTGAAATCACTGTCGGACTTTCTGAAAGTGGGGAAAAAACGTGCAGTTTTGTTGTGAGTGAAGGTTTAGTGCGTTCTGTTTGGGCTTTATCTCCTGATGTGACTTTTACTTTCTGGGAGCGTTGACTTCAATTCATTAGGCTGGTTTACACCTCCTGTGCCCTGCAAAGTTCAGTCATTGAGTTGCATAACATCTCTACTGACCTTTCCAAATGTGTTCACTGTGATACGCCCGGTTTTTGTGGCTCATCATCAAGTAGCGTTGGCCCTGTCTTTTCTGTCAATTGTGGATATGTGGAGAATATGCAGATTTTTAGACATCAAAAAAATTTAACATTTTTCTGCCTTTAATATGTTTATTTCTCGGTTGAAGTGCCTATTTTGGTGGTCTGACTACGAGCACAGTTTAAAAATCATCTGGCTCAGGCCAGGGTCACATGGCCACCACAAGAACAGCTGTTTCTTGTAACCTGAAATACTTGAGGTGCCAATATCTTTTCCAAATGGGAGTGTTCTGTCAGGACACCCACAAAACAACACCGCCTCTGAGCGCTGTGTGCGGCTTCAGGAGGCAGCGAGCTCCTGTACACGTCGAAATGTCCTGTACATTTGCGCTGCTGCACATTTTTTGTTCTTTCTTTTGGCTAAAATAAACATGCATCGAACCCTCCCAAAATCCACGTCTAATCTGAGATAGATTATTGAACGTAATCTAATTAGCTGTAGAAGAAGTGACTGTAGCTGCTAATGTGGGAAGATTAGGCCGCTGGTCTTCATGTAGTGGCCCTGGACTGAAGAGCGTCAACACTGGACTCAATAGGACAGCCAAACACTTATTTATTCCAAAGTGACAGTGAGAAGTGCTGAGCACACAAACTCACATCCTCCCTAAACAGTATTTGCACAGACACACTCACATACACATAGAGAGAGTGTATTTGTAAGCCACAAAAGGGTCTTTAGTAGATCTCCAACAACATGGGAGGGAGAGACAATGATTTATTTGCACGTTATTAAGTGAAGTTGTGGATTACGTACTTACTAATAATTATCTATCGTTGTAATTCATGAGACTGGACAAGAGAGTGTAGAGGTCAGAGGTTATGATGTTTTGTGAAACTTCCGTTTCCGTATGTTGAGAAGTGGAAAACAAGCGTGTAAGTACCTTTTTTTAAGATGTTTCGTTTGATTACAGGAAAACAGAAAATATAATCACGTAAACGGCGTGGGTTCAGCTTTTTACAGAGGAGAACTCGGGGCCCTTCTCAAGGTTGAGACACGGTAGGGGGGGGGGGTGGGGGGTTCGAAGGAGGAAAGTGCACTTGTCCTTTGGCCACGTGTGAAAAGCTCTGCAGGGGAGCTTCCTCACCCTCCCTGGTCTTTATCAAGTGTGTTAAGGCCAAAAGGCTCCTTAATGGGAATGCTCTTAAACAAATAGACCATACAGGAAGCGACTGTCCTCCTATCCAGTCACAGGGGAGGACTGATGTGGTTTATCACCGCCATATCAGAGCGCTGATAAGTCTCTATCAGCCTGAATACAATTGAATGTAGTGGGACGAATTCCTTCTCTCATTAGGACAGTATAAACAGAGGTAGGTGGAGGACGGTGTGTTTAATCTGTACACTTAAAGGGACAGTTCACCTCTTACCTGTAGAGCTATTTATCAATCTGGATTATTTTGGTGTGAGTTGCCTCGTTTATTTCAGCGGTCGAGTGACATGTAGTCCCGTTATATTGAAGAGAAGGCAGACATCTCTACGGCTGATATCTCCGAAACTCCCCTTTAGCAACATTTAAAGCAGGGGCAGCTGGAGCGATGACAGTTGTTCATAAGGACACGCATGGTCTGGAATTAAAAAAATATCTCAACATGGACTCCTTGTAGATCTCCCTGGCGTGAATGATGTTTTTTAATCGAGCCGCTGGTTCTCTGATACATTGGTACCCAGAGAGGCAGGCAGCAACAAGTGGCATGTTTTTGTCCAGATTCCATTTTGGTCCGCTCAGCAAGAAACATGAGTCACGTGATGCCTGCAATCCCCCCCCCACACACATATCCTCCGCCTCCTTTTCCCCAACACCCTCCCACCTTCCAGTGAGAGGGAGGTGAGGGAGGAGGGGGGAGGGAGAGAGCGGGGCAGAAAGACCACCCTCACTGGGATCACAGCCCCTCAATCAGACCCTTTCACACCCTGTGAACCTGAAACAATCAGGGTTTAATAGCAGCTGTCTGTCTGTGCCGGCCCCGGCTAAAACCATGTAGGCTCACAGCGCGGAGCCGATCGGCTTCGGTCGCTGAGAGAACGGAGTAGACAGGCCTGGGGGATGCTCCAAAGGACACATAAGCAAAGGAGACACACACAACCAAACACTCTTTCTCTGTCTGTATCCCCCTGCTACTCTTTTCTCTCCTCATCTTCTAGTTTTCCTCCCGCACTTCAAGGCTCATTTGGAGACGGTGCGTCCCCCTCACATCGCCGGTGTCAGGGTCTGGTATTTGAAGGTTATTTTGGTTCATCGGATAGAATTTGTGTTGCTTTCAAACTGCTGCAAGGGTTCATTCACCTTGTGTGTCGTCATTCACGGACGTTGTTCGTTGAGACCAGAGTGAATTGTGTTCGGTTGGTTTTGGTTATCATTGAGCCTAACTTTGTTCCGTGGGAGCCACAGTTATTATTCAAGTCAGCGGTCTGAAAATCCCTCTTCCCGGAAATATATCATTGAACACATCTATCATGCTGAAATGAGAATGAATGACACCAGAGGGCAAAGGCATTAGACACGTTAGAAAGCTTGACTCACATTAGCCAAAGGGCACACATATTAGAAAGAGGAAACGTTGCAGTGATGTGAAATATTCAGAAAATCATAGTTCATGGTCTCTTAGAGCTTTCCCGCCCATTAGAAGACGTATCAGACTAATTGATCTCCAGAGACGATCAGTTCAAAACAATGGAGAAATGAGAGGTTGGCTGTATTAGATGTCATTACTTTATAGGATGGATGATGCAAAGTTTAAACCTCACATTCACTGCTAATGTCGTTTGTTCTGGAAAAGCAGGGTCCCAGAACTTTCCACTATTTTCTGGCATTTTTTAGATGAAACAATCAATTAAAACCCAAAACATAAACAGATGAATCGATAATGGAAATAATGGTTCAAGTGTTTCAGTTAGTTGTAAGTGTGCGGTGCCAAAAGGCTCGTCCTTTGAGAATTTTCAACAATAAGGGCGTCCCATAAAACAACCCTGTTGCCAGAGGGAACGTTGATGTTGGATGATTCGGCAAAAACCTTGGATGACGTTCAATGACAACTGCGGCAGGGTCAGGGAAAGATGCTGGTAATGGTTTGGAATAAAAGCACAAACTCAAGTCTTCTCAACGAAGGTCAGACACTCTACATTTCCACCCAACACCCCGACCATAACCCTTAATGGTTATGTACTACTGATTTGTAACAGCAAATACGTTTTGGTAGTAATATAACGCTGGCCAGATCATATTTTGTATCAACAAAGATACTGAACATATCAGCAAATTGTTCACTGACAATGATTTCATTTGATTGTTTACTCTTGCAGACAGTGCATCATCTGCGTATTGGAACGAAAGCCTGAGTTAACCTTTTTATGTTTTTTATGTTTAGGCACTAGCAGCACTTGAGGGAAAGATCAGAAAAAAACATGATCTTTCCTGAACCTTTAATCGGCCCTAAACTTTTTGTTGCCCTAAAATTCATTCAGGATGCAAACTTCGGTCTCCGAACCTGAACACCCCCCTGTGAATTGAGAGGCATAACAAACGTAGCCCTTCCCTCGATCGATCGAACATTGCACCGGAACTTCATCCAAGCAGCAAAATGTATTGGTTGCAGGGTTGCTGATCTCCACACCCTTCCGTTCCTCCTCGGTACATAAAGGGACCCCTGCTTCCTGGGTTGCCGCCACCGAACTTTGCCAAAGGATGTAAATCCTGATCTGCAGAATTCCTACAATACTGGGCTTCGCATGGGGTTGGGAGCACCACAAGCAACGAAACAAGAGTTGACGTCTTGATCCTTGGGCTGACTAACCAGTCGTCCTGGTCCCTAATGTGGGAATACTCACTGCTCTAGTGCTCTAAGACGAGACATGAAATGTCAAGTCACATGTGGCAAGAGCGATGCTGCTTGCATTTTTCAGTAAATGCAGTGTTTGTTGCCTGACGGAATATGTGTGTGTGTGATACAGATTTAAGCATCACCGCTGACAGTAACAGGCGGAGTCGTTCCCTTTTCCCATCGTCCCCCCTGCTTCTTTGAATGAGGGTGGCGGTTTTTGATAAATGTTTGTGTGTGTGTGTGTGTGTCAAAGCAGTTAGGCATGCTTACTGTTAACTATCATCTCATGTGGTCGATATTAGCAATCAAACTAGTGCTAATAGGATCCAGGTGAGATTTTTAATTGCTCTCACATGCACCAACAACCCACACTGGTACTTACTCATTTTCTCGCTGTTACTTTGAGATCGGTTTGCAACAATGGGCATGTGGTTGGGTTTTTTCTTTGAGAGTTGGTGGTCTGCTGTGGATGACAAAGGCGAAACATTAGCAGCATCTGTGGAGGAGGCAGAGAAAAAAAAAAACATCCTGTGATTTCTTTTTTCCCCCCCAGTTATTTCATAAAAGTCTATTTAAGCCTTTTAAGTAATAACCGGCTCAATTAGTTGCTTCCAGATGTGTGTTTGTGCGCATACGATTCTGTACCTGTATGTGTGAGTGTCCTTGGCCGCGTGTGCATTTTCAATGTGTGTGTTCTCAGCCGCTGATGACTCACAGTTGCACTGTCCTAAATGGGAAGAGGGGGCGGTGTTTGTTATTTCACCAGGTTGCCATAGCCACGGTGCATTCGGGTGCTGCCATCATCAGAGTAATTACAACACAAGAGACACTCACCCTCCTCACTGCCTGCGTCTCTCTCTGACGTCCACCAATGAGACCCGTGTCTCCACTTTGCTGCCAGAAAGCCAAGCAGGCTCATCCAGAGAGTTTTGATGAGTTCAACACAAAACAACAAAAAACCATCTGGGTGAAACAACTGCTCCAGATTTACAAGGGCTTTCTGTTTTCTTTCTTCCCTCTCCAACAAACCTGCAATCCCTCATTTTAACTTTAAGTGGAGAGGTGTAGATTACTCCTCCTTAGAAGTTTCTATGTAAAAGTCACTACATTTTCCAAGCCATATTATGTGATAAACTATTGCATTTTACTGCTGGAATAATGATTTCCGACTTCCATGAAGTAATAGACAGAGAGCGAGAGAGAGAGAGAGAGAGAGAGAGAGAGAGAGAGAGAGAGAGAGAGAGAGAGAGAAAGAGAGAGAGAGAGCAGGAAGGAGACGCTAAGTAGAGAAAGAGTGCAGAGGCATATCCATGTTGCGTGTGTTTGTGATGAGCCTTCTGGACAACAACTCTGTTGTCTGAGATGAGATAACTTCAGAAGATCGTTGGCTCGATAGATTATCTCGGGCACCTCGCAATCCCACACACTCGTCTTAATGTACACACCAAGCGTGAAGACATTAATCTATAAAGCAGCGCGGACATTTGTGATCACTCATGCGGTGGTATGCAGCACGTTTAGATGTCAGATATGCACAAAGATGCAGCTGCACATGAGGGGCCGACCGCTTCTTGATATTTCATTTAATACATCATTATTTGACGCACCAGTTATTTTTAAATAAAACGAAGGACATCTCAATGTGTTCCAAGTTTATAGTTCCAAAAAATTTCAAACAATGGATGACCAAAACCACTTTGGCTTCGTACTGCATGCCCATGAGAAAGGAATAGTGTGGTCAGCTTCTCTCTCTCTTTGCATGTTTTCTTCTCCTCTTTCTGTTACTTCTCTTTCAAAGTTTCACGTTCTGTATAAATCGCCCTCCTCATTCCCATTCTCTCTCTCCTCCTCCTCCTGCTGCTCGGCCCCTTTCGTCTTTTTCTATTCCTGTTCCCCGGCGCTGTAAGTAAGTGACAGTTGTGAGAAGCTACATTGGCTTGCCGATGCCACGTTAACTAGATCAGATGCCATAACAGGAAGTCGGTCCTCACGCATGGACGTAGTGCAGTGACACACGCACATGACTACGACCACTGCAAGCCAAATGCAGGCCGAGCCGTCACTGATACACTGACATGAATCTGCTGTGGGTCAAAGGTAGCTGCACTCGGTCAAAACAGCCTCATATTTACTACAACAGATTCGACGTGACATTCGGTCCACAGAGCGCTTTGATCAGACTTCAGGCTGCGTGTAGAAAGTCACAGGCTCTCACTGATGACTCGAGAGGAAACTCTCTTCATTTAAACACCTTCATTTAAATTCACAAGTGACATCTGCTGATTGTTTTCGTAGCCGAAACGATGATAAATCCTCCGTCAAAGAGAAGCATCTGCGACCGGAGCGATCTCACTCAGGCCGAAGAGCTCTGCAGCATGTGATTTAAGAAAAGTGATGTGCTGTGCTTGTTTTGTTGGTTTTGTGACAGCCTAAACTGAAGCAAACTGACTGGATGTTTTCCTCTGTAGCATCAATCAAATATTGTTTACAGTTATGTTCCCTGTGGTCCGGTGCCATGAAACGTAAATGGAAACTAGCAGTCTAACTTTGTGCTAAAGCTGTTACTGAGAAAATAATTCCCTTCAGGAAACAATAAACTATTGGAAGGTGTAATTAACTTTGTTTCAACAAAGCTTTGCAGTCGTCTCCTTTACAGTAGAAGAAGAATCCCGTATGGAGATCACACAGTAACGCAGAAAAATACAGTTCCTGTCCGTTTGCTGCATATTTGCAAACTTAATCAAGCCTTTAGAAAAATACTATTACTGGCACACGTTGAGAAAGAGCTTTCCATTTTCATTAACAGCGGAATTTGTCGGAGAGGAAAGAAGGGCAAAAGAGAGTATAGGGTGAACGGAAGAAACATTTCATAGTGAGTGTGGAGGAGAGAGAGAGAGAGAGAGAGAGAGAGAGAGAGAGAGAGAGAGAGAGAGAGAGAGAGAGAGAGAGAGAGATGCAGATTGTTTTAAATCCGCAGCGAGTCAGCCTCTCAAATTTATGCCCATGGGCTGCTTCTTGGGTGGGCTGCAGGGAGGGCAGTGCGCTAGCTGGAGCAGGGGAAAGTTGCCGACTCCAGACTGCTCGCCTTGCTCTGAAGCTTGGCTTTTCCTGCTGGAACACATTTACAACTCAACCGTCCTGACTGGCTGGCTGACTGACTGACTGCCTGGCCCTGCCTGACTTAACTAAACGGACTGACTTTTTCTGCTGCTTATTGAGCAACCCCCCTTTTCTTGTGCTTCAGATGGTTTATCCTATTTTAATGACGCCGTAATGGGGTTTTTAGCCCTGGCAATGTTGTTGGAAGCTAAAACACAAGTTTTCATGAGCAGTCTTTTAACTTATTTCATAATTCACCCTTCATATCAAGTTAAAATAAATTCCGTGCGTCAACTGATTTCCTTCAAGAAGCAGTTTTGTACTCCAGAAACATGTCTCTCGAGAACTTGGATCAGATAAGATAATTCTGTCTCTTCTGTATTTCATGCTAGCAATGACTGTTTGTTTTTCTCAGCATGAGAAAGATCCGGGCCCACATCTAGTCCTCGGATAGATCCCCTCACGGATAGGATGAAGGAGAGTAGTTCACTCAACAACCAGCAGTGTAGAGATTCAGGGCTGGATAGAAGCTGCTCGTCGTGATGTCAGCTCAACATTACATAAAAAGTCAAATGCAGAAAGAATCCCGTGGTAGTAACGGATTGTCTAACTCGGTGAAACAACTTGTTGCCCGAAACAATCTAAACCAGTTTGAGTTCTCCCTCTCATTGTGTCGCACTGAACCGCTGAAAGGCCTGCTCGGTGCCGAGTTTCTCCAACTTTTGAAAACGGGGAGGTTTTCTGCGCCTTAGTAACAGCGCAGACCTGAATACACAGCGAGGGGATGACATCAGCAGCATGTAAATCAGCCTCGCAGCCGAGCAATAATCTAAACTTCAAATTCAGAGGCTGCTTGGTTCGGCTCGCGACCATAACGTGCTGACGCACACGGACGCACATGTCCGTGCATGCATACACACTACAGCGATAAGAGGCCAGAAGGAAGTCCACAATTAGTTGCTTTATTATGAGCAGGGATCATTTATCTTCTGATTTGAATGTGTGTTAAAGCTTTGATCAACAAAATGTCTGTGTCTAAAAAAAAAACAGTCAAACACACATTATCCTTTAAGTTAAACTCTTCTTTAGAACAGAAAAGAAATGCACGTGGGTGTGTTTTTTCTTCCCAGTGGTCTCGGTTCATTCCAGCCTGTGTGTCTGGCCGCTTTGTGAGCTAATTCGCTCTGAAGGTATTATGGTTATTGGAAGGCTTGTAAACCATTAAGTCTTTATTTACAAGAGAAAGAAAAGAGGGTCTGGGTAACTACGTGGGGGCGAGCTAGGTCTTGGTACGGGCGCTGACCCCACTGTAAGTGATCAGAACAACTGAATTTCAGGACATCTGGTCCTATTTGCAGCAGACTGCAGACCACTCCTCAATTACATAATTGTGCTCATTAATTACATGAGGCGGGCCTTCATTTCCTGGTAGCCAATAACTAACGAAAAAGAAAGCCAGTAAAGAAGGGCCGTAAGACGCACATGATTATAGTGTGTGTGTGGTGAAACATGAAACATGGCCTCCCATGTATAAGTGCAGCCCAAGGTTAAAAAGCCACAAAGTACATTGTTGAGTGTCTGTGAACATCCACGGAGCTCGTGTAAATCTTCACCTTGTACGCTGGAGTCAAATTTCATGGCGAAGCGGGAGTGAAGCGACTTGGCAACACAGCTGTTAGTTAAACACTTGTTCTTGATGTTAAATCAGCTTGTTGTTTTTTCAGCATTAGTAGCCGCTGTTGTTGGCCACACACAAAGCTCCCTGCAGGTCATTCCTCCTGCAGAAATGGCTCCCCGACGTGTTGTGGCTGGATGCAGGTGTGATGGCTGTGGTGGGTTTCACACCGTGACTATGTGCTACTGCTATTTCAGGGTAATGGTTATGTTTGCATCAACGTTTCAGCATGATTTAAAAAAAATAACCCATGACCCTAAATTTTCCAAATGCCCAAATCTCAATTTTGAATTGAGCAAAATTTAGGTCAATAACGCCGAAAACATACCAGAGCAGCTTTGAAGTGCATAGCATTGAAGTGCATAGCATAGCATAGAAGTGCATAGCATTGAAGTGCATAGCATTGAAGTGCATAGCATAGCATAGAAGTGCATAGCATTGAAGTGCATAGCATAGAAGTGCATAGCATAGCATAGAAGTGCATAGCATTGAAGTGCATAGCATTGAAGTGCATAGCATAGCATAGAAGTGCATAGCATTGAAGTGCATAGCATAGCATAGAAGTGCATAGCATTGAAGTGCATAGCATAGCATAGAAGTGCATAGCATTGAAGTGCATAGCATAGCATAGAAGTGCATAGCATTGAAGTGCATGGCAGCTGGCCTGTGGCCAGCTGCCATGCACCGTCTATGAAAAGCTGCGGCGGACGCTACGAGCTCAGCCAGCGGCGTTGGTTTTGATTCTGCAGCGAAGAACGGCCGAACTAAAGTTTGGGATAGTTTATCTTTTAGAGGCGAAGTGCGGCCACAGAGCACTCGCAGCTGAGCAGTAAACGGAGTCCGGTGACTCCTGTGACATGCTGACTGTTACACATAATGTATTCCCGCCTGAAACACATGAACACATCTCCTGGCCGCAGAAGGATGAGCTGCATTTAGCTGCTGCCTGTTGTGTTTTTTGCGTGAAAGGACAGATCCAAATTGGCCTTGAAGAGGTCCTTTCCTCAAGCAATTTTAGTGTACTGTAAGTGATGGGGACAAAATCCAAGGACTGTAACCCATTTTGTCTATAAGCTTTCCAAAAGAAAATGCATGTCAAAAATACCCACAGCTCAAGGTGACATCTTCAGATATCTTGTTTTGTTCGACGAAAAGTTCAAAATCCAAAGATGTTCAGTTTACTATCATGTACGACAAAGAAAAACATCAAGTACTCACATTGGAAAAGCCGGAAACTCCAAATGTTAAACATTTTTGCTTAAAAAATATGACTTAAGCAATTATTTTATTATCAAAATAGTTTTATATTTATTTTCAGTCGATCAGCGAATCGAATAATCAACTACTCAATGCGTCTCCAAACAAGGATGCGAAAACGGTGTCAGCTCTGTGGTTCCCATTCCGTGAACTGACCTGCTGCTGCACTCAGCATGAAACAAATGTTGGAATGACAATGCGTCTGTCGCAGCTGTTGTTTTTTCAGGTCCAGAGCTGTTGTCCTCTCCTCCTCCTCCTCCTCCTCCTCCTCCTCCTCCTCCTCCTCCTCCTCCTCATGTCGTCATCACTGTCCTCATGCCAGCGGGTGCAGAGCGGGATCCGCCTGTAGGACAGGAGCTCACACAGTAACGCACCTGCTAGCAGAAGTTTGAGAAGAGCGTGGGACAACGGAAGAGTAACTGGCGGGGGGAGAGATACATTCTTTCTGTGGGTGTTGGAGAGAGACAGAGAGAGGGCAGCGTACAGTGAAAGGAAGAGGCTGTGAGACTGAGTCTCTTGGTCTTTGGACTGCGGGGAGGATCGAGGTACCACGCTGGGCATTTATGCCGGGGCTTATGGGACCAGACTCGACTGAATACACAGAGGGTCAACAGGGATCCACGCTCACTTTTCTTTTCACACAGAGTACGACGCTGTGCGTTCAAACTGTGATAGACCGGCGACCTGAGCAGGCTGGTTCTCTGCCTTTCGCCCAGTGCATGCTGGGAAATGCTCCAACAGGATGAATAGATGAGAAATGCTGCCAGGCTGTGTGGTTTCATTATATATAATATCCCATTGGCTGTGTCGTTCAGTCATTCACTACTCCCTTCTCACTATACAGGGAGATCAATGCAGAGGACTATATAGTGAGCTCATCGGCAAGATTAATAAACACTTTTGGACTCCTCTGCTCATTTTCTCTGAGCCGATAATCACGTCGCACAAGTAAAACATGCCAGAACAATGTCGGCCGATCAACTATCTATAACATAATACGGTCATTTTATTGTAATAAATACATATTTTATGCTATTTTTTGAGTTGCCTCTTAGCGAAATGCTCTCAGTGAATTTGAGTGCAGTAAATGTTGGTTAACAGTGATGCTGCTGCTATGTCTAGGGCTTTTATTGTGAAAGGTAAGAACAGGAGTTAAACGCTGCCATTGTCAATATATGGGTAATAAGCGTATTTTCAAATTTAATACAAAAGTATTTTTCTGTTATGATGCTCTGCTTACATTAAATATAATATTTTTGCGCAAAATATTTCTATTTGATCATTTTATATTTTTACAAATTGGAGATTCAATAAATGGTTTAGTCAATCGATGGAGAATTGATTGGTAACTATTTGGTGATTGATTAATTGTCAGTCAACATTTTCTGTTGATTGGACAAACAAGACATTTGAAAACAAGACGTCACCGCGGGCTCTAGGAACTTATGTTGAGCGTTGCTTTCTATTTTCACTCTATACTCAATAGACTCACTAATGTATTCAACATAAAGTATTCTGTGAGTCAATTGATCATTTAAATAATCGTTCGTTCGTCAAAAACTGACACCACCCATTGTCAGAAAAATTACCAAACTTCACAAATCAAAATGGACCTTCTTGATCAATTATTACTATTTTGTTGTTTAATTTGTTTAATGCTCTTTGCTGAAGCAACTGAACTTGTAGTAAATGACTGTGGAGTACACGATTGCATGCCTTTTGGGCACGGTCACACATGCGAATGCAGGCGAGCGACGATCACCTGCCGAGGCGTCATTAGCTGACTGGAGGCAGTGCCAGGTGGGGTCGACCACACACACAAGTCTACTATCGGCTGAGTCTGTGACTTCGCCGGTCAAAGTTCACGCGATTGGAAGATGTAAATCTGCTTTGCCACAAGGAAGCGAATGTTTTTATTCACTCCAATAGAATAGAAGTGAACAGGAAGCGGGTATTCGCTTACGTTAATTCTGCATATGACCGTGCCCTAATGGAGATCTCTCTGGACACATAAGCCTAAAAAAAGCAATACCCAAACCATATCTCACTTCAGTTTCTTCTGAATGTGCTGACTCCGCAGCAGGTTGTGAGATTCTTGGACGTTCCCGACTGCAGATTGTTTCTGCAGCAGTTAGACCCCCTTTGTCCATCACCCTGTTCCCGTTATTTCCATTCAGGCCGAGTCGGGCAGTTGCTCTGCTGTGGCACATTTATTGGCCCTTATTAGCTAGCACCTGTAGGCCATTAAAGGCCCTGCTTTGCTGACTGACTGACAGATTCATACTGTCTTTTGAGTTCTCGGTGTGGTGAGAAGAACACTTCATTTGGGATATGAACGGAAATTTGTTAAGCTGTTAGGGAACAATCGCTGGATGTTCAAAGTTTCAAACACTGAAACCCACGGGATCCCATTCAAAGGGGTTATTTATCGACTCGTCTTCCCGTGCAGCTGTGGAGCAGAAATGTGGTGAGCGCTTGTGCACGTTAATGTGTCTGTGCGAATGTTAAGTGTTGTGTGCATGTGCTCGGGCGTATACAGTGGGCGAAGGGTCCCAGATGTGGATGTTGTGCAAGGAGTGAAGTTATTGGTGATTATCTGAACTTCTGGGTCCAAGCTCGTTTCCAGTACTGTACTTAGATGGGTGCAAACAAATCACTGCAGATCGATGTGAAATTTAAAGCGTCACTCAAGCTGATATAGTGGTAAATATAGAATTTAGAACAGTAGAGAAGAGTCCACGAACTGACTAAGAAATATCAAGCAACTGGTCCTAGCCAATAAATAGTTTCGCTCACAAACCTGTCAGGTGGGTTCTGTTAGCTTTGGACTGAGCCATGCTAGTTGTGTGCCCTTGTTTCCAGTCTGTGTGCTTAGGTTAGGTAGTCTGCTGCTGCTGCTGCTGGTAGCGTTTACTGAAGGTCCTACAGACATGAGAGTTGCATCATTCTTCTCATCGAACTCTGCAAGAAAGCGTAAAGTAAAAACAAAACCTTCACACCTAACCTGCTTGGTTCGGTTAAGACAAACTCAAGCCCGTTAGCCCGGTTATTAGGTTTGTTTGGGGTGGCGTGAAAGCTGTCAATCGGACCCTGGTGCGGACTAAACAAACGAAACTTCTTCTTTTTTTTAAGTCCATAAAAAAGTGTGTGACAGCAATAAGCCCCAAAATCATCTAGATCTACCCGTTAGTCATTATTCATGACATTTGCAGTTGACTCATAAACTTGATGATACAGGATGACAACCGCCAAAACTGTCCAAACAACTGTCAGTCTGTATAACTTCATGTTTACCCTCCTGGCTCGCTTTTAAAAAGTCAGTGGGAATAGAAACCGGACCAGAACTAAATACAAACATGTATCTTTTTTCCCCCTTGATCTGGATCAAATGAACTGAACGGCAGGTTTGAAACTTTCTATAATATCCAAAGTCAGTTTTCAAGTCCAAAACTGGAGTTTTAACTCCAGTAAAGAAACAAACATCATTGTTTTCCATTATCCTTAACTTAAGGGATCCAAAGGTTTTTTAGATGACACAGTGATGATGGGACACACAAAATCAAATGATCACAAAACTTTTCCTCCAAGCCTCCTTCCTCAACACCTCAATGTTTCCGTTCCCATCTCAAGTGATGCTTTGATCAGCACCGAGGCTGACGTCACGGGTCTCTGACCCACATGTCGGATGCATTTCTCCCCCATTCTTTTGTGCATCTGCATCTTTTTCATAATATCATCAGAACTTTAAGTAACTTGAGAAGCTCGAACAAATCATTGTGTAACTACAAATAAACTGATCAGCAAGTGATCAGATCCCCTCACGTGTAGTTCCAGTTGGTGGTGAGTTGAGTCTTTGTGGTTGCTCTCCCCCCTCCCTCCCTCCCTCCCTCCCTCCCCTCATCTTGTGTGTCCCAGCTCACACTCCAGCTTCCTGTGGGATAGAGCCGAGCCTCGGGGCAGAAGGATGTCTGTTTCCAGCCAGCGAGCTCTGTCACACATGCTCCAGCTTGTCAGGCTGAGTGTGTGTGAGGGTGATTGGGTGTCACAGTCAGCGTGTGCATGTACCCCCGTTTGTCTCTGGCTGTCTCTTTGTGCAAGTGTGTGCGTGTGTTTCGATGGTCAGAGATAAGGGTGTTTTCTCTCTGTGGGTTGAAGTGATCGTCTAGGACATGATAATAAAAAAACTCGCCTTAGCAGGAGTTCACTGTGGTCCAGGTTCATCTCGGGTTGTCTTAACACCAATTTGTTTCATTGCAGGGACGCGCCTGTAAAACATGTGCTGTCTCTTGTTGGAATGGAAAATAAATAGTATGTACCATACTCTCCGGGCTATAGAGCGCACCGGTATA
Organism: Melanostigma gelatinosum; assembly: GCF_949748355.1. NCBI lineage: Eukaryota > Metazoa > Chordata > Actinopteri > Perciformes > Zoarcidae > Melanostigma > Melanostigma gelatinosum. The sequence continues at coordinate 19,118,187 of NC_136636.1, read as the reverse complement.
TAGGCCGCACCAGCTGATTTTTAAAAGGAAAAAAGAATTTGAACATAGATAAGCCGCACTGGTCTATAAGCCGCAGGTGTCCCCGTTGAACAGCAAGATGATTTTAACAGTACTAAAGTTGTCTTCTTCTATGAACATCATAACATGTCGCTAGCTTCTAAGCTAATTTTAACATTACGGCCAATGGGGAAATGCTAACCGCGATTAGCATTAGCGAATACAGTGAATATAACATATATTCGTACATCTTTTCATGCAGACATACTTACAGACTAAGCTCTCTCAAGGCTACCAAACTGAAGAAGTAAAACGAAGTAGCGTGTCTTCTCATTAGAATCTAAAAGCAACGAGGCAATAGCTTGTTGCTCGTAGCTGTAGCTTCTGAATACCGTAGCTGCAACAACAGGACTCAGGACAGCAGTTATATTGCAAACCAAGATGATTGATTTCTCTCACTCAAAAACACAAACACAAAAACACGCAATAACTGTCGTTGAACAGCAAGATGCTTTTAACAGTACCGGTACTAAAGTTGTCTTCTTCTCTGAACATCATAACATGTCGCTAGCTTCTAAGCTAATTTTAACATTACGGCCAATGGGGAAACGCTAACCGCGATTAGCATTCGCGAATATGGTGAATATAATATATATTCGTACATCTTTTCATGCAGACATACTTACAGACTAAGGTCTCTCAAGGCTACCAAACTGAAGAAGTAAAACGAAGCAGCGTGTCTTCTCATTAGAATCTAAAAGCAACGAGGCAATAACTTGTTGCTCGTAGCTCATCTTGGTTTGCAATATAACTCTGCTGTCCGTAGTCTGCATTTGGGTCCTTGAACACACCACATCATGTACCGGTACCTTCATGGCTGAATAACAACGAATGGCTGAGATAAAGCAGACTATCATCATACCAGCCATTGTAAACACAATTATACATGAACTAAGATCATATCTGGAAGATTTGCCACAATTGTGAAAAAGCTGATCTTCTAATGCAGCGTGTCGACGTTGCTCATAGCTCTGAATAGCATTTACAGCTAACTAGCTTAGCCAGTTGCTGCTAGCACAACAGCTATTCAGAGCTATGAGCAACAACAGTTACCGGTATTGCCTCATTGCTTTTCGTTTGGTAGCCGTGAGAGTCTGTAATGCAAGTATGTCTGCATGAAAAGATGTACAAAGATATATTATATATTCGCTAATGCTAATCGCGGTTAGCATTTCCCCATTGGCCGTAATGTTAAAATTAGCTTAGAAGCTAGCGAATCGGACATGTGCTTTTAAAAGCATCTTGCTGTTCAACCTTTTTTGTTAACAGTCCTAGTGAGAGGTAGGTCAAAGGTACTTCATCCATATTGTAGCGACCCTGTCAGTAACAGCTGGTAGCAGAGGGGTTGCTGGTAGCAACTGTTCTGTGTCGGGAGCTCGTAAATGTTGTGTTAGACTGGAACCGGAAGTTGCGGTTGTTGTTGTGGTGGAGAAAAGCTACAGAAAAATCCGTATATAAAGCGCACCGGACTATAAGCCGACTCCTCAAAGTGTGGGGTAAAAAGTAGCGGCTTATAGTCCGAAAAGTACGGTACACATGATACTTGCACACAATTAGTAATGGTGTTCATTGGCGTACAACTGTTAATCCACCAAACTGAGATAAACACAGGAAAGGTCTTCTAGGCGACTCGCCAAATTCAATTTTATATGATGAGATATTTAGTCTGTGGCTATGTGGATTGTATGTGCTTGTCAGAAAATAGTGCTACATGTGTAACAAAATTTCATAAAGGCCAAATTTATGTCTTCAAATAGTTAATTGTGTTCGTTCAACACTCCCAAACCCCCCAAAATGATTAATTTCCTCTCACATGAGACAACGAAAAACATGAAATTCGCACACTTTGAGATGCTGGAACTGGGGCATGTTTGCCATTTTTGCCTTAAAATCAATTATCAAAATAGCTTCATAGTTCCAGCTCTAATATTTACCAGGGCTGCCCCCTGTGAGTCGAATAATGTTGTTTGGGTCTGTAGATCTCTGCAGTCGATAAGTGGTTTTTCAGTGCTTTTTTTCATGCTGAATGTCTATCATCTCTCTGGTAAACAATTTAAAGATCTGCATGCGTGAGATTTTTTGTGGAGAAACTCCGTTTTACAGATCTGTCGATGAAATCAACTAATTGATTCATCATCAAAATCGCAGTGTCGTCAAGTGTTAGTCGATAATTTCTCTGATTTCAGCATTTGGTTTTCATTCTTTTAGCATAAACGTGAACCCGAAGGTAAATGGTTTTCATAAGAAGCCGTTAACATGGTGTTCTGTTCAAAAACGAGTCGGCACTTTAACAAAATGTCCTCAATCATAATTCGTGCACGCTGTTTTTTAAAACTCAGGAAACTAATTCTGTGGTTTCTCTTGAAACCAAGCTGTTCTATAATTTCACACAGTCAGCGTTTTGGCATGTTTATGTGGTTCCGCGTCATGCCTGATCACTCACAGGCAGCATGTTAGGAGACAGTCTGCGGTGAACAAACATCAACGGGATCTGTGTGTATTTCTGTGTGAGTAAAGCTGTGTGTCTTTAAGTTGAACGTTCACACACACACACACACACAGTGGCTTGCTTTACCTCAGCACTTCTTGCCCCGCTGGTTGGTCATCAGAGCAGACTGGTGGTGTGCCTGAGGTGTGTGGCTTACCACCATGTCATTGCCTGGAGGGCTCTTGCTGTCTGTTGTCACCTATGCACACAGACACACAGGTCAGCAGTTCATGTACAACATGTGTGACTTTAATGTGGAGTGAACCAAAGCAGCCTTTTTTTGTCCTTAAAATAACAGAAAACAAAACTTTACCATAACTTTAAATTTAAACAACTATTTGCTGTGTAAAGATATAGTGGAGTTCATTCCCTGCTCAGTCTACCTGAGCAGGGAATGAAGTCTCTCTCCCTCTGTGTGTGTGTGCGTGTGTGTGTGTGTGTGTGTGTGTGTGTGTGGTATAGTCCGAGCTTCTCTGTGCTTTGTTTATGCGTCTGTGCCGGCCGCATGGCTCATGTGGGCCTGCCCCATTGGCTGGCTGATAACTGATTGTTGACCGTTCTTCAAATCTTTGTTACTGTGACAACATTTAATTCAGACTTGAGTTGACATGTTAAAACAGCATGACATTTACATGAAAAGATGCATTTTCTTAAAGGGGCTTAGCTGCTACTTTTGGCATTTGTTCGGCACATTTGTAATAACGCCTCAACTTTAAAGGCTGTCACTGTCGGGATAGGACTGCCGGAATACGCTGGTTTTGTGACGTATGTAAGAACCGGAGTTGTTGGCGATGAGAATATGCTAAGTGTGTTCGTACCCTACATTAACACCCTCACCTTTCCTAATAGGACCCTTTAACACACCCACAGGTCAACAAGGGAGTTGTTTAACCTCAGCCAAGTGGGGTTTGGAAGTTGAGGGGAAGAGAAATTAGGCAGTAGAAGATAATTCACTGGTCCATCCTCTCCTCTCCGTAAACACATTGAAGAGCAAACGTTTTTAACTTGGAGTGTTACCGCCAGAGCCCTTCTGCTAACTGACCCGGAGCTCTGAAGAGCTGCACATAACAGGCGCCCACATTGGCTTTTGTGTGCAGGAGGGTCTTTACATAACCAAGCATATTGTCTAGCAACCAGTCGGCTACTGAAGGGCCTTGTAAATGGAGGAGGGGGTCTGCTTGAGTGGAGGCCAGCAGCCGGGTTGAGAGGCTAGCGGAGCTAAGCTAGATCATGACTAAAGGCGAGCTTGTTCGCCTGATAATGCCCTAAGGGTATATGCAACGAGCTCCAGCAGCAGCAAAGGGGCTAATAAAAACAAATCGGCTGTGGCAGTATACGTTTTAGTATAAATTAGGGGAAAATCCGGTTTTAAGATAAATTATTCCTCTTTGAACACAAAAATCTTCATTTTCTAAAGCCTCCTGAAAGCCTCAAGTCATACTTTTTTTTTCACAAAAAAAAGTCACATTTCTGCCAATGTAAATCATTTCCTACTTACCTAATGCCCCTCACTATGCTCCCTACCCCGTTACTCCACAAAGCCCGGCCTTCTTCACCCTGTTTTCAGTGTTTGGGTCCGGGCCAGAATTCCCTTGGAACTGCCCAGGATGTTGAGGTATATTTTTCCTCCCCGCGCCCAGCGATTCGTTTTTTCAAGATGTTTTCTTTTTGGCAGAAAAGACATTTTTGCATGTCTCTCTCATTGCACCGTCCAGATCACACCCGAAATACTTTGAATTTTTAAATAAATACTATATTGAGTCATTTTTATATGTTTTAGTGGTGGATCTTGTTAACAGGAAGGAAAGTTACATTATGGCAATTAAGTATGCATGTCTTGTTAAACTTTGGAAGAGTTTATCAGTGGCGATGACGCAAACTCTCACGATAAGATTCATTTCCATGAACCAGGTGTCACAGTATCATAAACGTATTCATCTCTGAGGATTTTGACTGACACCAACTGTCCTCAAACTGTTGCGACAGTCGTTTGTGTGGCAGCACAACAGGCTCTCGCTGGTAACTGTGATTTTGACACAGCGACTCATTATCAGCTCCACACTTCACCTTAGATCAGATGATAATGACCCATTTATCACCGACACTGACGCCCCTGTCATTCTTAACAGCTCCCTGCCAAGACAGAGGAAGCTTTTACTGCTGTTCCCGAGATGTCGCCATTGTCTACCAATACACAAAGACAAGGTGTCCCGATGGCCCCTGCGTGAGTCCCCGGACGGCCCCTAGTTGCACCACTGAGGGTTTTCTCGCTATTGTCACCCCGGCTGCAATCACGAGGCACGGCCTGAGTGTGGAGGCGCGGGTGGTGGGGAGAGGGGGGTTGGGTGCTTTGAAAAGATGTGTGAAATAGGAGTATGGGTATTAAGGGTCTTGGCTCTGCTGGGGGTCCATTGTGATGAAGGCTGAGCCCCCTACCGGCATCCATGATCTCCTCCATTGACACAGAAGCTCTGCTCCGCTCCCTGTGTGTGTTGTTTTTTTCTTGTCAACGTCTTTCTCACTTCTCCATCTCCCTCTCTCACTTTCTCTCACTCCCTTGTCCCCTCACCTCCCTCCATCAGCTCTCTTTTTGCTCTGAGCCAAAGAATTTGGAGAGTCCGCTCTCCTGTCTGAGTTAACTGGAATCCCACAGATGCGTTGAAAGGTGATCATGGCAGGTCGCTGTAGCTGTGTTTCACCGTTCAACTGCTACTTTATCCATACAATTAAGAAGCCCTGTAAGTCAAGACATATGACCACAAGTATGTGGACACCCCTGTCCTTAGTCAGGACTGTGGTTAGTATTCTAGCAACTCTGAAATGAACTCAAATCTTTCCAGCAGAGTCCTGCCCATCACCAACCAAACTCTCAACAAAATTATTATAAATTTTTTTTTTTAAAGAATAAATAATTCAAATTTAACTTTCACCCAACATTATGATTCATATTCTCATTCATATTCAGGGTGGTTTCACTGACAGGAAGGTTTGTCTTGCAGGAACGCAAGAGAGAGGCAACATACGCACAGTTACACACATGCACATCTGGAAGCTGCCCAGTTCAACCACAGTCTGATCTGCTGGCTACTGAGCAGCTCCACTGGAGCAGTTGGGGTTAAGGCTCTTGCTCAAGGGCACCTCAGTGCTTTTTCACTTCGCCCATCCAAATGTATCCTGCGGGTCCGTGGATTGAACCGGTCACAAGCTCACTTCTCTAACCTCTAAATGTTTTCACAAAGCCCCCTACCCTAGTAATTCCGGTGAAGAATATCACTGTAAATCTCTGTTATTGTTGTTGTATATTTTGTCTAGGAATTCCAGAATCAGACTTAAACAACTCCAAGACTTTAAAAGGTGTGTTATCAGAAGATATTAGACCTCCTCGTGTCACTAAACACCCCAAACAGCCTGACCTGTGACGGAGGACAGGACCTCTGTGTCCTTAGTGGTACCTTGAGTTAAGGGAAACCTTTTAATGTGCTGCTTATCAGTTAGTGGTAACAGTTAAGAAAACAGGTTTTCTTGTTTCAACACGCGAGGTCCATGTAGTGGTTGGTTTTCCGAGTTTGTTTTTGTGGAAGAACAACATATTAATTCCCATGTTTGCTCAAAATCTCACGTGGATCAAACATGCAGGTGCCCGCGTCCCTTTTGTCACAGAGTGTGTTTCATTTCTTCTCATCTATCTGTTCTCTCGGTTCTCCCCTCGAGGTGTTCGAGGTTGTGAGTGTGTCTCGGACGGATTGGGAATGTGTGTGTACATTCACCTATTTGCACAGCGTTATCCAGCTTGTGTGAGGCCAACAGGAGTCGAGCGATCGTCAATAGCAGAAGTCAATAAAAACCCGTCATCGACAAAGAGTGAACAAACAGCCGCGGTTTGTTCAGGATTTCCTAACAAACACTGCACGGAGACAGAGACAGAGAGAGAGACAGAGAGAGGGGGAGGCCGTGCGGACTTGACTCTCCCTGTATAACATCGGATCAAACGGGGAACTGTCTCACTCATCAGAGAGGAATTATTACAGTGACTGGATGCTGAACCAACCCGACTCATTAAAACTCAGGACTCACTACCTCCAAATTGTAAATCCATCCACTTCTGCAAACGTACTGTACATGACCACGAGGGTCAAGAGTTCACCGTGTCTTTCGGTTGATGGACCCAAGTTATTTGCTCTTAAATCCTGAAAAAAAAAATCAAGAGGTTGTCTGACCCTCCGATGTCCCTTGTAAACGTCTTCTGCTGGTTCAGACCAGTCAGGCTGGGACGAATGTGCACCTGCGGAAAGAAAATGAGGACTGTGGGACCTCGTAAAAAATAAATAAAAGGAAATCATTTGCTTTTACTCTTGGCACATGTGATTACTTCCTGTAATTTCCTTTGCTTCCTTATTTCAGTGACTATTGCACTTGCACCTCCCACGACAGTATGCTTTTGCTCTCACTTTTTCAAGGATATGAATGCACTTTGTAAAAAAAAAAAACGTTTCTCGTTAGGAGCACCTGCTAACAAGTCAATGTCTGAAATGTGAATGACAACAGTGTCCCTGGCTTGCACTGTCCCTCGGGATAAGCCACCACAATAGGAGCACAACACTTGAGCCCTTATGCAAACAAAGTGTTCTTGAATGAAGGAGGCATTTAAAAATGATCGCACTCCACAAACAGAATGCGACCCTCCTCTCTCTGTCCTGCTACCCCCCCCACACCTTCTCCCTAAACTCTCTCTGTTTGTCATTCTCGCCTTCTCTCTCTCTCTCTCTCTCTCTTAGTTCCCGCCTGTCCCCGTGCCTGTTAAACACATTTGGCCTGTGCTAAACCTGGAGTGACACATACTCCCTTCCTCTCGTCATCAAAGGGCTATATCTGTGTCCTTGTTTTCTCAGCGCTTTTGAGGGGCCGATCAGTGGACGAGTGGTAAGGGAAGAAGGTGCCGCAGTGCTGGATATAAATTGGAAAACGGGGAATGAGTGGCCAAACTGGGGAATGAGAGGGAAAGAATGAGGGGCGGCGGGGGGGGACTGAGATCGGAGGTGGAGAGTGGAGTGATTAAAATTCATCCCACGGTGCAAACAAAAGGAGGAATGAAAAAGCGGGAGAATGCAGCAGAGAAGAGAGAGTGAGTGTGTGTGTGTGTGTGTGTGGGGGGGGGGTTAAGAAAGATTTGGGGTGAAAAGAGATTGTAAGCCTCAGCAGATCCCTGAACAGCCCCCCTCCTCTAAATGACTGCCTTTGACTCACAGCACAATTATCCTCGGAGACAACGGAAAACAAGGGAAAGAGGAGGGGGGGGGGTGGAGAGGAGTAGGAGATAGATAGATGAAGAGCAAGAGGGAGAGAAGGAGAGAGAACATTAATTATTCGGCAGGCTTTTCCTCCCAAGGTTTGCAGAGGCAGGCTGAACAGGGGGTCAACAATTGACTCAATTACAAGACAAACTCTCCAAGGGCCCTACACCAGCACTCACTGTGGCCCCTGCAGCTCTCGGGCAGGCTGTTGATTTCTTTTTTTTCTCCTCTTCTTTTCTTTGCCGGTAAATGTTTGCCCCTCTTCAGGTGCCCCCGGCAGACGCAGGAACTCCAGCACTCGGCTAGACTTTAACCTTTTCAGCCCATGAATGATTCCCCTCACTCTCTCTCTCTCTCTCTCTCTCTCTCTCTTTCTCTCTCTCTCTCTATCTCTCTCTCTCTCTCTCTCTCTCTCTCTATCTCTCGCTCTCTCTCTCTATCTCTCTCTCTCTCTCTCTCTCTCTCTCTCTCTGTGAAGAGTTAGAGGGAGCGAGGGAGTGAAGAGGCAGAAGAAGGGATAGAAGCTTTCTCTTTGTCAGGCTTTATAGCTGGTAATGAATAAGAAACTCCTGGTGACCCAAGAGGACAGGTTTTTGGTTTTTTTCCTCCATCGCACAGGTCTTTTCTTATTTATTCTAGTCGGCCACGAGCA